>NC_141887.1:29096000-29433151 GCF_030686135.1 Camelina sativa | reverse complement strand
TACCTCTTCTTTTGTCATATTGATCACTCGGATTTCGACATCATCAAGTCCTTGAATGTTTCTATCCTTGAATGTTTCTCCTTTAAGAATCCAATGGTTGAGGTTGAGTTGGAAGGAGTAATGATCAGATCATCTGTCACCATGAACTTTGTCCCTCTCTTCACAAATCCACTCGATTCACCAGTCTCATTGCCTTCTGTTTTCGGATCTATCGAAGTCACAGGAACGAGTTTATCCTAGTCATACACTAGTCGCTTACCAGAGTTTTCAGACAAACAGTACTCTCTGAAATGATCCACAGAGAAGGATACAAAGCGGTAATAAGTTGGTGGCTGATGGGTTGTGACAACCTCACTTAGAAGCTGCTTCTGACACTTGTAGTAATGAGGAAGAACACATTTAAAAGCTGAACCGGAATCATCAACACTCAATTCCTTAAAGCTTTTGCTCAAGTTTTCAATGCATCCAAGGGTGACTCCGCTGCCCGAGATTTCCCATACATATTCAAGAGGCATAGCAAGAAAAGAGAAGAGAAGATCAACAAAGTCTTCACCACATTCAACATACAGAATGTTCCCTTCCACTTTCCTGACATATATGCATTCAGCGTTATCGTTTGATCACCTTTTGATGCTTCTTCCTCTCTATCTTCACTGGGAGATGGACTCTGCGTTTTATGAGTCCTCTTCATACCACGTGTACTTTTCTTTTTCAGAAATGTATCGCTCAATGGAGTATCCGATGTGAACATACACTCCAGCAAAGTCGCTACCTAAACCACATAGAAGAAACTGGCTTAAGAACATGGAGGATTAAAGTCTAGTAGTAGTAGAAGAAGAAACATACATAAACCTCTTGGAGATTAACCTGGAGAATCATCTCAACTTATCGCAATCTGCATAGCCAAGATCTTTAAGAACATTAAGTGTTGACCCAACAGAGTTAACTTGCACTTTCAAATCATCAGTGATGATGAATGAAGTATGACCACTCTTCACAAATACTCCACCTTCTTCAACACCTTTTCCTACGCTTCCTGGGCCACTTTCTCCTTGAAACTGAATCACTTCATCCATCAAATTCCCACAGATACACCTCGAGGTATTAAAGTTGCTATACCCTTTGCTACATTGTCCGCTTCTCACAAACATAGGGCACATGAAACACTTGGTAGCCTCGGAATCATCTACCCTCAGCTTAACCTTTTGACATTTCTCCTGATTCAAACTCCCAGGATACAAAAGCATTTGCTTGCAAGCTTCAGTACTGAAATGCTTCATGCCCATACTCACAACACTTCCATAGATGTTGTTGAAACAACCAATGGCTACTGAATGTGACTTCTGATGCATCTCCAGCAATCTAACGATTGTTCCCAAAGGCAAAGTCGAAAAGCTCAAAAGTATATCGACGAAATCTATACCGGACTCAGCGAATACAACTTTGTTCTTCTCTTCATCTATGAGTAGTTTCAAATTTATCACCGAGTTCTCCAAATCACCTGACATGTTTCGATTACAGAATCTGCATTGAATACATTTCAAAATCAATCAATCAAGATAGTCCCCAAAATCAGAGGCATGATTGAGAGACAAAATTCGTATTAAAACAGTTAAAAAGGTAAGATCTTTACCAAAAAAAAACAAATCTTTGACCTGATAGATTATGAACAGAAGCGAAAACGAACAAGGAGGGTTCTGTTTATTATATGTGCTAAAAAGTAAAATCACAATAAGACTAAACAATTAACAGAAACGTAAGACTAATGTCGCAAAACAAGAACGAGTTTGTTTCGATTAGAAACAGAGGAAAAACAGATCAATTCCTGGGGGAAAAAAACATGCGGTTGTAGATTCTCGAGAAAATCCAACAAGAGTGAAAGAGGGAAACGAAAGATTGTACCTTTTTAGCTAAATATCTTCCTCTTTGGTTATGATTTGACAGTGATTTGGGCGATTCTCTTCGATCTCAATAGGCAGTTTTAGGGTTTGTAAACAGTGATGAACACTCGAGCGGGAACATATATATACAATAAGGTTTTTTCTATTGTTAATTAACCGGCTTAATTGAAAAGAAATGGTTTAACTTAAACCGTTCAAATTTTAATAATTTAAGAAAATATTGAAGATACCAGAGTGACCATGATGTTTTAACAAGATTGATAGATTAATAATATTCTTCTTAAACCTCTCTCATTTGTAGATTTATTAGCATTTTAATATATATATTTTTTAAAAAAATTTTAAATCCATTTAAAACAAAAACAAAAAAAACTTTCTTTTTTACATAATAAAAATTTGAATGCTAAATGAACTTAACAATGCGAAAACAGATTGAACTTATGGAATCTCTAACGATCAATGACTACGTCAAATGACGGGATCCAAAATCTAATTAGTTCTCACATCATTTTGTTGATTTAGCATTCTAATATTTTTTGTATATTTTTAAAAACCACTAAAATCTATGAAAATAACTTATTTACAAATCATAATAGGAGCTTGAATGCTAAATTAACATAACAATGTGAATACAAATTGGACTTATGAAATCTCTAATGATCAATGACTATGTCGAATGACAGGATCCAAAATCCGGTTAGTTTCACATCCTA
The DNA here is from genome assembly GCF_030686135.1 of Camelina sativa. NCBI lineage: Eukaryota > Viridiplantae > Streptophyta > Magnoliopsida > Brassicales > Brassicaceae > Camelina > Camelina sativa. The sequence continues at coordinate 29,430,537 of NC_141887.1, read as the reverse complement.
TTGCAAATTTTAATTCAAGTTTCTATTATGATCTGTAAATAAGTTTTTCCATAGATTTTAATGATGAATTATAATAATAATAATAAATAAATAAAATCTGGGAAAAGAATATTAGGGACAAATATTAAAATTAAGATGGGATAGAAATTGACCTCAGTATTTTCATGGGGTTGCAAGGAGAGAAGTAGTGGATTTGGGAACCCGAGATTTGAGGAAGGAGATTGTTGTAATTGTAAGCTCTGGAAGAGTACCCATGTCATGTCATGAGGACGGCGGCCTCTTGGCGCAGTTATTAGAGTAGACTAGGAAGATTTCGAATTTTTGATTCCACCGTAAAATAAGGAACTAGGTTAGCTAGTTGTGCTTTTGACTGTACAGTTTACACCAAAGCAGCTTTTGAATCCTTCACCACCATCATCATCATCTCATTCATTCACGTTTTTCTGTAAAAGAAAAACCTGAGATTAAATCAATCATAAAACACATAATATTTAGTACTAATTACTAAGATCTATACATGTTTCCAACAAATTAAATTATCAGGGAGAAGTTTAATGTATTAGTAAAAAAAAAAAAAAAACTCACCGTAGGTAGCAAGAACAGGGGAGGAAGGATCCGGTAAGAATAAGGAGAAGGTTCGTCATTGAACTGGAGACACGACGTGAAGCAGGCTGAGATGATGACCCCAAACGTACTTGTGGAAACCCTAAGCCTGTTTGCAGTCGCAGAATCCATTACGTAAAACGAATCGTTCTGCAAAATATAAAAAACAAGAATATATATCATTGTTACGAATTGGAAGAAGTAGGCATATGTAAGAGAGGATTGATTCTATACAGACGACGAAAAAATATGGAAGAGAAGATCAGAGATTAGAAAGAAGATGGTGTACCGTGTTTGTAGTCTGCTGTAGATATGAAAAACAGAGAAAATACGAACGACGATGGTGGTATAGTACATATAATAAGCATCAGAGAAGAGACTTCTCCTTGACCTTGTTATCAAATTCAAAAACAGATAACAAAAGGAAACAAGTCGGACTCGTTGATATAAATTACACAACGCGCATCTCTCTTGCTTAAAAAAAGGTAATTTTTTTTGTTACCGTTGTGATCAGTTTCCTTTTATTCATTTATTTACTTATAATGTATATGTAATAAAAGTAGTATTGTTTTGTATAATAATAATAGTAATATCATTGTTACCGTTACTAATAACAAATTAAAAAATAAAGGAAACAAATGAACCCCAAAAAAATTACTCAACGCAACTCTCTTACTTTAAGAAAAAAAAAGGTAATTGTTTTGTTACCGATGTGATTAATTTCCTCTCTTTTTTTTTTTTTTTTTCTCTAATGAATATTACGTAAACTCTCCTTACTCGTCTCTTCTTCTACAGCGAGATGTTCCATCCATGTAGACACGTCGACGTCACATCACGTCTGGTGCGAGAGAGCTACAATGCAGTGAAGGGCTTGCGTATGGGCTTCGCTATTGGGCTTTGGTTTACACCACCATTTTGATTTTAATTAATAATTTAAAAGTATACAGTAATTTTATTTCAATTGATGTATGGGCTTTTATGGGTCCAAATTCAAACCCTATTGAGAGCCACAATAACGGCGTCGCTTTGCTGGTTCTTCCCTGAAAGAAGAGTAAGAAGAACATTACCAGAAATTCAAGTGAAGCAAGAGACCAAACTGAGAGCTTTCAAAGTTTCAATTTTTTATTTCCCCTCAGTCGAAATCAAATTGAGTCACTCTCTTATAAAAATGGTTGTTCACCGGATAATACCTTTCAGAATCTCCCGCGTAAAAGACCCTCTCACTCGATTCAAACCTCTCAAAACCTTGACAACATCTTCATCACCCTCTCCCGAATTCGAACCCTCCTCTTCTTCAACTTCGTCTTCAGATTCAGATTCGTTCTTGGTGGAGAAGATTTGTTTCAGTTTGAAGCAAGGTAACAACAATAATAATAATGCGGCTTCGTTAAGAAATCAGCTAATTCGATTAAACCCTTTAACCGTCGTTGAGGTTTTGTACCGCTGCCGCAATGATTTGAGTCTAGGTCAAAGGTTTATTTATCAATTAGGGTTTAATTTTCCGAATTTCAAGCATACGTCTTTGTCTTTAAGCGCAATGATTCATGTTCTGGTGAGAAGTGGGAGATTATCTGATGCTCAGAGTTGTGTCCTTAGGATGATTAGGAGGAGTGGTGTTTCTAGGGCAGAGATTGTGAATGCCTTGGTTTCTACGTATAGTACTTGTGGTTCGAATGATTCGGTTTTCGATTTGTTGATTAGGACTTATGTGCAGGCTAGAAAGCTTAGAGAAGCACATGAGGCTTTTACATTGCTGAGAAGCAAAGGTTATACTGTTTCCATCGATGCTTGTAATGCTCTTATGGGAAGCTTGGTGAGGGTCGGGTGGGTTGAATTGGCTTGGGGAGTTTATCAGGAGATTTCTCGGAGTGGTGTTGGTATTAATGTTTATACTCTCAATATCATGGTTAATGCTCTGTGCAAAGATGGTAAAATGGAAAAAATTGGAACTTTTTTGTCGGAAGTGCAAGAGAAGGGAGTTTATCCGGATATTGTAACATATAATACATTGATTAGCGCTTACTCTAGTAAAGGTCTCATGGAAGAGGCATTTGAGTTGATGAATGCTATGCCGAGCAAAGGGTTTAGTCCTGGTGTTTATACTTATAATACTGTGATAAATGGACTGTGTAAGCATGGGAAATACGGGAGAGCCAAGGAAGTTTTCGCTGAGATGTTGAGATCCGGGTTGAGTCCTGACTCCACTACCTACAGATCGTTGCTTATGGAGGCATGTAAGAAGGGAGATGCAGTCGAAACGGAGAAGATTTTCAGTGATATGAGATCTAGGGATATTGTTCCGGATTTGGTTTGCTTTAGCTCGATGATGAGTCTTTTTGCTAGGAGTGGAAATCTCGACAAGGCGTTAGTGTATTTTAACAGTGTGAAGGATGCTGGTCTGGTTCCTGACAATGTGATCTACACCATTCTTATCCAAGGGTATTGTAAAAAAGGTATGATCTCTGAAGCTATGAATTTGAGAGATGAAATGCTTCGGCAGGGTTGTGCTATGGATGTTGTGACCTACAACACCATTTTGAATGGGTTATGCAAGAGGAAAATGTTGAGGGAAGCTGATAAATTGTTCAACGAAATGACCGAAAGGGGTTTGTTTCCAGATTCTTACACTTTAACCATACTGATTGATGGACACTGTAAGCTCGGAAATCTGCAAAACGCAATGGAGCTTTTCAAAAAGATGAAGGAAAAGAGAATCAAATTCGATGTTGTGACATACAACACACTGTTAGATGGGTTTGGTAAGGTAGGCGATATCGACACAGCGAAAGAGATATGGGCAGATATGGTATCAAGAGAGATACTTCCCACTCCAATATCTTACAGCATTATGGTTAACGCTTTGTGCAGTAAAGGCCATCTTTCTGAGGCATTTCGAGTTTGGGATGAAATGATCAGTAAAAGTATAAAGCCAACGGTCATGATATGTAACTCTATGATAAAAGGATATTGCCGCTCTGGTAATGCCTCAGATGGAGAAAGCTTTTTGGAGAAGATGATCTCAGAAGGATTTGTGCCGGATTGCATCAGTTACAACACACTGATATACGGTTTTGTCAAAGAAGAAAACATGAGCAAAGCTTTTGGTTTGGTGAAGAAGATGGAGGAGAAGCAAGGAGGATTAGTAGTGCCTGATGTCTTTACATACAATTCGATCTTACATGGGTTTTGTAGACAAAATCAAATGAAAGAAGCAGAGGTTGTGCTGCGGAAGATGATCGAAAGAGGTGTAGAACCTGATAGGTCAACGTACTCTTCTCTGATCAATGGATTTGTTTCTCAAGATAACTTAACAGAGGCATTTAGGTTTCACGATGAGATGTTGCTGAGAGGATTCTCCCCTGATGATCAATTCTGAATCTTGCTGAGCTCAGTGGCGATTACTCTACGATATTGAGTTGACATCGATGCGTTTTGGTCAAAGGACCAGAGGTAGTAGTGAGTGTTGCTGCAGAAGCACAAGGAAATTGATTTTCTTGAATAGCAAAATGGTCCCCGTACTTTTTATAACATTTCATATTAGACCTCAGTTTCTTGTAATCCATCATTTTAGTTATTCATAGCATTCCTTTTTTTTTGGGAATTCCCAAATTTTGTTTTACGTACTTAGTCAAATCTTTTTGTATCAATACATAACATAAGTAAATATATGAAAGTTAAAACTTTGGTGTCATGGTTGTTTGTTTAAACTTTTAATCATTCTCGTAGTACAACAACATATGTACGATGGAAGAATCAAGAATGGTTATAATCAAATTGAAAAGTAAAACTAAAAAAAATGTGCTGCGGCTAAAACGACATGTCGGCGGTGTCGGTGGGGACGGTCCTGGCGGAGAACAAGAATAACACTCCGTACGCGTTAGTTCTTTATCTAGCAGACGTGAGTTGTATTGTATAGATAGCAGACAAAAACATATTCTACTTTCAATCATTTTTAAGAAAAAAGAATAATTTTAGAAATACTTTTGAAATTTCGTCTACTTTGAAAAGTCAGATTCATTGAAGGACTTTAAAACATTCAAATGTATATGAGAATTATTAATTATTATAACATATGTAGCTTTATCCGACATCCGTATATGAGTTAATTTAGATACATTTTTAAAAAAAAATGAGCTGTATGAACAATTATAAATCAATTACTGTGCATATCTTTGTGATACACGAAAATTTGATACGTATTCAGAATCGGAATTATGACATATATAGAATTTCCCAACCCTAACAACAACCATCCCAACTACGAACCTTAGTTTTCAGGTGTAGGTGAGAGACACTGACTTCCCCGAATATATAAAAGTGGAGATACTTGAGACTTCCACCTAAATGGCGCGTGGTCACCCACTCGCAACCTCTTTCTATGATTCCTTCTATATAAAATAAAATATATTAAACACGTTTTGACATTTACATACTTATAACTCACACATGTGTTTGTGTTTGTCTCGATATAATTGCTTCTAGCGAATGAGTCAGTCAATTTTGAGTCTCATCTCATAAGTCCAATTTTTAAAAGCGTGTTATGATATCGACCAAGAGTCCAATGGTAGTGAGTCTGGTCCCTTTTGAGTTTTTGACGTCACCGGAGTTAGAACGCCACTTCCTCGTCTGTTTTTTAAATATTAAAAAAAAAAAAAAATACATCATTTCTTTTGGAGAATCGGTTTATGAGTCAAAAAAATCATATGGTCTTGAGAACGTGGATCGCGGTTCGGAGTGTTATGTGGTCTTGAGAACGTGGGTCGCGGTTCGGAGTGTTTATATGGTCTTGGGACCACCAGAAAATAATGTTAGACTGTGGATTAATCTTCCACTAAACTTTAATTAATGATAAGTAATTTGTTTGGTTGGCTTTTAATTGTTTTACCATCTTAGTTCAAATGCTACATTACGGGTTGATGGATATTAATGTTTATTAGTTTCTTATACATAACGTTTTCCTACGATGAGCTTTAGAAGTTTATTACATCAAAACGTCTTTTTATATTTAGGATATTCATGAGAATACACGTCAAGGATTTTAGCCACATTGTATAATTATTTTCATAATTCACGTCAAATTTAAGCTGGGGCTCTCGTGTTAGTATATGAAACATATACGCAACAGCTATTTAAGTTTTGTGGTGATCAGACAAAAAAAAAAAGATGTGTCTATTTTACAAAGTACATGAAGATGACTAGTTGATTTCCATCACTTGAGTTCGAAATTCTATTTATATCAGTTATTTTCTAATATAGGTCTAAACTTTTAGACACAAAACGCATCTGAGCTAGCCATGATTTATACCGGGTTAACCATTATTTAGCGATAGAATTCTAATTCGAGCTCAGAAGTAAAATAAGTAATCAAAAACTGTGATACTACTACTATCTCAATAAGTAATCCCATATTGATACTACTACTATCTCAAAAGGTTCATCATAATAATTATTTTTGTATGTAACTTGATGGAACTCCAACGGTTACAAAACTAAGTGGGTTGTATATATTTTTAAACGTATAATAAACAAGTCAGTCTTCTACAGACGTGTCTATTTGTTATCGAGAATCTTGGAACTGCCACGTCCCCTATTTAGTTCGCACATAGTTGGAGGGTATAAACAAATATACAGTTCTTATGATCTCTTGGTAAAAAAAAAAAAAAAAAAGCTCTATGAAAAACGGAATAAATCGTATACTAGTCCATTTAGTTTTTGTATAGTAGTATTTGAATGTTATTCGGTATGGGCATCATATTAATCAAAGATCTAACAAAGTAACAAGAGAAAAGGGACGTAGGAAGAGGACAAAGCGATTTGGGAAGTCGAGGAACGTTCGAATTTATCCTAAAGGCCTTTTCGGTTTTAATACTCAGAACTTACATAAAGGCCATCATTGTTTGTATAACTTATATTGTTTTCACATGTATATTTGCCATACTCTTCTTTCTTCATCTTTTAAATTTTCTGCACCATTTCAAGCGATTTTTCTTCAAGGGAATATATATGACAACGTTCATTTTTTAAAATTTACCTCTCTTATAAGAAGTGTTCAGGAAAGTGTTATGCGGTATCTGGACGGTGATCCAACGCTTAGCGCCTAAAACGATTAGTCGGGGCCTATACGGTTTTTAGGCGGTTTAGGCGTTTACAACATAAAACATTATATATATATGTTAGAAAATTAAAAAAATTATAAATTATAAACAAAAGTAAAAAAATATACATTTATTTAAGTTATATTAACAACATATAAATGTTTATAATTACGAATACAGATATAAAACTTAATAATTTTTATTATATATAGTTAAAAATTAAAATAAATATTAAAATAAAATTTATGTAATTTTAAGTGGTTTAGGCGGTCATCTAGGCGTCTGCTGAATGCGTAGCGCCTAGACCGCTTTCTTGAACACTGCTTATGAGACAAACGGATTATGATTTATTAATGTCACTATATAATATGGAACTGTATGATCTGTATACGAAAAGAAACATTAACTGTTTAATTATTAGCTACACGTAACCTAATCTCTCTAGCGTAGAGTGATTTAGTTTTTCTACTATGTTCTTAGAAAGGAAAAAATAAATACGTGATAAGTAGTGTGACGGGCTAACTAACTAATTGTTGAATAAAGTAACAAAACTAACTAGCTAGTAAAGCTACTGATCTATAAGGATAATTTACTGCATCATAAACACACTTGCTATTTTAATGTATACTTTTATTAATGGAATTGGTCAGTCTCTACGTAAGCTAATCTAGTGAGTCACAGTATTGGTTAATAAAACACTTCAACCTAAAAAAAGATCGTTGACATAAATATTTTACAATCTGATGAATTTAAAATCCATACTTAATGTGGAAGGACTTTGAATACTCCAATTTAACCCGCTTTTGGATATATAAACTGAGCGCTGTTTAGATTTACAATTCAAACAGTAAAAATACATTACAACTACTATTCGATTCTGTTTTATACGGAGTTCAAAATTTTCAGTAGGTTTAGTATATCTAAATACGGTTTACTGAATCCAACAGAAGAAGAAGAGTAGTTATGACTGGAAATAATAGTAAGATTCTTTTGTTTTTATGATATGATTTTTATGGTACGGTGATTTACTTATATCGCAATAATTATCTTTCACTAAATCTAGATGTTTATCAAATAAAGATATTTCACTTAAAATGAAAACTGTTTGTTGGAGTATATTTTACAAAACAATCTGTATTTATCTTTCGCCGACGTGCAAACAATTGACTTATGCATATTTAATTCAAAAAATAAAACAAAATCTAAAGTAGTAAGAAATGGCGAATTTAATATATCAAACAAATCATCAATATGCAAATTTATTGCTATCTAAATTCTACGTGTCTAGTTTGGCAAATACAACAAATATTATTAACCAATCCAGTATCATTAAAATATAGATGATATTAAATAAATATCTGTAATTATCATTTACATCTCGAGACTCAACGAAAACAACTATATATATACACTATCTTGGTACATTTCTTTTTTACTTTTTCTCAACTAGATAAAAATTATATATACTCATTTAGATGTAACATTAATATACAACTAGAAAAGAAAAAAACCAATTCTACAAATAAATAGTGAAGGTTTCTAGGAACTTTAGTAGCAAGTTTCGTAGTTGTATAAGGACAGTTTTACATGTGAATTATAGAAAACTCCAAATAACAAAGAAGCATAAAAAGACTTTTATATTCGACAAACAAAAATAAAACGACTTTTATATTAGACAAAATCAAAACGACTTTTTAGCTTTAGAGCTCATATATATAAATTCGACCCAAAATATATTCGGGGAAGGAAAGAGAGAGGAAAAAAAAAAAAAAAAAGAATACGAGAGAGATTGTTTTTGTCTGCTCGGCCTGAGATCACGCTAAGTTATATTTAAGGGTGAGAGAGAGAGAGACGAAGAAACAATAGAGAGAGAGAGAGATTACATCATTTGATTCCTAAATATCATTTTTTTTTGTTCATTCGTTCTTAAAAAATTCCCCTGTTCTTTCCCGGTGGCCACATGTCAGTCGGCATTCCGGTAAACCCTTCGAGCAGCAGCCAATTACCGGCGGCGCCAACAACAACAAGACGGCGCGTAGCTGATTCACAAGAAGATCATTGCACCGTCGGAGTAGGAGGAGGAGGAGGAAACGCAGTCGTTTACATCCCAGAAGAGGAAGAAACCGCAACGAGCTGCGGCGGCGGAGGAGGAGGAGGAGGATCGTTATCGTCGTCGTGTTGTCCAAGTGGTTCCCACCACAATTACGTCGTCGGGTTCCTGTCTCTCCGTAAATTCAGGCTCGTGTGGATGCTTATGGTTGAGAACAAATCTCAATGGACGGCTGGGATTGGTCGTAACATGAGATCGGCGACAAATCTTGGCCGTTTGATTCTAATTCTATTGTCCATCCTCGTCATCACTTTCTTCCTCATCGTTGCTATCTCCGGACGACGGCAAAGACACGTGGACAAACATGAGTTCGTCGTTTCTATACATCCCAGACCAACGATTGAGAAGATCATTAGAGAAGAAGAATCATCCAGTTCTTTCCAAGTCCTCCTTCCAAAATCAAGATCGGTAAGTTCATATTTCATAAAACAGAGTCAACAACAAAAATAAGTTTTTATTATTTCCGCGTTTTTTTTTTTGTTTTCCCGGAAAAAAAAAAAAAAAAAAAAAAAAAACAGAACCCATGTTTACGATTCTGTTCGTGTCGACAAAAATTCGGAGGTGAATCTAAATTTAAAAAAATACAAATAATTTTTCTATTTTCTTTATTAAGTGGATTAGTTTTTCGTAGAAGGATTTTTCTAAAGTTCGTTAAAAATATATTTTATTACCAAATACGAAGTCATCGTGGGTCTGCTCCATTCGTCATTGAATTTTCTAGCGGTTGACTTAATTTATTTTAGTTGTTTTAATAACTAATCCAATAGTACTACTTTTACACTAGCTAAATCATAGTATGACATTAGCTTTTAAAGATTAACTAGTGTACGTTGGCCCATTGGGCTTATTCATCATTAATCATGTGTCTCGTTTCATTTTGTGAACTAATTTTGCTTCTTTTTTTCCAAACAGATCCCAGAGATTTGGAATCAACCAGAGACTGGGAACTATCAGAAATGCATGGCGCGTCCTAAGAACCAGAGTAAGTTTTCTCAACTCTTCTCTTCAATTCCAGGGTAAAAAAAAAAAACAAGAGAAACTTTAGACCTAATAATCGGTTTTTTTTTTGGCTTTAGAACCAATCAAGAAAACTAATGGGTACCTTCTTGTTCACGCCAATGGTGGTTTGAATCAGATGAGAACTGGTGTAAGTTTCTCTTTCTTCTTCTGCTTTAATGTTTCCATGATAAAGATTTTCTCGTATCCTCATTTTATTTCTTCTTTACAGATTTGCGATATGGTAGCTATCGCTAAAATCATGAACGCAACTCTTGTTCTTCCGTTTCTTGACCATTCATCTTTCTGGAGTGATCCAAGGTAAACTAAACCACCATCATCATCATCATCATCATCACAAATTTAACATCATATCACAAACTAATCAAGCTCATCCTCTTTTCAGCACGTTTAAGGACATTTTTGACTGGAAACATTTCATCAAAGCACTAGCAGAAGATGTCCAAATTGTCGAGTATTTACCTCAAGAATTTGCTTCCATTAAGCCTCTTGAAAAGAATCCTGTGTCCTGGTCTAAGGTAAACCTTTTTTGTTTTTTTTTTCCTTTTTTTTTTCTAACTTCTCTGTTTTCTCATTGTTATTCAGCAATTTTAACTAACTCTGTAATGGTTTTTATTGCTGGCAGTCGAGTTATTACAGAAACTCAATCGCCAAGTTACTGAAGAAGCATAAGGTGATTGTATTTAATCACACTGATTCTCGTCTAGCGAACAACAGTCCACCTCCTTCGATCCAGCGGCTTAGATGTCACGCAAACTATGAAGCTCTTCGTTACTCTGAAGAAATAGAGAATCTAAGCAATGTTCTCTCTTCAAGACTCAGAGAAAACAACGAACCCTACCTTGCTCTTCACTTGCGGTACAAGTTACCATTATTACTCCCTCTCTTTCTTTCTAATGAATGAAGCTGAGAATCATCTATTAATCGAGTTTTGCCTTATAGGTACGAGAAAGACATGTTGGCGTTTACCGGATGCAATCACAGTCTATCCCATGAAGAATCGGTTGATCTTGAGAAGATGAGGTATAGTATTCCGCATTGGAAAGAAAAAGTAATCAACGGTACAGAACGGCGTCTTGAAGGTAATTGCCCTATGACGCCGCGTGAAGCTGCTGTGTTCCTCAAGGCAATGGGGTTTCCTTCGACAACGAAGATCTACATTGTTGCAGGAAAGATCTACGGCCAGAAGAGTATGACTGCATTCCACGAAGAGTTCCCAAACGTTTTCTTTCACTCCACATTGGCCACCGAGGAAGAGCTTTCGACTATTAAACCTTACCAGAACAGATTAGCTGCTCTTGATTACAATTTAGCACTCGAAAGCGATGTTTTTGCTTATACTTATGATGGAAACATGGCGAAAGCGGTTCAGGGTCACCGGAGATTCGAAGGGTTTAGAAAAACGATCAATCCCGATAGGTACTTTATATCTTTCTTGTGTGAAAAGAAACCCTTTTCTGTACTTAAGACTGACACTTTAGGTTGGGTTTTTCAGGAAAAGGTTTGTGAGATTGATTGATAGGCTCGATGCGGGACTTATATCTTGGAAAGATTTCTCGTCGAAGGTTAAGAAACTACATCAGAATAGAGTAGGAGCACCGTATCTTAGGCGGCCAGGAAAGGCAGGCCCAAAGTTGGAGGAGAATTTCTATGCTAACCCTCTTCCAGGTTGCTTGTGCGAAACGTCTGAGGAGCAAACCGGCCTTAACCGGTTTGAAAGACCAAGTCTACGAGCACAATCTCTGAGATAAAAGGGTAGATCGATTTCTATTCGTTGCATTGTACGCACATACACAACGGGAAACACACAAGTTTTGGTTTTTCTTTTCTGTTCAATTGTAGATTAGGGTTTTTTATTTAAGTATTCTAACTGTAGTAGGAAATTAGAGAGAAATATAAGCAAGATTTGTAAACTCAGCTACCAAATACGAATCATTGCTTATGCAAACATGAGTACATTCAATTTCAACCCACTTAATTAGAAGCAATGACTTCGAAAAATTAAATTCGAAATCTGCTTACAGCAATGATGAATCTCTAGATTGAGAGGAAGGGGACCACGGGAGACACTACACATTCCACTTTTACTCTCCTCTCACTTTCTTATCGGTCAAGACAGAGAAAAGACACAGAGAAAAATGTCTGAAAGTGGCAACTGATTATAAATGCATTTTGTAGAATTCACGAGAATACCTTTGCTTTCTTTTTTGGAACAAACTCTCTCCTACTTCAATACCTTCACGTCTCCTTTTGTGTCCTCAAATGAGTAAGAAAACAAAGAAGAAGTAGAAGAAGACAATTTAACATTAATCAAGATTTTTTAATTAATACATATATTGTAAGATTCTAACATGTGAAAACTTATCTCACCAATTCTGCAACTAACAAAAAAACAAACAGAAGAAGATGAAGAAGGACACCAGAATTTACATTACAAACAACAAAGACAAAAACAACATTCTAAAAAAAGACCACCAAACTCTTTATCATACTGATACTACTTCTTCCCTTCTTCTTCAGCAGCATCTGTTTTCATCACAACGATATCCGATTTTTCATTAGCACATTCCTCAGGAACTATCGCCATTGACTGCCTATTACCGCATATCGTCCAAAGGTATAACGCTAACATCGCACCTAAAGTTCCACAAACCGCACCTAAAACCAATGCACCAAGCATTCTCCATATACATCTGCTTTTACCCTTAACTTCTACCGTCTTCTTCCCCTCCTTAACAGTCATGGAAACTTCATTTGGATCAAGCGGCTGTGAATGAATCCTCATCGAAGGATGTCTCAGTTTAAAACTCCATGAATGAAGATAATGTGACCTGGAACAGTTCCCATTTGCAGAGGTTAAACCAACCACGAACTTCCCATCTCTCCATATCTTAGCCAAGTCTACTGAGTAAGAGACAAATGGATCGATCGGCTTCAAGGCAGTAGATAGACTCACACGAACCTCTATTCTCTTTGAACTCGCTTCATAATCAATCCAACAATTCAATTTCTTCTCTCCATTGAATTGGTCACCTAAAGATGATAACTTTCTAATTTTACCAGATTCAGGTCTACCAACTAAGATCCCTACACGATTCCCTTTCTTGGAGATACCAAACGCAACAGCAACAACCTTGTGTTGCAATAAGAACCCTAAACCAGAGGAACTGTTACTATTACCCTTTCTATCAAACGACCTAAGATCCAAACCAGTTGGAACCATTACAAAAGCCAGGACACTACCAATCTCATTAGACATCGAAAACGAGAAACTAGTGGAGAATGATCCGGAAAAGTTTCTCTCTTTACCTTGAAACAGTCTGATGGGTTGCCTGTAAACGACTCGCCCTTCACTCCGACTCACTGAGTCAGTCAATTGAATCGATGGACCGCCGTCAACAAGCTTCGAATCTCCAAACAGAGCAACATTCTCGTCAAAGCTCGGAGATTTCACAAACCCATTAAACAAAAACGAGGGATTTGCATCTGCAGCAGCCATTGTTTGGTAAATCTCGAAGCAGCATAAAACGAACAGAAAAGCTAGGGTTTTGAACACCGCCATAGCTCTGAAACTGGGATTGAGCTTCAAGAAATCAAAGTAAAAGGAGCTCCCTTTTTTGTCTTCTCTTCTTCTTCTGGATGGAATATTTAGGATTCTTGAATGAGTTCCAGTTTTCAAGAATTTAGGGTTTCTATTTTTTAATTGAAGTGTGTGGATTTTGGTTGAAGAGAAGGAGAAGGAGAAGGGAATTAAATAAGAATTATTAAAGTCATCTTCTTTGGAGGAACCTTGATTCGCTCTCAAACACACTTCTCAGTGGTTTGCTGAGTAAGGTAAAAAAAAAAAAAAAAAAAATCAATTAATTAATGCGATCTCTGTTCTTATACCCACTTCTTTTATCTTCTCTCTTTCATAGCCCCCATGTTCTAGATTGTGACATCTTAACCCCACTCTTTCTATTTTTTTAAAAAATCCAAAATGTAATCAATAGGTGTAAAGACAATTGTTAAATCAAAACATCGTATTCGAGAATTATGATGTTACAATAAGATTAGGTCATAACCTTTTTTATTTTGGATAGTGCAAAAGAAATCATATGTATTGTCCATTGAAAAGAGGAAATAGGGAAAATGTGGGGTTTAAGATAATAAAGGTGAAATTGTTGGCGGAAAGAAGAAGATGGAATCTAAAAAGGATCTCGTATCCTCTCTTATTATTTTAATGGGTTAATTAGTGGACAACCACTGATTATGTTTATGTTACCGAATTTATTTATTTCAAAATGCTTTAAAAGTTCAAAATTAAGAATTTAAAGAACAAAAAAGATAAAATGAAATGCCCATATATATAACAACATGCTAGTGGCTTTGTCCGTCGTTGAGTTCAAAATGCTCGCATAGGCAAAGCTTCGGTATTTGTTTCATTTAATGCGAAATGGTACAATGATTAAAACCATAGTATAAAAAGAACTCGTTATCAATATGCTGCATAGGACGAATCTATATATATAACCAGTAAACCACAGTTACTGGAACCTCTCTTGCAAGGTTGAAAGAGAGTGACTTCAACTCTTAAAAGAACCTTCTCCTTTGGCAGCATCTTGTTTATCTTATTAGAAAATTGGTTTACAGTGTCTTTTTTTTCTTTACATTCTCTGCTCAGAAAAAATTCTAGATTTTTCCAACTACTGTATATGTATGTAGTTATTCGGTGTCTTAATGCTAAAATATTAATTATTGAAAACTATGGTTTATTTAAAACTATATATCCACATATTGTCACATGCAGCCTAATAATTAAATAAGTACAATAATATGTGAGTGGAGGAGGAAGGAAATCAATGTTTCATAATCAGTACTATTAGCATCGTCACAAGAAAAAATGAAATGAATTAAATATGTGCATCACATTTTAGTTAATTCATTAAAATTAGTAATCACGACTATGTTTATGAGTTTTAGTGACAATTCTATTCTATGGAATGCTTTAGAAATTTTCAATAAAATCTACGTGCTATACTGTTATTCGTTTAACTTTTGTATGAAAAAAAAAAGAAGAAATTAATCTTTTGCGAGTTCATAATAAGAGATGCATGAACTACTTTTGCGAGTTGATTCTACTGTTGTATATAGTATTATTTTGTGGACAGATACTCTTTTTTTTTTTTTTTACTACTATAGTCTATATAGCTTTTGTCAGTTTTTTGGTGATATTTTGCAAGTTATAGACGATTTATTCTTCTAGTTTACGTATGCATACTGAAACGAATATTGTTGGGACAAAATTAAATGCGTTGTTCGGGGCAATTGGGCAAATGAATAGTCCAGTTAAATAAAATGATTCCACAAGGATTAAAAAAAAAAAAAAAAACCGAGAGAGTCTTAACTCAATATCAATAACCCCTCAAGAAATAAATTGGGGGGAGCATTAATTTCAAAGACTGACAAAAGTACTCGCTGACACTTGGTGCGTTCAATTAATAAATGGTTTAAAACCATGGGACCATTAATGCTCTGTCTGACTCTTGTTGTTGTTACATTTAATGTCTTCCACATATTTAATCAAATCCATGATATCTTTACCGACCACAAAATAATTACTAGTTCAATAAAACTTTTAGTTCTCCATAAATTCGTTAGTTTAATGCATTTTTATTTTGGGATTACTAGTAGTATTTGGTTTTAATTCTATTAAAAGTTACAAAAAAATTTAATTTGAATTTGTTTTGTAGGATTAGTTTTTTATTTTTTAAGTTTGATTTCTGCTTCAATCCGATTTGTTCAGAAAAGTTTTTTTTTTGGTTTTGTTTTGAAATTTGATTTGTTCAGAAAAGTTGCTACGGGCTTAAAATTTATGTAGATACGGGCTTTTATGAGGCCCACTATGCAACAAATTCAGGCCATCGAGTAATTAGTAATTACTGTATATTATTAATACTTTGGTAGGTATTTTTTTATTTTTTAATACATGGTCTACTGTTTAGAAACAAGTTTTATCTCTTCACGCGCCTGAGGTGATAATTAGATAGAGAGGACGCGTCTAAAATGCGCGTAAGATTACAGTTTTTAATTATAAAAAAAAATTTCTTATTAATCTGTCACTTAAGATTTGACAGTCGAACGTTGGATTGCAGAAGAAAAAATACGAACGTTTGAAATAATTGTTACCGTTGTGAAATACAATAACTTGATTTTTCTTTTTCTTTTTATTTTTATAAGTGTGGATGATGACCTCTATAAATATAACTTACTACTTCACTCATCTTCTCGTTCAAAGTTCACAATTCTTTTCTTGAAACGACTAAAACTCTGCTTTTTCTTTTTTTTTGCATTTCCTAATCTGTTCTTCCGCGTACGTTCAAGACTTCAAGTCAAAACCTTTTATAGTAGTTCTCACATCCTCAGAGAGAGACAAGCATAGTCATAGAGGCATCATCACCGTAGAAGGTAAGGTTCTAGTCCGATCATTTTATTTTCTCTGTTAAACTAAATAGTAAATATATAGTCTTCTTCAGCTTAGTTCAGAGTATAGTTTTGGAAAATTTCAAATGACCATGTTTTTTTAAAAAAATTATGCTCGTATATATACTGGGTGATAAGTAAAATGGTCATAAGTTGAGGGATTGAATGTTGTTGTCTTCGTAATGGTTGTATGCATGTGTTGAAAATTAGTAGAAATTGGTTTCGATATAAATCTCGCCTCTGATCTGCCTAAGGAAAAAAACATATACGTTATGAAAGTAGAACGATTGTTAGTTTTTTTTTATTGATGAGGAACCTGTTGGGGGGTCACAGTTAGATGTTTTTGTTCTATCTATTTTTTTTTGGTTTATTTGTATAGAAAAATAGTTAAAATGGATTTGTAACGGAAATTGACACATTCTTTCCAATTTGCAGATGGCGGTTAAACGAGAGAAGCTTGTTTCGTTTGTGTAAGTCGTCGTCTATGGTTTTCATCATTCGGCTTAATTGGTGCTGGAGAGACTAAATTAAATCTCTATGTATAATAGATGTATGTTAGGATATAAATGAGAATGAATGACGTAGAGAGTTATGTTCGTATTAATTAGATGTAGGGGATGTATGTATAGGGTAAGGATGAGAATGAATGACGTATGTGTATAGATGATACACATAGGGTCTTTACTTTTTTACTCTTAGATGGATGTATAGGATTACTATTAGATGTATGTATAGGGAGTGGATGAAAAGTGAATGATGTATGTAAAGATGTATGTATAGGGCTAGTAGTATTTGCGTGTGTGTGTGTGTTAGATGTATGATTAGGGGGCCAACGTAGCGACAAATGCTGAAAATAGCATAACACTAATTAACAAGTAACAAAACTCGAACACATTCTAAAACAAAACAAACAACACGTAACCATTAGCATTCTAAAACTAACACAAAACACATCAAAAAACAACTTAAAAGTAACAAACTCGTACGAAAATCTTGAACAATATGCATCGAACAACATAAAATTAACAAGTGCACGTAAACATGTTAGCTTTCTTTATGCGTCGGGAGGATTTTTTACTAAAAACAAAAAAAATGTTAGCAGGCGCGCAAAGAAAAAATTACAAAAACGCGATAGAAAATAATCAGAAAAAATTTTAATAAACGTACAAAACTTACAGACAACCAAAAACACACCCAAAAAAAGAAGTTAGAAAACAAAAAAAATGCGAAATTGCAAACTTTTTGCGCCGACCAAACGAACAAGCCCAACATCAAAAACATTTTAAAAAATTGTTTAATCGACATAATCGACAAAAACAATATACAGAATTAATTGAGAAAATGTTGGTTGTCTATTATATCCAAAATTATTGACCAGAAAAAATAAAAGCTCGTAATATAACCGTCAGATTCAGAAACATCTTAGCCAAACCATTTTCCCAGTTGGAGTAGTAAAGGTTCCAAAGTCAAGTCAACCGAAAACGTTTACGTCGTCGTCGTCAACTATGCATATGGACGAGGAAATTTCTTTGTTACTCTCTCTTAAACGAATGCTAAAGAATCTTAAAAATAGAAATCAAAGTCGCAACGTTTTCGTCTTCTTAGACTATTAATAGCCAATATTTTGTAACAACCCTTCCTCACATAACTCCGACTTTGTCTTTTTAACTTTCTTATTAACCAAAATCAATTATGGTTTATGTTTCAAAAGCTTGTTTACTTCTGTTTATCACTATTTGCTCCTCTACTTCTTCTCACGGTAAGTAAACATTCTTAATTTATTTATTTAACGTGGTTACGAAACGAATAATATAATTCATTAGGTATAAAATTTTGTTTGTTTAGCCAATGTAATATGCGAGGATTTACCGGACGACATATGCTCGTTTTCAATCTCGGCCTCGGGAAAACGATGTGTCTTAGAGACGGAGGTGAGGCAGACCGGTGGGGTAGATTATCGGTGCCGGGGTTCTGAGGTTGACGTTGATGGTACGATGGCTAATTACATCGAGACCGATGAGTGTGTCAATGCATGCGGTGTGGATAGGAGATCCATTGGGATTTCATCGGATGCTCTTCTCGACCCTGGCTTCGCTGTCAAGCTTTGCACTCCTGAATGTCTCGAAGACTGCCCTAACATTGCTGATCTCTACTTTAATCTTGTCGCTGCCGAAGGTAATTAAATCTGCTCTCATTCCAGTTTTCAGTTATATTATGATATAGACCGGTTTAATGTTGGTTAAGTATTGGTTTACTGGTTTAATTGTAAACATTAAACAAACCGGTATATATCATAATACACCGGTTTTTAGATTTGTTTGTTTTATATATTTGCAATATTGATGGTTACATAACATTGTGGATCGAATGTTGAAACTTGATAGGTTCACATTTGCCTGATTTGTGTGCGGCAAGACGGAACAACCCTCACCGGTCAATGTTTGAGATCCTTAGCTCAGGAGAAGCTCTTGGTACGTTTTCAGGAGAGCTATCGGAGGCCCCTACGGATGCGCCAGCTTTTAGCCCCGTTGGTGTATGACATATCTTTTTATTTCAATGTTATTTAAAAGTTCTTTTTTCTTTCCTTTTTTTTATAATTTGGAAATTTCGATTGATTAATATATATACGACAACAAAACTATATGATCAACCTAACACAAGAATTCCCATTTCTTTTTACAAACAAAAAAACCTAACACAAGAACTTGACCACGGTAAAATAAAAAAAAAAAAGAATTTGCGAGGTCCTTTGTTCCATTGTATACACGAACATTGTTATACTGAAAATACTAAACATGGTACAACATAGACAAACAATTGTGATCAGGTTCTTGAATCAGATTAACAATATGGAAATATTCAGAGTTTTTAGACCTAACCTAGCTTATTGATCGTTTCAAACAGCCAATTTGAGTAATTGAATACTGAATATAATTGATTTAACTATAATTTTCTTACGCGCATTTTTATATTTACAAATGCGCCCACACAATATATGGTGAACATACAAAAAAAAAAAAATAATAATAATAATAGTACTAAAAACGTAAAAAGACAAAAAGAAAAGCACATTAAATGGTGAAATGTGAATGGCATTAATGCTATTTCCGTTGTCATTCACACCAGCATCCAACCCAGCTTAATGGAAATATATTTTTTTGTTTTTGAATAAGAAAAGCAAACTAACTTTTTGTTTTTTTGTTTGTTGTTTATGCATAGTTTTAATAACATTATTGTGTTGTACTGTCATTTCTGTTACTACCATTTAGAAAGTTATTAAGCTCAATTACACTTAATTCTACTAGTATGCTAATAATGCTACTACTGCTGTTATGTAATTCAAAAACACAAGGTAAAAAACGAAAAACAGAGAGTGAAAAGGTAAAAAAACGTTAAAAGTCCAAGAAATAAATAGTCAACAACCACACACTATCTTGTTCAATGTTCAGTAATAAAAAAAGGCGCCGCTTCAAGCTCTGTATCTTCTTCACCATATTGTCTGTCTCTTCCATCCACATTTTATCTTTCTTCTTTCTTTTTTTCTTCTCATATCCTCGTTTCTATCAATGGTGATCAAAACACGTCGATGAAAAGACATGTTAATGGAGATAGAGAGTTCGGGACACGTGGCGTACACGAAAAGAAGTAGTAGCTAGTAATGGAGAGAGAGCATTAAATTGTAAACCAATGAATGAGCTTTGAGCTGTTTGAGATGCTTCCTCTCTTGTTTAGAGAGAGAGATGGTAGCAATAACTATGATCTCGATTATAACCCACAACATCACATTCAAGACATAGACCCAAAACCCCACATGGCCCTTTATTTCCCAATATTACTATCCTATCATCCACATCATTTTGCAAGTTTGCTCTCTCTCTCTCTCTCTCTTTAAATAGACCTTTCTCTCTTTGTTACATAGTTCCTCCTCCTCCTCAATCTCTCTCTTTAAAGATGAAGACATCATCATCAAGCTTTGTCTTCCTTTTGGTTGTAATCATCCTAAGCTCCTCAGTACTAGCTTCTACTGGTATTTGAATCAATCCTTTTTTATATATTTGGCTATCTGAGTTATATGGAGTTTTTTTAACTTAGTGTATTTGTATACATATACATCTCAAATCCATAATGACTATATCCTCTTAACATGCTAATGAGTAAATGAGACATATCAAAATGCAGAAATGAAAGTGGGTTTGGAGGATTACAATTTCCCGGTGGATCCATCTCCAACCACAAAAGCTTCGATCAAACCAGGTCCTATTGAGCACGGAAGCCCTCTCAATCCTTACATTCCAAAGCCTCCTTCTTCTTCTCCTCCCCCACAAGCTCAAGGCGGTGGATAAAAAAGACCAAATCTTTCTTTAATTAGTTTACATTTTAATACGCACTTGTTTGTAACTAGAATTTCCCACGTTTTTTTTTCTTTCTCAATCTCTTGTTTCTTTAATTTCTCTGTTCCGGTAACTCTTTGTACTGCCTACTAACATTGTCGCTTTCTACTCGTTATGTTTAATTATTTGCCTTTATCTCCATTTGTCATTTCGGGTAATAGCACTGCAGAGGTATGGGTATTTCAACTACATATATTTTATATTGTGGATTCAATATCATAACTCTGAATTCATAAAATTTACCATCCAAAAACACATTTTAAATTTTCAAATCAGAATTTTAATAATATAAACGTATATTGATTTGACCAAAAAAAAAACGTATATTGATTTTGCAGAAATTGCAATGATGATGATGGGTTTGAGATTTTTTGAGTCACAAACAATGACCCATATGGAGTATTAAATAGTTGGACCGTAAAAGAAAACAAATTTTGTTATTAATGGGCTTTAAATATAATTGAGAGGCGTTATCCTCACGCGACCCCAACTAAAACAACCAACAAAGTCCGGTAACGGTAACGGAACCCAGACCTCTGTCAAAAGAGTGAAAGACTACAATCCAACATGTTTTTTTCATTTGTTTGATTTTTCGGTTTTTTTTTTTTTTTTTTTTTTTTTTTCTGTAGGTGTGGATCAGTTCAATTGTTTTTTTTCTTTAATCTTCTTAAATTTGATAACTGTATGTCCATCTTAAAATATTTTTTAATTTTGGAAAAAAAAAAAAACACACACAACACAAAAGAAACATGAAAGAAGTGAATGGTGGCGTGAAAGAGAAGCATCAGGCGGTGGTCCCGAAGCTTAGCTGCACTAACGACACATAGTCCCATCACGTGCCTCCCACGCGCATTACTAATCTCCACCGTCCATATTGATGACTTTCAATACTTGGAAGACTCGAATCAACGGTCAGAAAACAGATATCAAGTAAAGCTAAAATAACACGAAACACATTGCTCCTTTAAAAAATAAATCACAAATAACACGATGATACTTAGCGTGCGGATTAGTGAACAATCGAGTATTACCAGCTTAAAGCCTGTTTTATGTTTTCTTTTCTTCTCTTTAAACAAATAAATACAGTATTAAAGCTGTATGTAAATAATGTTTCATCACTTTGGTCCCCAAGACAGAACAAAAACATAAGTCCTTCAGAATTTTTCCTGACCCCTCAATGCTTTTTTCTATTACTATTTTGTTTATATCCTTAATTTTAATTTCCTTTTTAATAACAAATCTCTTGATCCAAGAGTTCACGTTTACTTGTAACAGAAGTCTTTGTAATTATAGTACCAAAAATCTCGTCTTTCTTTACGCTATCTCTCTCTCTCTCTCTCTTTATCAAATGAAAAATGTCATCCTTCCAAAACTCTCACATTGATTTGGAAATTATTTCCGGCGACCGTCATTACCGTCGGAGTGACGTCAGCGGAGAAGAAGACAGTTCTTCTTGTGATTACGACTACGATTTCCACTCGGCTGTTCGTAGCTTTTGCGGCGAGTTTGAGACTGCTGATGACGATGACTTGGGTGGTGAAACATATTCCGATTCAGAAGCCTCTCGATCAGCCGGAGGGTCTCCAGAGAAAGATTGCAGGATTTGCCACTTGGGTTTAGAGAGCAATCGCCATGAATGTGGGGATCCAATGGTTCTTGGATGTTCTTGTAAAGATGATTTGGGTTATGTTCATAAGCAATGTGCCGATACTTGGTTCAAGATCAAGGGTAATAAGTAAGCAAACAAACCAATGTGAATTATTTTTGGAACTTTTGTTGGATTATTATTGATACGTGTAATTTTTTCAGGACTTGCGAGATTTGTCGTTGCATAGCTCAAAACTTCTCTAAAGTTGCCAATGAGATTGATCAAACATTAACAACGGTTGAAACCAATGTGGATGACGTGGAAGCTGGTAACATATCAACCGTGGTGGCTACAAGTGATTCCGATGACCGGAGATTCTGGAGAGGAAATAGATTCCTTAATTTCCTTTTAACATGTATGGTTTGTGCATTTGTAATCTCATGGTTCTTTCACTTTAACTTGCCTTCACAACAATGAGAATTAAAAATACTCTGTTTTTTCTTTCTTCTCAAATCTCATTTCTTTTGCTTTGTGTGGCATTTGATTCCTGTTTTTAGCTTTTTGCACGAGTGCAATCATATCAAACAATTGGATCAACATTTACAAAAGAAAAAATAATAACATTCATAATTGAATAAAAAAATCTGAATGGGTACACACTTGTTCACATTGGCATGTACATGTTTTTGTGTGTATTCATTCATAATTTCTCAAAAGTGAGTATTTTTTTTTCAAACAAAACTCTAATAAGCCTCAAGAGCAGAACCATGTCTAAGTGCTTCTTTAGCTTCAGCTTCCATCTCGAGCTTGAAGAGACAAGCCGCTTGTAAGTAAAGAGGGATTGGCCATTCCGGTGAAGCTACTTGCGCTTGCATCGCATCGCTTAGAGCCTCGCTGAACATTTCAGTCATTAGGTAACAAAGACACCTTCTTGCCAATACTGTTGGTGACACCGTAGGAGCTCCACTCATGAACTACAAAATAATGAAGAATGAGCCATGTCCTTTTTTTTTTTGTACTTGCTGATGATGTAGTATTTATATGTGTGTACCTCTGTGTAGAATTCAATGGCGGTATCAAAATCTTTGGCACGGAATGCGACATCTCCATGCTTCTTGTAGTCCATATTCTCTTGCATTTCGCCCGTCCACATTTGGAATGAAAACTGTCACATTTATCAGAATCAGCATTCAGCAACATCCAACCCTCAAATTCAGATAATAAGTATGTATATAAAAATATTCAATATACCTCGTTTCCGACCGCATTGTCTTCTTCATACCCGAGCTTCTCTAGTAGTTCGTGTATAGTACTTTGATCCGCTCTCGAACATGCATTTCCAAAAGGAGTCAACTTCAATGACTCTGTTCTAGGTTTAGTCTTTTCAGGCAGATTGTTTGATGGAGGCTGTCAATTAATATGTTTTGATGAGTACCACTAACTAAAATTTTGCATTCTTTTCAAAGACAATTCTTGAGTATATGGAGAGAGTGACACTTACCGAAATGGGTCTTTTGACATTAATAGGCCATAACTTGGCTCGTTTCTGAAGTCTAGAAAGAGTCGCCTTAAGAAACTTTATACCTGGCCTTTCTTCAGGTTCAGTCTTCAAACATATAGAAGCTATGTGTATTAGTTCTGTTCTATCTTCATCAGAGAACTGACCATCCAAAGCTGAATCCATTAGCACCAAATAGTTTTTGCCTCGGAACAAATCAAGTGCCTGCACAGAGTTAATACCACGTTAACATATATAAAAGCTAAGAATCAGTCCAAAATGCAACTAAGTATGCCACTTTTGTTACATGGTTTGGAGGAATATGTCTGCCGCTCATAAGATCCAATAACAAGGTTCCAAAGCTAAATGTGACGCTCTCCGGTATCAAAGTACCTGAACAAAGTTATTGTAGAAACGAACGAACTTCTATGCATGAGATTATTCAGCTGTACTCTTATTGAAACACATACACATGAAAAGGTTGTTATGGTACCTAAGCGCAAATATTCAGGAGGAGCAAAAGCTAAGTTGGTGCTATAATTTTTCCCTTCATGGCTATTCTTCATGAGACCAAAGCAAGAAAGCTTAGGATTCCCTCTCTGTCATTCAACCACTTTTGATGTTAAAAACTTGGTTGTTTTTGTTTGCAGATCAAGAAAAACACACAAATCAAAGAAAATAGAGTTAAGCATCCATTACCTTATCAAACATAACCCTGTAAGGATTAAGATCATGGTATAAATCGATTCCTTTATCATTACAATACTCCAAGGCTCTTGCGGTATGCAGGGCAACTTTTAACCTCATTTCCCATTTCATCGGTCTTTTCTCCCCTGAAACA
This sequence comes from Camelina sativa, assembly GCF_030686135.1. NCBI lineage: Eukaryota > Viridiplantae > Streptophyta > Magnoliopsida > Brassicales > Brassicaceae > Camelina > Camelina sativa. The sequence goes on along the minus strand of NC_141887.1, from coordinate 29,405,932 downwards.
CACAGTCTTCTTAATCAAATGTGAAACTCCATCAATCAAAGAGATAAAAAAAAGAAGAGATTTTTTAGTTTACAGTGAAAAAGATGTTTTGCTAATGTTCCATTAGGCATGTACTCGGCAACAAGCAACCTCTCGTTATCATCATAACAACAACCGATCAAATTCGCTAAATGGTCACTCCTCAATCTCCCAACAGCTTGTGCTTCATTCTGAAACAAACAAACAAAAAGTCCACCACCACCATATCCTTATAAGATATCAAAAAACTTCTCAAGAAAAAACAAAAAGATCCAAAACCAAAATCATTAAAAGGATCACAAAGAGAGACGAACGATGAATTCGAAAGGATCAGGCCAAGAAAGTCTTTGAAACCGTTTGACGGCGATCCGACGACCGTCGCCGAGCTTTCCTTTGTAGACGATGTTTGGTACGGAATCGTTGTGCTCTGAAACGATGTTTCCGGAGGAGAAACCGTCGGTGGCGATTCTAAGCTGCTCGAAACTGAACTCTCGGAATATCAAAGGATAATGTCCCCCGCCGTCGTCGTCATCGTCTCTGACGTTTTCGAGATCGTTGATGACCGTTGATGAAATCGACGGTGAAGAAGATGATCGGCACCAAGACTTGAAGCAAATGCATCCCATTACCGCCGGCGATATAAATATAATAATGCTCAGTCTCCCGCCTCCAAAATTTTCCTCTGTTTTTTTATTTTATTTTTCTTAGTCTGAAAACAGAATTCAAATAGTACTTATTAGCATGTTTTGGGATGAAAAATTATTAATAAAAGAGATATATGTTTGGTCATGAATCATGCTTTCCTAAGCTATAATATTAATAATATCGAATACAATAGTTGTTTTTTTCTTTTTTTGACGTCATAGTTTTAATTGTTAATTTTAACACTATTTTAGAAATAGTTACAGTCCATTTTTTTTTGTGTGTTCATGATTCAATATTAATATATCTGGAATCTTTTAGTTTCTAGTTGTATTTTTTTTTTTTTTTTGTGGATACACTTTCGTTAACTCATGTTCAAGATGAAAACGGAGCCCAACAAACTAAAGCCCAATCATAAACCTAATAGTCTAATACAAAATACAGCAAAGCACAAAATATGTCAAAAAGGTATACGTAGTGGATACGTGTTAATTTAGGAAGTTGGGGTGGAAAAAATAACTGAGTCACGTCGCCTTCTACCGGAGCTGAGTCTCCGATCAGATCCAAAAAATTCCGGCCAAAAATTCATCTTTTTCGCTATAGGGATCCATCGATCTTCAGCTTTTTGCCCCGAATCTCACCACTTTCCTTCTGCATCTTACTCCGAGTGTTAAGAAACAAAAGGCCCCATGAATCCTCAGATCTGTGAAACACCAGAAAACGGGAAATGGCTAGATGTCAGATTAGTCGCAAAACTTTGCTCTCCTAAACTGCTCTTCACCCTCCACAAAATTCCTCCCATCACGATTCCCAAACATTAAAAGAAACCATCATACACAGCCAATTACGGCCACTAGGAATGGTATGAGGATTTACTCTCCTCTTGCTTGGAATCGAGCAATCTGATGATCTAAAACTTATGAATCACCACTCGGCTTTGATCTCTTTAACTTGAAAGAAATCTACTTGGCTCTGCAAAAGGAAAAGAAAACACAAAACTTAGCCATAAGGGCTAAGAAGAACTCGCATCTAAGCGAGAAATATAAACCAGACTTAGCTGGAAACAAAAAACAGACGACAAAAGTCGTCGGAATAATATACAATTGCTTTCTCTCTCTAAAAGATTTGAGAGAGAGAGAAGAGAGAGAAAGCTAACTAGTAGTATTTTTTAGTCCTGGGCGAACGGTTCGAACCGAACAAACCGACCCAAGAAACCCGACGAATTCGGTTCTCGGCACCGAGTACAGACAGGAGCTGCAACCGATCGGCGAGAATGTTTTGCAATTTCGGAAGTCGGGTCGGGTCGGATCGGTAATCGGATACCGATCGGTTTTACCTAAACCGAGATTATGTTTGGTTCCCTTTATAAAGCTAATGAGTTACTAACCTTATCTAATAATCGTGCCTCTTTGTTTCTCCGCCTCCGTCTCTTGTTAAAGCGAGCAAAGTTCTCATTTTCCCGACATAATCAAATAGTCAGTAAGCAAAGATCATCTCGTTTCTTCTCCTTCATCAATTCTTCATCTTCTACAATCTCTTTTATTTTCTGAAACCTCTGTTGTTGTGAAAGACTTGGGTTTCAATCCATATAAGAGAATTTGTTAGAGGTAAATCTCTTCTTCTTTCTCCTTAATCGTTTTTTCGTTTGTTTCTTTTCTGTATAATTTCTTTCTTAGTCTTTATCAGCTCAGATTTTGAAGTTTAAACCCTTAACCCTAAAATTCTCCAAATTGATTTGGAGAATTTTAGGGTTAAGGGTTTAAACTTCAAAATCTGAAATTAAGATGACTTAATCTGGGTTTTGTGCTTTGTTTACTGTTCTTATTTGTTTATGTGTATCTATTAGTATTAGTACTAGTATCTATTGTAGCATTTTAGGTTTTAAGGATTGTTTTCAAACTTCCAAATGAGAGTTGATCGATTCTTCTTATGGTTTTGTAATTTGTTTATGCTCCATGTATTGTGTAGCTGTCTAAGTGTAGCAATTTAGTGTTAGGGTTTATTTTAGAGTTTCTAAACTTCAAAATCAGAGATATGTCAAATGTTTTGTACTTTGATTATTGTCGTGTCTTGTATGTGTATTATATAGACAACTATTATTGTCATTACTCTTTGCCATGAGGTACTTTGATTACTCTTTGCCACGACAACACAAGACTAATACAAAAACAACACAACTATAATACACATACAAAACCATTATTGTCGTGTCTTGTATGTGTATTATAGTTGTGTTGTTTTTGTATTAGTCTTGTGTTGACTGTTATGTCTTGTTTTTGTATTATTCTTGTGTTGCTTGTTATGTCTTTGTCTATTATATTTGTGATAACCCAGTTTTGTGTAACTTTTGTAGATGTCTGAAGAACACCATGAGAAAGACCCGCTGCTTGAACCTGAGGTTACTGAAGAGGTTGAAACTGGAAAGACGTGTAAAGCACCAGCATCTGCTTCTGCTAAGCCACCAAGACCACATAAGAAGTATTCTAAAAGATCTGTTGTATGGCAGCATTTTCTGCAAAGGGATGACGAACCCACAAATAACTGTAAGTACTGTGGTCAAGAGATGAATTGCGATTCAAAAACCATTGGCACTAGTCCGATGTTAGGCCACTTAAAAATCTGCAAGCAGTACAAGGATTATGATGACAAGGAAAAATAGAAGGTTCTAAGTGGTGATAGTGCTGGGAATTTGAAGGTTATCAAGTTTGATCCGCAGGTATTTAGAAGATCAGTTAATGAGATGGTTGTGGTAAATGAGTTGCCATTCTCCTTTGTCGAATCTGAGGGCTGGAAACGCTTTTGTTTCAATGTCTTGCCTCTCTACAAGACATTTTCTAGGAGGAGTTGTACAAGAGATATAGTTGGAATCTATCTTCAAGAGAAAGCTGCTCTGAAGAATCTGTTTGGTGTTGAGAAACAACGGGTTTTGCTGACTACAGACATATGGACAAGTCCTGTAATCTCTTACAACTACATGGTGATCACAGCTCATTGGATCAATGCTCAGTGGGAGATGCAGAAGAGGATTCTCAGCTTTAAGGTCATCACAGACCACAAAGGTGACACCATTGCAGGGCAACTGTTGGATTGCTTAGAAGAATGGGGTATTGAGAAGGTTTTTACAGTGACAGTTGATAATGCAAAGAGTAATGACAAGACGCTGGATACTTTGAAAGATGAGTTAAGGTTGAGAGGAGGAGAAGCAATAGTTACTAATGGGGATTTCTTACATATGCGTTGTTGTGCTCACATTCTCAATTTGATTGTTGGAAATGGTTTCAAAGAGTCAAATCCTAGTATTGTTGCGATCAGGAATGCAATCAAGTATGTGAGGTCATCTTTCAGTAGGCTTAGGTCTTTTGCCATGAGGTGTAAAACAGGAAAAGTCAATAGAGGTAGCTTGCCATTAGATGTTATAACACGCTGGAACTATACTTATCTAATGTTAAATTCTGCTTTGAAGTTGAGGGTTGCTTTTGAGAAGATGGAGGCTGAAGACAAACTCTATTGTGATTATTTTGAGGAAATAGAGGAGAAGAGTAAGAAAAAGAGAGTTGGACCACCAACCGATTCTGACTGGGAGGAAGTTTCAAGGTTGGTGAAGTTCCTAAAAATCTTCTACAAGTGTACTTTGATCTTCTCAGCTTCTAAGTCAGTCACTTCTACACTATGTTATAGTAAAATTGTGGACATCGAAAGGAGTCTCATTGCTAAGTGTGGCAGCTCTGAAACCTTGATCCGAAAGCAAGCTCATACAATGAGAGATAAGTTTGAGAAATACTGGGATGGATTGCATCACATGAATCCTTTAGTCATTATGGCTAGTATCTTTGATCCTCGCAATAAGATGAAGTTTGCTTCCCTCTGCTTCGATCAGCTATATGGTAAGGACACCATAGAGAGTAAGCAACTTGAATCTAAAGTTTCAAATGCAATGAAGAAGTTGTATGAGGATTACAGTTCCAGGCTGAGTCAGGCAGTACACGATGAAGCTCCTTCACAATCTGACTCGATTGCCATGTCTGAGTTGTCAGATGATGAAGATTGTGAGCGGATGGACACACTTTACAGTCAAATGGTTGACTTAAGGAGAACTGAAGATGGCTGCAGTGAGTTGCAGGTCTATTTGTCTGAAAAATCGGAGGTCAGAGTAGAAAATAGTTTGGAGTTGCCTTATGATGTTCTCAGCTGGTGGAGGTGCAATAGCTTAAAGTTTTTGATCTTGTCAGAACTTGCTAGAGATGTTCTAGTAGTTCAAGTCTCATTTATGGCATCTGAATCCGCTTTTAGTACAAGTGGCAGAGTGTTGGATCCTTATATGAGTTCTTTAACTCTTTTCATGGTTGAGGTTTTGATATGCACCCAACAATGGTTAAGGTGTTCATATAAATCAGAAGCACAAGTAGCAAACTTGGTGCAAATGTTGGAAGAAGTTGAATTTCTTGAATCTCTTGGTAAGTACTAAATAGAATTAAGTCATTTCTTCTGTTTTTTAGTTTTATAAATCTCTTATATACTTATGATTTTGTTTTATTGTGTAGATGAAAGGAACTCAACGGTAGCTCCAACATGATTCATCATAATTGGAGATTGGTATGTTTTCTTTACTTTTGCCTTGCATTGTTAATAGCTTTAGATTATCAAAGTGCAAACGATTAACAATCTAAACTAAACCTTACCAAACTATCTAAGTCTCTGTTATTGTTTGCGATTCTGTATAAATCAGAGATTGTTAAGTTTTTGTTTCATTTGTGTTATCAGATTTATTAACTCTTTGTTATGGTTTTTTAATTTTCATTATGCACAGGTAGGTAGAGGCTGCTTCTTTTGACTTTTTTTGATGCAGATAAGCAAAGCCTTATTAACAATGGACTGGTATAGTACTAACTTCATCTAAGCTGCTCTTTTGACTACTTTTGGATGTGGAGTTGCATGCTGTGGTGTAACAACTAATGAGAAACAACTTTGCTTAACTACTTAAGTGTTTCATGGTTATGTAATGATTTTTTGGTACTTTGCTAGCTTAAACTTGATGCAATGCTAGCTCATCAGCTTATGTAATGGTCTGTAATGGTTACCAGATGTAAGACAATGAATTGTCTCGTATTTGTGCTTGTTTTTCTTTTTATTAGGTAATTTCGGGTGAAATAACCCGAAATATGAAAACTATCGGTTACTTACGGAAGACATATAATCAATAACCGACCCATTTAACCCGAGTACCGACCGACCCGAACCAAAATCTATTTCGGTTTAATTCGGTCAGATTTTTTCAAATCCGAATTTTGCCAAAACCGAAAGACCCGACCCGAAAAACCCGAGTTTACCGTTTGCCCAGGACTAGTATTTTTTATTTTATAGTAGTTAATGGGACGCTCGTTTCGGGAATATTTCTTTAAACAAATAAAATTATAATAAAAAAGGATGGGGTATAAGTATGCTTTGGACCTAAATGGGCTATATAATATAAATTCTGTAAACTGTCATTTAAAGCCCAATTTCGATCATAGCAACCGTAACTCAAAAACATGGCCATGGATGGCATCAAGTCATCTCAATTCTCAACTACTCAATCATTTAGCGACGTCTTTTGTGTTGCATATTGCTGACCATATCAATACTACTAGTTACGTTCTATATTAGATTACTAGATGATAACTGGAAAATGAAATGTTAATTATATTTGGTGAAATTATGTTACCGAAACTAAAATGCGCATAAATGATACGTAAACGACTTAAACAGATACTAAAAAGATTTAAAAAAAAAACTTCGAGACGGTAGTTAAAGATGGGTCAAAGATGATTTTATTGTTGGGTCGAAGACATTGATCAAAAATGCCATTGCCATTAAGTTATTAATTTTACTGCAATATGTTAATCTTAAGTTCTAACTAATCACGCACAAATAACATTTTTCCCATTTTTAATATTAGCAAGTTGATCTCGTCAATTCAGAGATCTAGACTGTACGATTACACCAAACAACATAATAGTCTTTGTGTGATTAATCACTAAAATATTATTATAACATAATAGTCTTTGTGTGATTAATCACTAAAATATCGTTGTTTTGAGGTTCAGTAATCAGTATATATATATATTTTTTTCGTTTTATTGTTGCCACTTGTTTGCTGTATTGTATTCTACATCATGCTATTGCCTAAACTCACTTACGATCTACAAAACAAATGGAACATTACGTAAATATTTCATGAATCTATTATCTAGTGAGTGGTAAGTGTATTCTCTGTGATTTTGACTTCTTTTTTTTTTTTTTTCCACGAGACAAAACAAGAAGGACAAGTTGGGCAATTATGACGAGACTAAATCAACCATATTAGATACTCTGTTTGTGTCCTGAGTTTAGACTCTACTAACAGGAGATAGAGGCGGAGCCAAAGGAGATGAAGCTTTTACGGTGGTTTTTGCCTCGGCAGCACATGTTATGACCGTCACGCACACAAAAAAAGCTTGCAACGGTGATACAAACGAACCAAACTCCACACTGTAGATCCCTGTCTTCAGCTCCGTCATCGCCAAAGCCGGACCTGACTCTTGTTCGTTCACTTCCTGCAATGTTAAAAGACTACTTTTAAGAACACGATATAAACAAAAAAAACAACAACCCGTAATAGAAACACAAAGAAAGATACACAGATTTACATGGTTATTTGAGACTGTTTTGCTTAGTTATGATTATGTTACCTGATCGAACAGTTTGAAGCCTTGGTTGAACTCATGGAGGGGTGATTTGTTAGAGAGGACATGGAGTTTACATCCAACATCCCAGCCACCGCAGTCGCATACCCCTCCAGATCTCCACCGGCTAATCAACGGTGATGGTGCTCCTTTCTCCGGGAAAGTGTGAACGCCACCTGGAATGATCACACTAGTTTCGCCGAGGCCGATACAGTTTTCTTCTACCAGCTTCTTTTTGATCACTACAGCTGCAACCTCTTTTCTCCCTTTTACTTGCTCTGTCTCATCAAACAGAACAGATTCTCTGATGATAGAAGATATGTTTTTCAAGTTCTGCTCAGTTATATCTGAGCTCATGGGGTTGCTCAGCCGCATTTGACCGATTACATTGTAGACAAACCCACAGTGTTTCTCTTTGTGTCCATGTATTAGCCAGCTTCCGCTTTTTTTCTTCTTGACTTCATTAACAGAGTAGAATGTACAGTACTGAACAGAATCATCTTTGAGCGATGAGCTTTTCATTGAACCCCCAAGAATGCTCCTGGTGTTGCTGTTGTTATCATCGACCACAAACTGAAACAGAGGTACACCGTTTCTGATCGTTAGCTGAAAAAGAGCTCTGGTTCTCGATGTGTCGCTCTTGGTTGGGTTTGAATTGGAAGAACTCGATCTTGCTTTCGCTGAAAGAACATTCTCAGAGCCTTTGGGTTTCCGTAAAGGGTCAAGAAGCGGTCTTAGAGGACTAACTCGAGATGATCTGCAATGAGTGTTCTGGTTCTCCGAGTTACTTGACTGAGATGGACAAACAGAACCATCGAATCTCATTGAGCTAGACTTGATGGTATCCTCAGAAGAAGTCAAAGGTTGGACAGCTGAATCCTCTTTCACGCTGAAACTTCTGCTGAGACGACCAAAGCTAAAACTAAACCGCTTGCTTGGTGAATGGTGTCTCTCCTTTCTGGATTCAACTTCACGTATTTCTTGATCAAATATCCTCGAAGCTGTCTTTGAATGCCTTCTCCCACCAAACCGTTCCTTTTTACCTGAATGATCAGTACCAAGAGGCAACATCACATCTTCAGAATATCTCTCTAGGTCGATAGAGAGTGGACAGGAACGAGGTGTTTGAGATCTCAATCCTAAAGAGCTATTGAAACCGTTAGCTTCCCTTGCTACCCTACTCGTGTTATCATCCAGTGACTGAGGCTCACTGGAAAGAGTGCTTCGGGACTGTCTTCTTGAACGAAGGAGAAAAATGTCGCTGTACTCCTGCTTTTCAGTAGTAAGACCAGCTTTCGAATCGCCAATGATCCTCTTCTCAACACAATATTTTCCACTTTCTCTTGCTTCTTGTGCATGTCTCTCCCCTGGTATCTTCTGAGTATCCTTCTTATTCATGGCCAGTGATCCCACAGAGTTTCCCATTTTTGACAACAAACCTGAAGTGGATTCCAGATTTGAATGCGATCTTCTGCTCTTCCTCTGTTCCACTCCTTTGTGATATCTACTAGAAGGCTTATTGATACAAGTTTCTGCTATTTCCTGCTTATTTAATGAATCCCTAGAAGCCAACTCAGGTCCCAAAGAGTGTTGAAGATCCCGGGACGCTTTAACTTTACCGAGATTTGAAAAAGTGGGGAACTGGTCATCAATCTTATACCTACGAGATTCATTGGGAACAACTACTCCTGAAGTAGAAGCAATACTACTACTAGACACATGTCTCTCACTTTTCCCACTAGATCTTTCAGCTCGACCACGCTTCCATGTCTCTAGACGTTCCCAATCCAAGACTCCAACATTCAAAACATTACTCTGTGGTACGCTTTCTTCACCTCTGTCTATACGTTGGAGATAACCTGGCAACTTGGACATATATTTAACAAGCTCATCATCATTGTGTTCCAAACTCTCATTGACACATTCCTTTCCACGATTACGGCTTGAAGGTTTCGTTCTGACACGAATCTCGCTGCTTGTGCCACTTGTTTGACACTCTTCCTTTAACGTTCCTCCTTTATTTAACCTCGCATCCGTCATCTCTGACGCTCTTAGACTCTGTTTCAGAACATCTCTAAGCTCAGTTCTTGTAGCCATTATTCATCTACAAAAAAAAAAAAAAAAAAAGCAATGAAACTTATCTTCATTAAAACAAATATATCAATTAAACAAAAAAAAAAAGGGAGAAACTTTAACTTTTATATAACTCATTCTGTCTCATTCTCAACTCTGGGATTTATCCATAAACTAACTAAATCACGAGAAACTCGGATTACTACTCATTCTCTCATTGAGGAGAAGTCCACAATGTATAAAGACTAAATCTTTGATTTCAATCTCGAGAAGAAACCCTAATCTAAATCTTTTTTTTCTTCTAACCAACGCAGCATTCTCAGTAACACTCTTTAACATTCTCCCAGGGAAAGAAACAAAAAGATTGAGGAAAGAAACATTACCATTACGAGAATAACACAATAATTTTATTCGTAAAATCGCAAACTGGAGTTGGTGGTGGTGGTGGCTAATATCGTCGGAGAGAAGAAAACAAAATTTTTATTAATGTGGAGGAGCAAAAAGAAAGAAGAAGGGGACAACGTGGAGTAGAAGCAAAATCGGAAAAAACATAAACCACAGAAATCAAGATTCAATCTTATTCAGATTTAAACGTCAATCGAGAAAGTTTAAGACTAGTGATCGATCAAAGAGAGAGAGAGAGAGCAAGGAATCGAAGAAGAAAGGAGTTTGCGCATAGAATCTTCCTTGCGCCGCTTACGAGTAATAAGACCAAGAAGAAATACTAATAAAAAAAAAAAAAAAGAGAAAGAGACAGAGAGACCTTCGTGTAAGAAATCGTACGGTCGAGATTAATAAGCGTTTTAGGATCGTGTGGTTCGTATGAATTAAAGGCCCATTAAGGAAGACTTCACTTCCGTTTTGTTTTCTCTCTCTTTTCTTCGCTCTCGCATCCCCAAAAAAAGAAAAGCAGAGTTTTTAAACGAGACATACCGACGTCATCACGCATAATTTTTTCTTATCTTTTTCACTTTTTTTTTAATCTCCCGATTTTTGCATATCTTCATTATTTGTCCGTTACAGCTTTACAAATGTTCAATCAGTTTCGCAATTTATAATTTATATATATGTGATCACAGAAAACTATTATCTGTATTTAAGCTCCTTTACAAAAACTCTTAAAAGTGTTTATAGAGATGTTAATCTCGGCTTGATTATGAGGTTTATTATATTCTAGAATCAAATCAAAATGACATTATTACTAAACTTTTCTGGTTGTATTTTCTTTTGCACATGTATGCCACCCACAATTTTACATGTCATAAGGTTTCATGGATAACATCATTATCATTATCATATCAAAAACCAATAATGTTTAATTTGCATGAGGAGACTGTTATTTGTTTGACTAAAATATAAAGTAATACATGTTATTATTATTTTTGTTTCAATAAAGCATAAGAACTCTACTTTTTTTACCTTTTTCTTTTCTCCTAACATTTTATGATAGCACGTCGTAAACTTAATGTATTATGTAGATCTTTTTTTTTTTTTTTGACTAAAAAGACAAAGTTATACTGCGATTTGCTTATAACAAATACACCTTCAACACATTTTAAACATTAGAATTTAGAATCTCTTATACGTGTTTAAGAATTTGTAAAGTACATCGGCCAAAAGGAAAATTAAAGGTTACTGGTTACTCAATGAATCTCGATATTAGGATTTAAGAACATGCTTTATGGTCCAAATCCAATGTTTTCAAGCAGCCAATATATACATCTTATTTACCTCTTTTTTAGACAACTTTCTATTAGATATATGAATTTCTACTGCAAAGTTTTCGGATTCAACTCAAGTGCAAGTTGCTGAGGTTACATGTGAAGTGTACGTATAATTATTTAGCATAAGATGATGATGATTCAGCAAGGTGATTGATCAATAAATGTGACTTTACACATGGCTTAATTGGATTCTATATTAGAAAAATCTAGAGGAAAAGGGGTATCGATATACTTTCAAAATTTGTAATACTCATATTTTCTTGTCACCAATCAATTATTCATAGAACACGTACATAATAATGTCACAAACAGTAACGTTATCATCACTGTCATCTTTATAAAAGGAAACAGATTATAATTCTATTTTAAGGAAATAATTGGTTTTGCAATTTTACATTGATAATGAAATGTTTATACGGGAAGCAATAATGTTTCAAGTTTCAACAAAACAAGTCTCCCAATATGCTCGATGTCAGGTTTTGTCCGGGTCAAACTCTGTAATAGGTTTGCACTAGAGAACAAAGTTTGTTACATATCTTCAAGATTTATTATTAGTGATTCTCAAAGTAGTAATTTTTTAATCAAGCTTTTTGACATTTAGTACCTTTTTTAATCTTTTTAGAAGGATAAAGACAACACCAAGTCATTCTGTTTTGGCAATATCCCCTTGCTTAGCTGCATGTAATTAAACAAAAAGAAAAAAAAGTTGGTCTCACTATATCTATGCAAATTATGCATCATCTAATTACTGAATTATATGGGCCATAATTGCATACTATTAGGCCCATGGATGACAGCCCAGTGAAATTATGAATTCAAACGCAATCCATAACTATACAAATAATGAAAACCTCAAAAGGGGTTTGCTTCGGTCCATGAGTGAAGCGGTATGCACCAAGGTAATTCTTTTTTTTTTTGGACAAAACACCAAGGTAATTCTTATTTGAAAATTTTCGTTTATTATTTTTACATTGAGTTTGCTTATTCAAAATCCCTAAATTTTTTGGTGCATTGAGCCATAAAACAAACAAAAAGATAACTTAGTTTGTAGCTCAAGGAAATGAGATGTTTCTTTTAAGAACTTTTGATTATGCATATTGGGGTAGTGTAAGTTGAAAGTCATGTTCTTGTTAAATATAATGATATAGCGTAAGGAGAAATTAAAAGTTGATGAAACGTTTGTAAGAGTAGAATGAGTAGATACTATTCTTTAATTTATATTATTCTAGGCTTTCTTGAGCTGCAATATAACCATCATTTTAGTATTATGTAAGACTCAAAACTCTCGAAGTGATTATAGAACACACAAAATCATGATATTTTATTTGTTCAAGCATTATTCAAATATTTAGTTACTTTTGTCATCGTGTTGCGTTTGTTAGACAAAAGGTTGAACACTTTCGTCCTTATTTTTAGGGTTGCTTTGTAAGGGAAACAACGATGTAGAATACGACAACTGATATAGAACAAAGAGACAAACCACTAAGTTGTTTGAATTGCTCGACACATCTACATACAATTACGACGTTACGTTATTGGGAAATACCATATATTCCAAATTTCCAACTAAGAAACGAAAAACGGCCAATTTTCCCCTAAACTTAATTGCTTTATCGTATTCATACACAGATTTTTGGAATGTACTTAAAACTATATGAACTTAACTAAAATTTGAATTTTCCACATGAACTATTGAAATCAAGCCAAAACCAACAAATCGAGTAACGGTGTTACTGTTCCGTTAATATATGATGATTGGATGCCACACTGGACCTTAAACGACGTCGTTTTTATTGTTTTAAGAAAAAATTGAAGTAAAATAAATTTCAAAAACTCAAGGATCGAACCATAACGCACGTAAGCAGGCGATTTAGCAGCTGAACTATAGTAACAAATAGTACAATTGCAAACGAGTATACGTATATAGATTTACGATGCAAATTAAAAAACTAAGAAAAATAAAAGCTTATCCTTTCTTCTCCTCTGATCTTCGTTTTCCTGTTTCTACACACTTCTTTCGCCGCGTCTTCAACAATTGGGATATTTATGACGATTAATTTTTCTTAATTTCAAATTAGGATGTCATATATGAACTGCAGAGGTTAATTTCAAATTAGGATGTCAAGAACTGAGATATTTATCACCCAATTCAAGTTACAAATTTTTTTTTATATAAAATCAAGTTCAGCTATTAAGGATCGGATTTTATACATGATTTTAATTAATTTTGATCAAAACTAACAAAAATATCCCAATTCTTGATCCAATCAATGAAAAATCAACATTCACAGTCGCAATGTTATCGGAGAAGAGAAAACAAAATCAGAGAAAAGGGTTACCTTTTCTTTAATAATTTTTGCGTTGTCTTAAATATATATGTTTATCCATTTCATATTTAACGAAAAGTTACGGTAGTTCAGCTGGTTTTATGGTTCGTACTTCGTCGTGAGTATTAGAGGTCGGGGGTTCAACTGCGTATTCTGTACATACTGATTTTTTATTTTTTTCTTAAAACAATAAAACGACGTCGTTTAAGGGTCTAGTGTGGCATCCAGTCATCATATATTAAAGGAACAGTAACACCGTTACTCGATTTGATTGTTGTGGCTTGATTTCGATAGTTCATGTGGAAAATTCAAAATTTTAATTAAGTTCATATAGTTTTAGGCACACTCTAAAGATCTGTGTATGAATATGATAAAGCAACTAAGTTCAGGGAGAATTGGCCGTTTTCCCACTAAGGAAGGCCATATCTTATATATTCGAAAAGAAAATTGTTTAATTGAAAAACTATATGGAAGAAACAAGAAAACTGAGCAATATTTTGCCAAACATATGATATGCAAACAAGAAGAAAGCTATGGGATTTCTGAAAATGTTAACATCTTTCGCATGATATTTTTTTTTTTGCTAACATGCAAATATCATAATAATGAAGAGTTGGTTTTACAACCTTTACATTGGTTTCTTGGCAAAAAAGTAAAACAAGAAAGCAATTGTGCACAAAAGGCTAAGATATCTAATTCATTACAACCACAGTCCCATAAGGTTTCTGAACCGCTTTTTCAGCTGTCTTGCAATGATTGAGTTCCTGATCTCACGATCTATTTCTTTGAAGAGGATAGAAGGTGTGATGCAGGTTTGGTTGTGAAGAAGGTTGTTCCTCTGTTTCCATATTGCATTTCGCATGATAATTAAATTTCTAAGCAATATGTAAAGGTCGTACCTATTTTCACATATAAATGTTTTAGAAGTTTTTGTATGAAATCATCAAATAAGTAAAGGGAAATTATGAAGCTACCAATACATTTTTGTTTAAACGTGTTGTGACCACTCTTGATCGTAAAATATACGCAAAGATGATAAAACCGTTGGAGAATTTGGTTAAGTTAGAACCAAAGACAAAGCATCACTTTCAACCTTTATCCATAGGATTGGACCAAATTGTGGTCACAACTATGGAGCCTATTCGGCTGTGCGTACCATTTTCATTTATCAAACTTGGTAATATGTAAATGAAAACATAGAGATTGAGTTGTAACACATATCGAAATTTTCATTCACGAATTGAATGTGTATTAACCTTAACGGCTTTTAAGAGAGGACGTAGGCATTCATTGTTTGGCAGTGAATGGCATCACGAAGTAACAATTTTGAAATTTGTAATATTTTTGGAAATTCAAAATATTTAAAATTCGATGCAGTGCTCTTACAACTTCAAAAGGAATTTTCAACTGGGTTGTTGTGTCAATTTTGTGACACCAAATATATTTGTAGAAGTTGTAAAAAAAAAGGGACAACAAATATGAATACTATAGGATAAGTAACTAAGTAATACAGATTGTTTGTAGATGTATTGTACCGTTGGAATATCATTTGATGAATGCGACTTTATTTTTTTCCTTTAAACAATTTGTATACGTAAAAAAAAAAAAAGGTAAAATCTTATTAAATACGTCATTCTATGATTTTATTGTTATCAAATCACAATCCATTTTATTTTTTTTTGGTTTATGAGAAAATTAATAAAAACGAAACAAGAGAACATCGTAGATGGATCCGTCAATTACACGATTCCCATGGCCATAATAAAAAAAAATTAACAATTAAATTATTAAACTATAATAGTATAAATTTAAATCTTGTCGTCATCGATTTGGATTAGTTTACAAATTAAAATAAACCCGTTTAAATTAAATTAAATCACTAAACTAAATCAATTAGTGAAGATAAAGTTAAAAGTGTTTTTAAATGGATTAAGTTGAAGATGCAGAGAGATCGAGGAAGGAGTAAGAAGGAGAGAGAGAGAGCAAGAGAACCTCATCACTCTCACTCACTGCATTTTCCTCTTTTCTTTTCTCAGAAAAAAATTCAATTTTTTTTTCCCGAGAAAATAAACTGAAAGAATCAGATCGGAACACACAAAAGGGCTCTCTCATAAATGTAATGCGATTCAAAGCACGAGAAATATACAGAGAGCGAGAGAGCTACAAAGAAGAGGGGCTCCTTTGAGCGTTTGATTTCACGTATTTGAGCAGAGAGAAAGACTGTGTTTTGAAGAGAGAGATAGTAATGGGTGGTTCGTCGGAAGATTTGAAAATCGAAATCATGCCAGAAGTAGTGGAAAAAGAGAAAGCTAGAGAAAGCAGTTGCTGCAGCAGCTCTGAAACAACAACCAGACAAGAGGAAGAACAAAGAAGCCCTAGTTTTACGGAGGATTTCACGGCTTCTCCTGTCTCTTCTCGTTGGTCTGTTAAAAATATCGACGACGGAGAGAAGAAGATTCGTTCGGATTGTGCCAAGCATTCCAGAGTTTCAGGTTCGTCATAAATGCACCCACCAAGTGTTTGCTTTTATTCCTCACTGACGATTTCGTTGTTTTTTTTTATATTTTTAATTGAGCTTAAAGTTCGTAGCTTTGGATGTTTTGTGTGAATTTAAAAGGCTGTTCTGTTCTTCTGGTTTGGCTATGTAGAGATTGAGATGATGAAAGAAAGATTTTCCAAGCTGCTGCTTGGAGAAGATATGTCAGGTTCTGGGAATGGTGTCTGCACAGCGTTAGCCATCTCAAACGCAATCACTAATCTTTGTGGTATGTCGAAATGTAGTTCACTTTTTTCATGATTTGTTGGATTCAACTCCTCTTTGAACAGATCTTGATAGGCTTTGTTTGATTTTGTCTTTTGCTTGAATTGTTTAAAAACAAATAAAGCTACTTTGTTCGGGCAACTGTGGAGGTTAGAACCACTGCCTACAGAGAAGAAAGATATGTGGAGAAGAGAAATGGAATGGCTTCTCTGTGTGAGTGATCACATTGTAGAGATGACTCCAACTTGGCAAACATTTCCTGATGGAACCAAACTTGAGGTATAGACTAGGCATAGCCTTTGGATGCGTTAGGTTGTTTAGAGTTCTTTAGTTGTGGATAAGAAACACTAAAACTTCGGATTATTGACTCAGTCTTTTTCTGGTTTCTTTGTTGCAGATAATGACTTGCAGACCGAGATCAGATCTTTATGTTAATCTTCCAGCTCTCAGGAAACTAGATAACATGCTTCTCGTAAGACCCCGTGACCTCTTTCACCTTACCAGGTGTCTCTTTTTAGGTATTTTTATTTAAGCAGCAAAGGTTTCATTGTTCTTCATCTTCTCTCTTTGCAGGAGATATTAGATAGTTTTGAGGAGACAGAGTTTTGGTATGTTGACCAAGGAATCATGGCACACGAATCAGCAGCAACGGACGGATCATCTTCTTTTCGAAAATCTTTTCAGAGACAAGAAGACAAATGGTGGCTTCCCGTTCCACGGCTTTCACCAGGAGGTTTACAAGAAAACTCAAGAAAACAGCTGCAGCATAAACGCGACTGCACTAATCAGATACTAAAAGCTGCTATGGCCATCAACAGTATCACACTCGCTGACATGGAAATCCCTGACTCATACCTTGAATCTCTTCCACGGGTAAGAAAAAAAAGAACTATGCATATATCCCGCTAACATACTCCGTTATGAAACCTAAAAGTTGCATTCTTCTTTTTCTTTGTATGTTTCAGAAAGGAAGATCCTGCCTCGGTGATTTAATCTACAGATACATTTCGTCGGATCAATTTTCACCTGAATGTCTTCTTGATTGCCTTGACTTATCCTCTGAACATCAAGCCATAGAGATAGCTAACCGAGTCGAGTCATCAATCTATCTATGGCACAAAAGAACAAATTCCAAACCAGCTACTAATTCTAGAACTTCGTGGGGAATGGTGAAAGAACTAATGGTTGATGCAGAGAAGCTAGAGTTAATGGCGGATCGAGCTGAAAGTTTATTGATTTCTTTAAAACAACGGTTCCCAGGTCTTCCTCAAACTGCTCTAGACATGAGCAAAATCCAATACAACAAGGTTTCTTCTCTCTACAACACGGAAATCAAATCCCATATCACTCTGTTTATTTTCAGTGCTCACTAAACGATCTTCCTTTTTCTCTGTTTTAGGACATCGGAAAATCAATTCTGGAAAGCTACTCGAGAGTTCTAGAGAGTTTAGCGTTCAACATTGTCGCACGTATCGATGATTTGCTCTTTGTTGATGATCTTACAAGAAATTCATCTGAACAGATTCCGACAACATTAGGCAACGACGGTAATGACGCCCTCAAGACCATTGCAGTGCCTGTTTCGAACTACACAACTCCGAGCTATTCACCTTCCAAACAGGAGCTCCGATCATCAATGACAGTTCCACCATCTCCTTCACGGTTCAAGATTCCTCACAGTAGCAGTGTTAAAAGGGTTTTGACAGCTTATGTAACGAAGAACGAACCTAGTAGATTAAAGGATCTTCCAGTAGAAAGATTGAGCCATTCTTCGTCCGGTGAGAGATTGTCTCTAGAGAAGTGCATGAAGGAGTCACTGAATGTGTCCAACCTTGATCCTGGGATTTGAATTACTTACTCCTTGGAAAAGTCTCTGTTTTTTGGATCCCTTTTCCTACATCTTTATAATGTTTATTTTCTTCTTGTGTGTAGTTTAGATTTGTATTATAATAATTGGAAAGATGGGCTTTGACTTTGAGATGACACAAAGGAGTTAACTAAACTAAAAGATTATTAAAGGATCAAGAAGAACTACGACAAATGTAAAAGGAATCCCTTTGGAATCTATGGAGGACACATCTTATGACAAAAGGCAGAAGAATCTCAACATTGTTCTTGTTCTCCTCAAAAGTAGATTCTCATCTCAACATGATAAGGAACCTTTCATAACAATCCAGACCGAGATAACCAAACATTCATATAGTAGTATAAGTGTATACCAAACTAATACAACTGTTTCCTTCGATTAAAAGAGAACCAAAAAGAGTTTATTTTATTTATATGCGTGGAAACTGGAGATCTATAGAGTTTTTGTACAAAACTATCAACGGTTTTATCTATATAACAAAGGGAAAACTAAATCTGAACCGGTCGGGTCAATCACTAAACCACGACAAGGGCCAAAAAAAAAGTCCCCTGTTTTTGCAACTAGCTAGCTCTAGCTTCAAACTTCTTCCATACTTTTGTAATAATAAGATGAGAAGTTACTACAAACGACGGATCAACAGCTACTCTATGTTCTTCTTTTTTGTTCCTATTTACCTGCAAAATCCAAAACCGAACCAAACAAACAAAAAGAAATCAGATTTTCATGTCTCAGTTAGAACCTAAGCAGAATTGTTCCAATGGATGTTTTGGGTTGAGTATACCTTGCTCTTTTGTAGTTATAACAGTTGCTTACGTAGTAAGATCTCTACTTAATAATAGAGAGATCCTGGAAACAAAAAGAAAACTCAGGAATGGTTAGAGAAACGAAACAAGATTTCCCCAAAACAGAACAACATGATGGAAAGATGAGAACCGATTATACCTTGCCACCAATTCCCTCTTGATGCACTTCCGGAATCATCTTCGCTTCCATCTTTCTTGTTCTTCAAAAGGAAATAAACATAAGTTATAAACACACATCAAAAGTTCCACAAGACTTAACTCTATAAAACATCTTATAGTAGACCAAGAAAGTTTCTAGCTTTTTCCCAGAGTAAATCGTGCATTAGATTCTTCAGCCAGATTCTTTAGAGACAGTAGTCAATGAACAAGCGTAATAAGTTGAGTTTAGATTTACCGTAGAGTTGATAGTGGAATTAGTCTGAGGCTGGAAATAAACATCAGGGCCACCGTAATAGATGGAAGAACTCAGATGACAAGGTTGTACTCTCTGATCCTGCTGATAAGCTGAACCATGATTCTCCTGATGTTCCCTGTTTCTATCAACATCACCTGCAAATTAAAAAAAAAAATCAAATATCAACAAGAGAAATGCATAAACAAAGACTTGTCCAAGATGATGATGATGTTTTTTTTAACATAATTATTACCAGTCTTAGAGGTTTTGTCGTTCCAGCCACCAGTCACAGTCTCTTGTCGCATAGATTCTCTACCCAGAACCTGAAACAAGAACAGAGAAGAATAGAGTATCAAAATGCTTCATAAATGGAGAAACTTGTACTCCAAGCCACGAATCACATAAAAATTCTTCTTCTTCCTCTTCTCTTGAGTGTTCATATTCTTAATTTGGGGTTGTGGGGTCTTCCATAATTTGAAAACTCTCTTTTTAAAAAAAAAAAAAAATCCACTATTTGCAACAAACAGACAAACAAAAACAGAACCTTGACAATTCAAAAATATTCTGAATACGAAATTGAAAACAAAAATCAATCAAATCAATTCGGCTATACGATCAAAATCAGATAAATCATCGTATCGATTTTGAAAACCCTAATACTTTAATCGAAATCGAAATAGAAACAGAGATTTACCTTATGAAATTCAAACACCGACAAAATTGAATCCCAGATAATTAAAAAAAAAAAAAAAATCGAAACTTTGAGGATTTTGTTTTTTACCGTAGAAGGAGGAGCAAAGATGGATCCGAAAACCCCAGAAGAAGGAGAAGGAGAAGAAGGGTTATCTCTAGAACCAAAAAGCTCAGAGGTTAACGAAGAAGAAGAAGAGGAGGAAGGTAAAGCCTTCTTCTTTCTTCCTTCCATTGATATTGATTTCGTCGCTCTCTCTCTCCTTTTTAGCCTAAACCCAGAAATCTCTAATACTACTATACGTATTGTATTGTATCTATCTATGTATATTACTTGTATATATATATATATAGAGTGATATATGTATTGGTTTATACGATGGTGAAGAAAGATTATAGAGAAGCAATATGAAAATTTTGGGAAGAGGAAGAAAGGGGAAGCAAAACTGTGGGGGACAGTGGAGACAATTTATAGAAGAGCTAAACTCAACTAACAACAACAACAACAACAACAACAACAAAACCATGTTTGGTTGATTACCGTATTAAAATTAAAAACCATATATAATCTTTTTTTCCCTTATAGAGAAATCAGAAAAACAATTAATAGAAAAGGTTAAACGACTTTTTATTATACACATATCTTTGTTTATGATGTCACTGGTGACGTAATTATTATTTTGTGCAATGGTATTTTTACTTTTTATCTTTTGCTACTTTACATAGTTTTTATCGATGTGTGTCACCAAGTGAAATAAGCATTTTATAACTTATTTATCGTTGCTGTGTGTGAGTAAAAGAAACTTGATCATTCTTAGTACTAATTTGGTATACTCTTACTTTAAACAACTGATGATAAGTAAGTTTGGGATGCTTTTACTAGGCTGACGCAACATCAATTAGACAACTGTGTTAAATTTGGGTTTATCGTGGGCTTCTAACTAAAAACTAATTGGCAATTAGTAGATTGACTCTAACCCTTTATATATGCATTATAATCTTTTTAAACTTCAGATGTGGGACTTGGTTTGTATTCCAACAATCTCCCCTTCAAACCAAGAACCATATGTGGGATATGAATACGCCTCCTCGAGATGATAACTCCATCTCGAACCGATCTCACTTGGACCGATAATAAACCTTTTCTTGGGCCCCCATTACTCGGGTTAACAAGAGGCATGTCCGTATCCACTTTTCTAGGTCCACCAGAATTTTAACCTTGGACTCTGATACCATATTAAATTTGGATTTATCGTGGACTTCTAACTAAAAACCAATTGGTAATTAGTAGATAAACCCTAACCCTTTATATATGCATTATAATCTCTTTAAATTTTAGATGTGGAACTTGGTTTTATCCCAACAAACTAATAGTTTTTATCTAAAAGATTTGCGTATGCAATAACAACAACATCAATGTACAAATGTCACGACTGGTACGAGGACTTGCTTGAGACGGGAAAATATCTTTCTTTTTTTTTATAAAGGAAAAAAACGTCGGTAGTTTGGAATATGATTTCATGTCAATGTCATTCTACTAGTATGATAAGTTATTGTATCAATTACCGTTATCTGGTTTACTCAACATTCAACTCCCCCACTCGAGGTGTCTGATGACGCGATCGACACGTGGTAATCGGATTAGGGGAGTAGGACCAAACTTATCTTAGGTCGGTAGTTACCAAATAGCCACGTACGAGAGTCACACACCCAAACAAAAAATAAATCCAAAATGGATAATTAACGAACCCCCTTGAAAGGAAGGATGAGTCAAAGTTCGTTGTGTTTTTATTATCTTTGACTCTTCCACTTCTCTCATTCGCTCTTTGTGGATTTCAGTTTCACGTGACAGTTTTTTTTTTTTTTAAACAAGACCTTATCTCTTCTCTATTGTCGGCTGCAACATTGAACTTGACCTCTCTCGTTATCTCTACTCTCTTCTCAATGAATGAGACGTTTTATTAAATGCCAAACACTTTTTTTTTCTTTCTGTTTTCCCAAACTTCGTTTGGTTTTTCTTGTAGTATTAAGGTTTCGAGATGTATATAGTTTTGAAAACCATGGCCACTTCTATTCTGCCTTACATTTACATCAAATTCAGGTTAGATTTTGGTGGTTGATTCTCATGCAAGAGAGATACTAGACGACGACTGGCAAAAGGATAAGATAGAAAAAAAAAAAAAAAAAAAAAGTAAAGATTCAATTGCGTCTTGGCTTTTGTGATTATTGTTGAGTCTTGAGGAATTTTAGGATTAGGTTAATACGGAGTATAAATAGATTGAAAGCTTATAACTAATTATGCTTGCTCCATCAAACATATAAGTATAAAACTGCAATACAAAACTAATTAACTATGAATATTTTAATTAGTCGAAAATTACATTTTAATTAAACAGATAATTATGTAATACATGAAAGAGAGTGAAAGACTATAGATAAGTCTTAGTAGTAATTTTTCATACATATACATATACAGTATAGTGTTTTGAATAACAATCTATAAATATATTTTTGTAAAAAAAGAAAGAAAAAAAAAAGAAGTTATTTTAGTATAATGTGAACAAGTTTGTTAGTTAGTTTGGGAACTTGGTATCAAGCGGAAGATACGTCGGGGAAACTGCTAACTACGACACATTTCCATATTCTCTTCTCGAGATTCTAATAAGCGAAAGGATCTTTCGTCATCATCTTTACTACTACAACATTCGTACTGTTTACTCCATACATAAATAAATTGGTTTATTAATGTTTTTTTTTTTTAAAGGACAATGAAAAATTCTCGTGATGGACAATTTTGCTAGCCAATACGAAAATCAACTAGGCCAATTATGAGCCCAATCACTTATATTAAGAAGTTTTTTGTTTGATAGAGAGAGCAACGTATACTTGGGCTCCTTATTTAAGACCCAATGGCCCAAAAATTGAAATTGGTGTTTTGTTCATCGTAAGTTTCGGAAAAAATAAAAATAAATGCACCAGCCGGGAATCGAACCCGGGTCTGTACCGTGGCAGGGTACTATTATTCCACTAAACCACTGGTGCTTTGGTCAATTATCCTTCTAAAGAATTGTAAATATATCATTACTTTACATAATTGAAGATCTTTGAAAACAAAAATTAACTCCAGCCTAATTGTAGTACCAAATCTAATCTATCATCAAAAGTGCTACAGATGAGATTAGGTTAAAATGAGAGAAACAGAAGAAAAAAAAAAAGAGAGAGAGTATGGGGGGAAGATAGCGTAAATACAAGACAGAAACAGCGCCCAGGAGTCACGCAACCTAACAGGTGACGTCATCACAGTGCTTCTCTCTGTACTACTACCCCCCCTCATATGGACCCAATATATATATTTATTTATTAAAATTGAGTAAAATACCATTTTAGGTTCATATATTATATTTATCCCAAATATTGTTTGATTTATCCAAAAATATTTCGTGACATGACCAATATTTATGTTACTTCTCTTCGTTTTAGTCTTTAAATATAAGAAGAAGAAGAAAAAGAAATTTATGAGGCCACCAAATACACTTTTAAAACATATTGTTACAAAAAAAAAACATAATGAACAACACCAAACCAAAGACTAATGTTTAGTTGTTACCAGAAAAAAATAGAGAAATATTCTAAATAGTACTAAAATAAGTTTTTTTTCCAAACTTAGCACACATTATCTAATTTTCCAAAAATAGCACTATTTAACACATTAAAATATTTAAAATTAATTTTTTGAATTTTATTTTTTAGGTTTGAGTTCTCAATTTCACATTTAAAGTATAGTTTTGAGAGATAGGATTTAGTATTTTGAATTTAGGATTTAATTTTAATAGATTAGTTGGTGTTATTTTTGAAATTTTAGAGATGTTGTGCCAATTTTGAAAAAAAAACTTATTTTTATGCTATTTTCGAGAATCTCCCAAAAAATATTTAGTTCTGTTCAAAGATTAGACAGAAACTAAACCATCATGCTTTTTTTTTTTTTGGTATAGTTAGTTAAACATGTAGCTAATTGTTATCTTATTCAGTTAATTCTTTGTAACAAGAACAAATGTTTTTTTCTTTCTAGAGTGTAAAAAAATCGATAAAAATGAGTTTAGCTTTTTCACCTAGATGCTAAGTTGGATTTGATGGAACATAACATAATATAGTCGTCAACATGTGGTGTGGATTTGTCATTTATGTTATGATATGACCATTTATTATTCTAATTTAATGCGTCTCTCCTTAATTCTGATTCACGAGACAACAATATATGTACCGGTTCAATTTAAAAGAAAAAGAAGAAGAAAAAAAAAAGCAACGAATGACTGATGTGATTTATACTTTAAGAAGTGAGTTGGAATTATCTTTCCATGTGCCAAAATATAGTATTGGTACCATGAAATATGGTTTCTATTTCCATAATTCGCTGTTCTTTTTTTTTTGCTATTTAAATTCTTGTTTAGGTCCTTGTAATACAGTTCTTGTCGATGATTTACATAATTTATCATTCTTTTCTACTAATCGAGTGCAGTGTTTTTTTCCTTATATTCCTGCATTAGTCAAAGATAATTAATTAATTAAGACAGTTACTATTAGCTAGTAGCCTAGTCAGTTTTATAACAGCGCGTGAAAATTATCCGCGAGTGGATGATATGGTTTCAAAAGGCGTACGGAGTTTTGTGAAGAACGAGAAACGCCGTTACATCAACTGACGGCAAACTCGGTGGATTCTCACTAAGCAAAAGATTTGTGCAGAGCAAATCAAAACGTAATAATCTTTTAATTCTTTTAGTATTTTTATTTTTAAAACGTAATAACGTTAGCATGACGATGTCACCTGAGAATCCCAATGGTCTTTTATCAGAACTTGAGTACTTTGCAGTTGTAAGTCCTAATTAAATTTAGTACTGTGGCCTAGTAGCTAGCTACACGAACCATAGGTTTACACTGCAAAAGCTCATGGCTGTACCATCTAAACAAAACAAATGTTCCAATTAAAAATCGTTGTGTTTACGAGGATATATATCATAACTGTATAAAATGGATGAAAATCATGCTTCTGCTAAATTATGACGAACCAACAACTATTGAGTTGTAGTACAATACATTTACGTCTAATGTTGACGCTACCCGGTGCATTTGTTCATATTGGTTAGTTACAATAGTATAATAAAAATAGCTTATCAGATCAACGAATTAAAATCTGATTCTGTTTATTCTCCTTTGGTCATACAATATTGTAATGTATATTTTTCTACATTATTCAATTAGGAAGTTAGGTCCAATGAATCTTAACCCTTAAAGCATGTGCCGATTATAGCTGCTTTGTTAATGATATTTGATTTCTTAAAAATAATTTTTATTCTGTTTTTGTTAACTTGTTTTGATTTTTTTTACTCGTGATGAGATACTTTTGTATGATCGTGTATTACGTATATTATATAGCATGTTTTTATCCAAAAGATGACCTACAATTAAATTCAACAGTTCTTGTGGTTGGGATGTTATTTAATTATGACCTACCAAGCAATTAATACTTTTCGCATTATTATGTTTAACCTTTTTTCGACTTTCATATAAAATAGGTAAAATGTTACTACAAACTAGCAAACGACCAAATAAAAAGAGTTTTGCAAGTTGAGAGGTGTGTTGCTCAGACTCTTCGTTGTGTGCAAATTTAGAAATTGTATGATATGTAGACTCTTGGCACGATTCTTAGACGCAAAATAGGTTCGCTATGTTTCAATAACCGGTAACAGTGGTCCGCGAATACCATGACTAGCCAATAAGCCATCAACAACAAATTTACAATTTGGAATCAAATGCCAACTCGAGACGGTTTGAAGAGTTGGGAGCATCCATGCTTATGCATGTCTTTTGTGTGATCATATTTTCTTTGAACACCCACATTAAATACACATGGACTGGTCTTTTACTTTCGACATCATCGCAATCCCTAACTCCGACTCAGTTTACGTTCTTTTTTAAGGGTCAAATCGGCGTTTCCAAAACATCACACTGAAAGCACAAAACGAATACGTCTACGAACCACTCCATCACTGCAAGATCCCGATCAACCGAGACAATCCTCCTAATTGGATCTGGCTTTTTCAATCTAAAGTAGTTTAGTCACCAAATCTTCCTCCAATCCTCGTGGTTTACAATCATCACATTATATTAGTAAAACTAGTCCTCATCACAAAACATTCCTTTTGTAAAGTTTGTTTTGTATGCAATAAATTACTCTAGTTTGTTAAAAAACAAAACAATAATTATAAATTACGAAAAGAAAGTCCAAAATTGTTGATACTTTTATTTTATTTTTAAACAAAGAATATATATAAAAAGAAATATTGCTTAAAAAGCTTCATGTGTGGTTACCCGTGATGCAATGTAAAAAAAAAAGAAGAGAAGAGAAGAACTAATAATTACGTGCACTTTAATTTACTGTAATACTTTATTGGAGTGCCTTGGTTCTTTTTCATTTTTTTGTGGTCCATCTTAGCCAAAAGAGGAAATACTTTTATATATAAAAAATTGAAACACGAAACAAGTATTGCTTAGTGTTCGAAACACATTTTCAAATGATTTACGTCGCATTATTTCCCATGCAAACGAAATATCCTCTAATGATTATTTCAAACACGATTATTACAGTACAGTCGAATTTACTTTTCCGTTTTAATCATTTTGTGGCATATATATAATTTTTGCAAAGATATTCGCTACAATATTAGAAAACTGTGCATTATGTTTTGAATTCGTACAAGTAACTCTTTTAGACGTACTCTTTTTACACACACACACAAAACTCATTTAGACGTATTTATTAAATAATGTTATCCATAGAACGACAAAATTGTTTATGATAATTGATAATGTGGTGTAGTCCTACAAAACTCTCACCGTTTCTCTCTACCTTCATGTCTCTCTCTATCTTTCTCTGTCAAACAATTTTTTTTTTTAAGAACCCTAGATTTCACAGAAACTTATCAATTAGTTTTCAAAATTCTCTCCGGCGCTCTCCTATTAAAATTGTGTTTATGCGAAGTTGCGAACAAGAGGAACACAATTTTTTCTGTCCATAAGATTTTTATTTATATATTTATTCTTTACTGCAAACGTATGGTTGATCACAATTTGATTCTCATTAATCTTATGGGCCATTCCATACCATCCACGCTTTTATTACACAAAGTTAGACGTTGTACCAGAGACATTACTAATTACTAGTAAGATTATAGAAAGAAAAAGAAAAGTAAGACTAAATTTTAAGCGTAAAAAGGTATTTATTCCAGCAAAAGAAAAGAAGAAAAACGACAAAAAGAAGACTCAAAAGTTGTAGAAATGTCAGTAAGTATGTGAAAGACTGAGACACAGAACAGTTTTGTACAAGAACCAGTTCCAGTGTCACCGGTTACAGCCGGTCACCTTCTCTCGAATTCCTAAAGCCCTCTCTCCCACCAAACCCGGGACTTTTCACTTTTCATCAGTTTTAATAATTTTAAATCATTCATATAAATCTCGTATGTGTTTACATGACGAGGATATAGTAGTATGTCGAGTTCGTATGTATCCATCGTTTGAATACCCGTCTAAAAAAAAAAAAATTGATTTACCATTTATATTGAAAGACTTTATAATAGATGCGGGTTAACTACATAAATAATACGGTGATTGAAAACTAAATAATAAAATATATATAGAGTGAAAAACGTTTGTCTATTCAAATTCAGTTTTACGAAATTGTGTAATAACCCCTAAATATAAAACACGGTATCACATGACGAAATTGTGTAATAACCCCTAAATATAAAACACGGTATCACAGAATCATGTAACTAGTAAAAATTCCACACAATCATTAAACTTATTCACCATTCGAATAGGATTTACCTATAGAGAGAGTATTAAATAGCTATAGCTAGTAAACAAACACCAAAAAGCTATATCAAAAAACTTATTCACCATTTGATAATACATTTTTTGATCGTGCTATCAAAAAGAAACCAAAAGAGCTTCTCTCCCTCTCTCTCCCTCTCTCTCTCTCTCTTTTAACCTCTCGTTTCGCCATTATCTCTTACACTGTTACTCTCTCTTTCTTCTTCTTCTGCATCTCGACATCATCATCCTTCTCCATGGCTGATGCATACGAGCCTTATCATGTTCTTCAACAAAGCCGTCGAGACAAGCTTCGTATTCCTTCTCTTGATTCCCACTTCCACTTTCACCCTCCTCCTCCTCCTTCCTCCAGCGGCGGTGGCAGCGGAGTGTTTCCCCTCGCCGATTCCGATTTCCTAGCAGCCGGTGGCTTTCACCCCAACAACAACAACATATCCAACCCTAGCTACAGTAATTTCATGGGATTTCTCGGTGGCCCTTCTTCCTCTTCATCCACCGCAGTCGCTGTCGCCGGAGATCATTCTTTTAACGCGGGACTTTCTTCCGGAGACGTTCTTGTCTTCAAACCCGAGCCTTTGTCTCTATCTTTGTCGTCTCACCCTAGACTTGCTTACGATCTACTCGTTCCCGGCGTTGTTAACTCTGGATTCTGTAGATCTGCCGCTGAAGCCAACGCCGCCGCCGTCACCGTTGCGTCCAGAAGCTCTGGTCCTCTGGGACCTTTCACGGGATACGCATCGATACTTAAAGGATCAAGGTTCTTGAAACCAGCACAGATGCTTCTTGATGAGTTTTGTAATGTGGGTCGTGGGATTTACACCGACAAAGTCATCGACGACGATGATTCTTCTCTGCTTTTTGATCCGACGGTTGAGAATTTCTGCGGCGTTTCTGATGGCGGCGGAGGAGATAATGGAAAGAAAAAATCAAAACTCATCTCCATGCTCGACGAGGTATATAATTATAATAATAATAATATGATCAAATCTTAGTTTTTGAAAAGTATTTACATCTGTAAATTTTGTTCATTAATTTGTCTTATACAACTTTCTTATTAGTATGTACGTGTATTATTGTGTTAAATGTTCACAGTTTTTGGTCGGTGTCCTTTGAAATTGGAGACAAAATGTGATAAATGATATGTCTATTAAAAAGATCTTCCTTGGAAAATGAAACTCCTTCAAAGCCATTTTAAAATTATATCGTTTTAATATACTAATATTTATTCATTATAATACGACATGTTATTTTAGTTAATGTTCCCTACGTTTTGCATGAATAGAAGATGTTATAGCGTCCATATTAATTACTATATATACAAGCTTGCGCTCTTCTTCATTGTTGATTATTGTTATTTTTAATACAATTTTAAGGTTATACTAAAGTAGTAATAATAATATTATCTTGAGGAAGTAACTTTAGATAGAGCTTCCTTGATCTAAATTTGTGAATTGGATTCTTCAAATCTTAGGGGTATAAACATTTAAATGATAAAAAGAGAACTCCTTCTTTATGAAGGAATATATGCACAAAATATATATATGATCTTAAAGCTAAGGACTTAAAGATTTTAATTAGTTTATTCCGAGGTATATATAACATACTTTTTGAGTGAGGGAAATAATGTATGAGCCATTCAAATTTATATAATCACCCATTTTATTATTTAAGTGGGAATCTAAAAACATTTCCATGTGACGTTTTGAAGGTTTACAAGAGGTATAAGCAATACTATGAGCAGCTACAAGCTGTGATGGGATCATTCGAATGCGTTGCAGGTCTTGGTCACGCTGCTCCGTACGCAACCTTAGCCTTAAAAGCATTGTCTAAGCATTTCAAGTGTTTGAAGAATGCTATAACGGACCAGCTTCAGTTCAGCTACAATAACAAGATACAACAACAATGTGGTCATCCGATGAACTCCGAGAATAAGACCGATTCTTTGAGATTTGGAGGAAGTGATAGTTCTAGAGGCTTTTGTTCTGCTGGTCAGAGACACGGATTTCCTGATCATCATGCTCCTGTTTGGAGACCGCACCGTGGCCTACCAGAACGTGCCGTTACTGTTCTAAGGGCTTGGCTCTTCGATCATTTCTTGCATCCGTAAGTAACTCTTCTGGCCATATATACGTTTTTCAAAGTTGTTTGATTCGAGTTTGAACTTAGTTCCAACGATTGATTTCATTGAATGCGCACTTTTAACTTAATGTATTCATGAGCCAAAGTGTATATATATACGCTTGTGAACAATATCTCTATAGATGCACATGTATGTGTGTGTCAGTTTGAATATATATGTGTGTATAGAAGTGTATTTTTTCTTGGAAGTATGTTTTAGATGGGACATATCGACTGCTTGTTTGTTTCTCAAACTTAGATATGTCGTTTTGCTAGTGCAATTATGTGGTGTGATATATATGTTGATGTAAGTATATCCAATGATATATGTATATATTAAATTGTAGTTGTCTGTGTCTTTTGTTGCAGTTATCCAACTGATACAGACAAACTCATGCTGGCTAAGCAGACAGGTCTCTCCAGAAATCAGGTTTCACTTCTGATACCTTCAGTCTTTTTTCGTTTCTTGTTTACAATTTTAGAAATTTCTTGCTATATAATAGTAACTAAGTTAAACTTTGAAGTTGATTAGGTTTGACTAAGTGTCACATTTTTTTTGCCAAACAAATGTCTTAAAACTTTAAACACAATTATATATTTCATAGAAAATATATTCCAAAACGACATTTTAATAAAACAGTAAAAATATTAATCTTCAAATAGGTTTACAAAACACACCACAAGGATACGTTAAAACATGGGAATCAATCATATCTAGTGTATTAATGTATCTTAGTCTTAGGCATCGATATGAGGATTGCAGCTTATTCAATATGGGAAACTAAATCTTTCGGGTTTTTTTTTTCATTAAGCGAACTAACTCCTATGGTTATTGATAATGATTAATTAGGGATTTTGTGTTCCAAAAGTAATACTAAATCGCTTGTGGTGGGTTAGTAATTTATTTTGGTAAAAATGTTAATTCAGGTATCGAATTGGTTCATAAACGCACGAGTTAGGGTTTGGAAACCGATGGTGGAAGAGATTCACATGCTGGAGACTCGACAATCTCAGAGATCCTCTTCTTCTTCTTGGAGAGACGAACGTAGCAGCAACACCGTCTTCCCTGACAACAGCAACAACAACCCTTCTTCCTCCGCAGCACATCAAAGAGCTAACAACTCATCTCCGGCTAGACGGGCTCGAAACGACGACGTTCACGGCACCACCAACAACAACAATAACAACAGCTACGTAAACACTGGGAGCGGTGGCGGCTTCTCGTACGGGATTGGGTCTTCGAATGTCCCGGTGATGAGTAACAGCACAAACGGAGGAGTGTCGTTGACGCTAGGGCTTCATCATCAGATTGGTTTGCCGGAGCCGTTTCCGATGACAACTGCTCAGAGGTTCGGGCTTGATGGTGGTAGTGGGGACGGTGGTGGCGGAGGTGGGTATGAAGGACAAAATCGTCAGTTTGGGAGAGATTTTATTGGTGGTAGTAATCATCAGTTTCTACATGATTTTGTAGGATGAGATCAACTTGTGTGGGAAAGAAAAAAATATGTTTGACGTTTGGGTATGTATGAGATATGGGGGAATTGTAATGCATATGATGTGTATATTAGAATGTTTATCAATTTTTTTTTTTTTTCCTTCGACAAAATGGAATCTTTATGAGGCATGAAATTGAACTGTATCAAGAGAAAAAAACCTAGTTGAACCAAAACATGAGGCGTTCAGGTGTTGAGTGACGGCTACGTCAGGCGTTCTACTGTTTGTAACCACCGTAGTTGAAGTTTTGTTGGTGAAAATGCAATTCTAATTTATGACTCTCAACCCAAGGAGTTACTTGTAAAACTTTGATCGATATCATCAACACGATTAAGATGAATGTTGGTCATAAATTGTTGTTTGTTGTGTAGTTTATGCAATCCCAAAGTAACCATTTTTTTCATTTATAAGAAAATACAAAACAAGAGTCCAACAAGATTGGAAACAATTCATAACAAAGGCTCTTTATCATCTTAACTCTTTAAGTTACCAATATTTTTAAATAAACTAAACAAATTGTTTTTGTTAAATTTGTTTTTCTTCATCAAGTCAACAGTGACGATGCGCTAGTCAATATCTTTGGTATGAGATATTTCAAACAAGATTATCAAAATGATTCTCTTCTGACCATGTATGTATCTATGACAGAAATCAATAATATGATGTTTTAGAGCCGGATCGGCTAAACTAAATTTTTGGAACGATCGATTTCGGGATGGACCGGTTATACGTACCACTTTGGGCCGGATCGGCTAAAGTTTTCATAAATTTTGATTGGCACTAAATTTCGTTACTAGTGAATATTTTTTAGCCGACTAGCTCAACTAATATGTTTTAAAACCCTATAAGCAGTCAGGGTTGAATATTTTCCAGATTAATTGATCTATTTATTTATTAAAAACTACATTGAACCGGATTTAAACACAAGATCAAATTAGTTTGGTTTAAGGTTCAATTTGGGATGTGGTTGTGGATCCCTTGTATATGGTACAATGGTAATTAGGTTGCCTTTTGAAGAGCCCATGAGAGCAAAACGATAAAAAATAATGCTTTTGTTGCTTCAAATAACTTTGCATTTGCTTTTGGAAAGAAAAGAAATATATATACAACCTTTTCCTTTTGTAAATTTTTTGTTGTCTTTTCTTTCACAATTTATTCGGTTTTCTCAGCTTTTTCGTACACGTTTTATTTATTCATGACTTTATATGTTAATATGTTATACAAAATAAAATTTGATATGATGTTCTTGTTTTTTTCTTAAGCTAATTATATATGATTTAGTTATCACCCCATAAACGCTAAGGTCTACCATAAACTGGGCAATGTATTTTGAATCGCTATGAACAACATACGATTCATAAAGTTTTAAGTAAAAGTTGTGAAAATGTTTCAAATGATCAACATTTGAGAGGAGAAATACTTAAAATCATTGTAATCATCTGAACGTATATTTTAATAGTACCGTATTAGCTAATATATTTTCAATTATATGAAATTTAAACAATTGAGAAGAGAATCGGTTCGTAAAGAGCCGAGAGAAGAAAATAAAAGCAGTC
Organism: Camelina sativa; assembly: GCF_030686135.1. NCBI lineage: Eukaryota > Viridiplantae > Streptophyta > Magnoliopsida > Brassicales > Brassicaceae > Camelina > Camelina sativa. Next base: position 29,372,877 of record NC_141887.1, on the reverse strand, counting down.
AAATAAATTTTTTAAGACCATTATATTAAGAAAAGCAAAAAGCAACAAAATAAATTGAAGAAGGTGCCCATCATTGGCTCGTAAAGAACAAAGAATCAATTTCTCATGTGATTTGATCTCTCACAATCCGTCTCCTTTATGTGGATGCGGAAAAACACTCTCCACACGTTTCATGTAGAAACTTTAATTAAATTTTCTAAACGTACAATAGAAAAAAGTTGGAAATTTTCTGTTCTATGTCTCCCCGATGTGTTCATATATATCTAAAAGGTCTGAATGAGAGATTATGAACATTTTCACATTGTATAACCATCCGAATCGTTTTGGTTCTAGGAAAACAAGACGTTTTGTACAAACAGTATATCAGCAACCTTAGACACTAGACACGTCAACCGTAAATGTTATACTATATGTATATTATTATACTGATCATATCGCATCTATCAATATGCTGAACTATATATAAATGAGAGAATATATAAGAAACCATGGACAACTAAAGATATGTGAGTATTTGTTCCAGAAGCATTAAACGTTTGGAATAAGTATTATTCTTTTGCACCATTTACTATTTATAAGCTTCACCAGCTCTATATATTCTCACCATTAACAACAACAACTTCAACATGAAGAAGAAGAAGAAGAAGATGAAGGTACTTGGTGATGAACGGGTAATCTGCATCCTGAGGTTTAAAACTTCATAAGCATATGTAGATATGCGAATGCAAAGTTTCTAATCCTCGGGATACGGATTACCTCTTCCTTACTTGAAGTACAACACAACACCTAGCTCAAGAAAACACCCATGAGCTTTGACTTTTGGAGAAAGAAGAAGCATCAAATTATCACATTAATTAACTCCGTTGAAATTGGTTAGTTCAAAGGTAATTCCCACTCTCTGTAACATATATATATAAAAATTGTTATGTCAAACATTCATCATGTAGGTTTAACCATTTCTCTTCATGTCTTGGTCTATTTCTTTTGTCCTTTTTGAGCAGAAAATAATAAACAAAAAGGATATATGCAGATGATATATGAATTTGGTAATGTCGAAGCTCCCCATCACCTAATAGCTAATGTATAACTTTGAACATGTTTTGAAAGAATTTTTGAGATATATAGAAACTTTCGGTTAACAGAAAATACAAAAATTTAAATTTGAAATGTAAAATTTAAAGTATTACAAAAAGAAATTGAAAGGTTTTGGTGCGTCGTTCTAACTAAGAGAGCTACGCCTACACGACGATCAAATTGACATGAGGGATGCAAAATCATCAAATGATATACACAATGTTATTCACCTATTGGCACATCACATATATAAAAAACGATTGACGGATATATATGAATCAAATATGCATGGAGACGTATATATGTTTGAACTGTAGATGTCCATAAGCAGGTGAATTGGATATATATGCGTAGGAGAAGATGCGTGTTCAGCACACAAATGCGTTAATTATTTTTCCATTCATTATCCGCAGGGGATGTGATGTACACTACTAATTGAAGAGAAGAATATATTCATCAATCATTAATTTGGTCTAGTCACTCGAAGTGGGATATGATTTGATACATTACTCTAAACATGATTTTATGCTAGAAATATTATTTGTGTGTCCCCTATCTATATATATTATTCCTCTCTCTAAATCTTTTTTTTTTTTTTTTAATTTTATTTTAAAAACCTTTAGTTTATCCAATCATTATTGTGCACAGCCGTAGGTAGAGCAAACACTAAACCTAAACCGATGAATGATCATACGATCTCTCTTACATTATTATTAACTGTATCGTGAAAGTTTAAAACCTTCGTTTGAGTTAACCGGATTACAATTAAAATTCTGGTCTTGAACGGTTTGGGTGAAAGAAAACCAGAATAAAGGGTACAAACGTCATTTAACAAAAGAGACGCGTGGCGTAGGATAACATAAATCTCCTTTCTTCCTCTTTGCCCCAAAAGCATTAAAAGACTTCTCGTTTCGATCCCTACTTTTCTTTGCAACGAAATCGTTAAATCTTTCGTCGTCGAGGGGAAAGCATTTGATTTCGATTTTGATCTTAGTAATAATCTGGAAGTAGATTCTTGTGGAGAATTTAAGGGAAAGTTGAGTTTTGTTGTGATCGGAGATTTTTTATTTTTTGGGGAGGTGATGGATTGGGGAAACGTAACGGTTGAGGATCTCGTCGATGCTCTCCGTGAAGTTGACTGGTCTTCTCCGCCGCGTCCGCCTTCTGAGTTCTTCTCTAGGTTCACCGTTCCTAAATCTTTCTCTAAATGGGATAGTCGCCTCAAGTGCAATCTCTACTAGTACGATCTCCGTATCTCTCTCTCTCTCTCTTGCTCGCCGATTGATTCTTTGTTTCTTCAATTTGTTGTTGTTTGAATCTGAGATGGTGTCATCAATCTCTCTAATCAATAGATGCTTAGAACTTAGTAGTGGATCATCAGAGAGTAGCTTAATTTCCGGATTTAAGCTTTACTTTTTGTTTTGACCTGTGATTGATGATGATGATGATGATGATGATGATGATGATGATCTTACTTTTTGCAGCTACCGTACAAACTATTTCATCATGATCGTCGTTATACTTGGTATGTTACTCTGAGGAAGCAATTATTATCATGTGTTGTTGTTTTTGTTCATCACTTACGAATTGTCAAACTTTTTCAGGATTGGGATTTTTCACAAGGCCTCTAGCCATCTTCTCTGCTTTTTTGACAGCATTAAGTGTTGCATTCCTAAATGACAGGTTTTTTTTTTTTTTTTCTTTCATTCTTATTGTTCTTCTAAATGATATGATTGAATCATTAGTTCTATAATTAGGATTCTTGTCTACAGCTTTGCAGGTTCTTTTAGTGAGAAGGCAACTCGAACCACCAGAAATTTCTCTCCACAGTTAGCTGCTAAAATGAGACCTCCTTTGAAGTAATGTTTATCGTTTTCCCTCTCTCCTTATTACGTTTCGTTCTCTTTTTGTTGCTTGCTTATTTATCATCTATGTTATCTGTGTGTTTTATAGGCCTGTCACTCGTGGACGTCCATCAGCAAAGAGAGCTATCCATGTATGTGGTCAACCCCGTTGGGTCTTTGTCTTGACATGCTCACTTGGTATGTCTGGCTTTGTATATTTTCTTTTGATGTGAAACTTGATCCTGAAACCGTCAAAAAAATGATTTGTTTTTTTTTGTTTTTTTTTCTCTGTTTCACAGTGAGTTTAGCCCTTTGGTATATTTCCTGTGGTTTGTTCACACTCTCGTTGGCCCTACTCATTGGACTTCTTGGTATGCAATCTACACAATTTGTCATACGTCATAACTTAGTTCCTCATAATTCCATATGCTTTTATAAACCCAACCTTTTTTTGGTAATCTGTGATACACAGCTACAGTTCTTCATGCAAGCTTGAGAACACCGAACTTGAAAGCACGTCTTAACACATTTAGGGAGGAGTTCCGAGCTGTATGGCGTAACTACAGCGAGATTTAGAGTAATGTAAGTTTAAATGTCTTCTTCTTTGTGCTTGATTGGATGAGGGTGGTTATTTATTTTAAATGGTGACATTATTTGGCAGCTCGTACCACCAATGATCCTGTTCCGCTACGCGGTAAAGACCAAAGTTACAGCATTCCTGCGAAAAAAAGAGTGGTATTTTGTTATTGATGTTCTCTGGGTGTTCAATCTGGATTTGTTGCTCAATGACTGGGAGATCATCTGTTTTCTTTGATTTGGGTTTTGCTTTTTTGGTAGCAAAGTCCTGTTTTTTTTTTTGTTAAAAGATTTGTAAAGCCAGCTTTGTCGCTGTTCTTCTTTCTCAAACAAACTTTTTGTGTACAAATACTAGAATCGTTTAATAGCTTGGCATTTTCTCGTCTTTTTTTTCGGGTTGAGGTCTAGTTGATCGTTCTGGTTACAATAGTAATGATAACTAACCGAGCTATTGGATAAGAACAGAATGCCTACAAAATTTGCAAGATTCTTTGGAAAAGTGCAAATTTTATACTTATCGGGGTCGTTTAATAATTTTAGCCAACTGAAACTCGAAAGAGTTGTTTTATCTTAAAGCTAGCAAAGTAACCAAAAACCCAAAAAGAAAAGAAAACCATGTAGCAATATTGTCAACAAGCAAGCACAACTCATTAGATTGATCAATCATGGTGATATAAAGTTCATCTCTAAAATGAAATTCTCACATTTATTCTCTGAACAAAAAGTTCAGTTTCACTTCTCGACAAAAGACTTGATATCCTTGAGCCACTGCAGATACTCTCTGCTATCTTTGTTGGCCACGTAATCAGACAAAAAGGTAGTGAAGCTTGGTTTGATTCCTCTGATCTCTAAGTACCTGTGGAAAGCCTTCTGCAAATTCTCATCCAAGTCACTGCACACAATAATAACCAAAGAATTCAATCACATAACAGTCTCATACTATATAATTGCAAACAAAGGGTCAGTATGATCAAAATTGAACTTACTCAAAGTCAGGTCCTTCGTAAGCAAGCTCGTTATCAGATCCTTGCGGTTGTTTGATCGATAAACTATCAATCACAATCTCATCAGGGTATGCGCTGACTCCAAACTCAAGACAGACACCACCAGGTTTCTCCACACTCACAACAATGGGAATCCGGAATTTAGCCACGTTTTCTTGATCTCCATCGTCTGCTTCCTGTTCTTCCTCTTCATCATCGTAAGATGCAGCAGAGTCAACTTCAACTTGGATGGTTTCATCCTCAAATTTCCTCTTCAGCAACACAGTTCTTTCCCCTGGTGTATCAATGATTTCAAATGGGAAATCTTCTGGCTTGTCTTCCAACTGTTATCCAAACCATTAATAAAGAAACCAAATTTCAAATTCTTATGTCATGATTCACAGAATTGTTACTAAAAATCACATATTACTGATTCCTGAAACCTTAGAAATATACAAAAATTCGAAAGAGAAAAACTTACGATGTCATTATCGAGAGGGGCCTCCTCTGCGATGGCGCATTCAATTTCAGATTCGATGACGCTGATGAGATTCTCGTCGGCGGTGGTTTTAGTGATGGCACTTTCAGTGGAAAATCTCGCGAATGAGAATGAACTAACCGATCCACGCCCGATCTGGCTACCAAGAATCAGCCTCTCCGCTGAGACAGCGCCGCTGCGGAAGCTAACCGGAGATCTAGCAGCGCGGACGGCAAAAGTAGCCACTGTCGACGAGGCGCGACGAAACACGGTGCTCAACGACATTTTCGAGGGTTCTAGGGTTTTGTGGAAAGTGTGAAGAGATCGAAGATGAGGGTTTTACTGAGGGAAAGAGAGGTTTAAGGTTTATTTAATAGCGTGAAAAAGGAAATTCATTGGTTATATATCCAATAAGGCCCAATTAGGTAATGGGTCAGTTGAAGCCCATATTTTGCTGGTTCTATTCTAGTTATCTTCAAGCCTGAAAATGTTTTTTTTTTTTTAAAGATAAATTAAGATATTCTTGTTGAAATCCAAAATCTATTTTTCTTTTATTTATTTTTTTGACAATTATGCAAGAATTTTTAACTGGTTTTAGATTCTTTATTGAAATCTCAAGATATTTTAAATTTTCCAAAACAACAAAAACAAAAAATGGTCGGTTTAGGATAAAGTGGAATCTGTAAAACAAAATAGGCCAAAAATATAGAAAAAGATTATTAAAAAAAAAAAAAAAAAGTTGGGATATTCGTACAGTGAGGGAGAGGAATGTCTCTGAGTGGACACGTGCTAAAAGGTCAAAAAAGAGGAAGAGAAAGAACAAATATAGCGCTCTCTCTCTCTCTCTCTCTCTATCCGGCGTCAGGATTACGTCACTTTCCGTCACCTGTCTCTTCTTCAAACTTCAATATGATTTCGTTGGCTTGAAGTTAAGGGTCACATAACATAAGTGCTCCTCCAAAAAAGCAGACTTAAATTCAATTGTGATATCCCTCAAAGTTGTCATCTTTTAAATGTTTAGTTTTCTGGTGAGCGATGCTCTAAACTACCCATTCCGTTGGGTTGTATGATCTTATATTGAAAATTCGGAATCTGAGGTTTTTTCTTTTGGGGGTTTTGTGAAATTTCATGATTGAATCATGACTTTTGGATTTTTGTGGTTTGATGTTGTTGTGTAAAGTAGCCATCTTTGAACAGAGTTAGAAAGTCTAGGTTTTTTTTTGTGTGTTTCTTGTGTTTTGGCCGCCCTGATCAATGAAGAGGATAATTGGGAGTCCTGGAACTATGAGTGGGTTCATACTGAGATTAGGGCAATGTGCTACTGCTGCTGCTTCCATCGGTGTTATGGTTTCTTCTTACGGCTTCTCTAATTACACTGCTTTCTGGTAATTTTTATCCATCTTTTCGATCTCAATTAGTCTTTGTGCTTTGTTTTTAGTCTAGTTGAATGACACTGGAGATTGCTATACCAAAGATCCGATACTTTGTACTTTTCTCTTGGATACTACAAAACTAGTAATTGTGTCTGAATCTTTGACAAATTTTGTCTGTTTGGTAAAATATGTGAATTGGGATTGTTTCTATATATTGATTAATGGATATGGTTATCTTATATGACATAAAGATGATAGCTTTTGCTTTTCAGTTTCTTAGTTGCATCAATGGGTCTTCAATTGGTTTGGAGCTTTGGACTTGCGTGTCTTGACGTGTATGCAATAAGGAGAAAAAGTGATTTACGAAGCCCCGTCTTACTGAGCCTATTCACTGTTGGTGATTGGGTACTAACTAAATTTATCTTCCATTGACTATGCTTTTGCTTAAGCTGTATCAGTACACATTTTAGATGTTTCTGTTTGATAGTTTTCTTTTGTTGGAACGTTTTGACCTTGCAGGTCACTGCACTACTCGCTCTTGCAGCTGCGTGTTCCTCTGCAGGAGTTACGGTTTTATTCACAAAAGACACTGAGTTTTGCAGTCAGCAACCAGCTCTCTCTTGCAATAGGTTTCAGATTTCTGTCGGTTTATCTTTCTTTAACTGGGTTTTGGCTGCTATATCGTCTCATGCAATGTTTTGGATCTTGATATGACATTGTACAAATCCATCTTCCTGATTTTACAAAAAAATCCATATCTTCTTTGAATTGTGTTTTCTCTTTTCTTTTATCAAATCCACAACGTGGAACAGAGCAAAAGTACAACAAAGTCATTTTGGTGAATCCTAATAATACAACTATGTCTCAGTAACCTCTTGTGACAGAATATTGATGATGTACTCGATCTCATCAGCAACTTCTTTCATCGAAGGCCGGTTTTGTCTCCGCTCGTTAAGACACGCAGATGCCAAATTCCCGAGCTGTAGCATCGTCTGCAGTTCAACCTTGTTAGCAGTCTTCTTCAGCAGCGGATCAATGCATTCAGTCAATCTCTCTTGATCCATCATCTTGTTAATATACATCACCAGGTTCACATCTTCCTCTTCTCTTGTGAAATCTATTGCCTTTTTCGATGTAACCATCTCAAGAAGCACAACCCCGAAGCTGTACACATCGCTCTTATCAGTTAGCTGGAAATTCCTGTAGTATTCTGGATCGAGATACCCCAATGTACCTTGCGCACCTGTGAAGATATGGCTCTCGTTGTTAGCTGTTTCTGTCAAATCCACAAGTCTTGAAAGTCCAAAGTCTGAAACTTTGGCGTTTAGCTTATCGTCAAGCAAAATATTGCTTGATTTTACATCACGGTGATAAATTGGTGGCTGTGCTGCGGAATGGAGATAAGCTAATCCTTCAGCGGTTTGGTATGCGATCTGTAGTCTACGCCGCCAAGTTAGCGGTTTACAAGTACGGTCTGAACTGCCATGGAGATGTTCGAATAGTGTTCCGTTGGGAATGAACTCGTAGATCAAGAGAGGCAGTTCAAGATCGACGCAGCAACCGAGAAGCCTAACTAAGCTTCTGTGGTTGACTTGGCAGAGAATCCTGACTTCGTTTAGGATCTGATCAGTGCCTTTTGTGTTGTTAAGCTTTGCTCGTTTGATCGCAGTTATGGTTCCGTCCTCAAGAACCGCTTTAAACACTTCTCCAAAACCTCCGGTGCCTATGAGATTGTCTTTTGAGAAATTGTTGGTTGCTTTCGTGATCTCTCTGCCGGTGAAGATTCTTGATGATTTTCCTGTGGAGTTTGCGCTGAGCATCTCTTCTCGCTCCTTGACAATGTTCTTGTGAATATCTTTTTTAACCTTTTGGTGGCTATGTTTTTTCGCAATAACCGCTACCGCAATCGCTAGTGTAACTCCCACAATCGCAACAGCCGCACCTTCATGAGAAAAGAAAGTTAACATGGTGTATGAATATATATAGTTCAGTTTTAATGTTCATCTTTTGTACCTGCAAAAACAACGGTCTTCTTTTTTTTTATGCAGTGTTTCCCATGGAGGCATTTACCACCTAATACATGTATGTCAAGAAGTAATCAAACACAGTTTTATGATTCAAGAAATTTGATTTAATGGTTCTTTACTTGTTATGCGATTTACTTACATATTGCGTTAACCGGATCCCATTCCAAACCTTTTTTGCAGGAGCATCGTTTCAGGCCGGGACTAGTCGGGTCAGGCAAGCATTTTGATTTACCTAACAAGAGGTTACAATCTACATCAGTTTTGCAAACCGGTTCTTTAGGCAATGCCCATTGCAACTCGAGCCCTGTGTCAGGCCATTTTTTCCCGGGAGGAGGAATCTCTTTGTTTGGATTCAGCCCCACGAAGCTCTGGTACGCAAGGCATCCTCCACCGTTGATCCTGATCGTGTAAGCGGTTTGAGACCCGCCGGTTCTGAAGGTGCAGCACAAGGGAGCCTTAGAGCAAGGTGATGCATTGTTCTTGATGTAGCTGTAGCATAAGCTGGTAGGACTACAATCTATTGGCGCCTGCAGACCCCAAAATCTCATGCTATATTTAGTTCGAAATGCACTATTAATAGAAAAAAGGTTAACTCATCCGAGGAAAGTTTAATGTTTGCATTGTTACCTGCAGCATAGCCTGAGAGCAATTAAGTAGCAAGATAGTGTTGCTGGTAGTGATGCTGAAAGGGAGATGTGGGTCAAGCTCAAAGCCCTGTTTAGAGACATCAGGGGAGACACAAGATCCAGAGCTAGCAAGACCTGGAGGGCGAAGAATGATCCGCTGTGTCACCGAGTTGATGGACGTGATGACATAAGATGACCCATGGAGGGCACCGAAATAGAGCTTACCCGCAACACAATTTATCCTGTAGGTTTGATCGCCGCAGGTTGGAGCCGTGCTTAGCGGATAAGGTACAGCCATGGGTCCGCAGTTAGGACAATGTGGTGGTCCGGCCATGGGAGGTTTTGCCTTGGGATGGCGGGCACAAGAATGGCCTGTACATGCTAACCATACGATCAAAAGAGTTGGTATCAATACGGCGTAGTAGGATTGGTTCTTCTCCATTTTTGGTTAAATGAATTAAGAGTGTGGAGAGCGTAACTAGTGATTAAAAGATGTGAAGAAAGGTTTATGTACTAGTGAAAAGGTCATTATTGTTAAATGTTATTGTTGTGGTTATACAGTTGTTACGTATTTTCTAGTGATGATGATGATAAAGTAAAATAAGCAATTCCCGAGTTGTTGTAAAACGAGATAATGTGAGGATTGATTTGGTTTTGCTCAAAGTCATGTTTGTATTTTCTAAGGAAGATTGTATAGATTCAGTGTCTGTCATGATCATCCCGACATTTTCATGTTTCCAAGTTTTTTAGTACTATTCAGCGACAACTATACTTCCCATTACTCTCTTTATACCATAAGGTGATGATACTTCGTTAAAATGATAATACTACTCTGGCTTGCATTATAAATTAATATTTGACAACTATAGTTTTTACTACATCTCTCGGCCTTGATCAGACCAATCATGACCAAAAAAAACTTCAGAATTTTGTTAAGTAGGTTTAAGTAAATCTATAAGAAGGTTTTCTTTTCCGTAATCGTCGTATACATCTTCCAAGATATATATGTTACGAACTCTAATAAACACACTAAGGAACAAAAAAAGAAGAATAAGGAAGAACAATATATTCAAGATCCAAAGTTTTGCACATGCAAAGATTTTAAGTGAAAACTTTAACACGAGAGAAGTGTCCGGGTTCATTACGGAGTTATGTATCCAAGTTTAAGATACCGTTCCTACTTCCCACACCACTGGAAAGCCACTCGGATCAGCAACCCCTTAATCACCCCATAGGGCTAATTATGATAGTATAAACTATAATGATCAAATAAACATGTTTTTATACGTCCCATTCTATAGACATGTTTTAAGTATACGATATCAATAGAGATAATCTCACCATTTTCTCAAAACTATATAAACTGATGATTATATTATTGGAATTGTAACACTGCTCAACATATATACTTAATTTTATCATATTTCAAGTCAACAAAAGATCAAATAATCATGATCACATAATATAGATTCTCGGATCAACTTCGTAGGTTTAAAAAAGAAAAAGAAAAAAGAATGCAGCAAGTGTTGGTTGACATAAAGAGAAAGATAATGCATAAGTGACACAAACGCCCTCGGCAAATCAGCAATTCAAACCTCGGGTACTTTTTTGGCTTAAGTAAAACTAAAAGCGCAGAAGTGTGAGTTTATCAGAAATATACGTCCCTATTTGCAAACATAGAAAGCGTATAATACCATGGGCCGTTTGTAAGGCCCAATATGTAGAAATTATTTATCGTCAAAAAGCCCAACCGTTTTGATCTTCTTCTTCTTCCTCGCTCTCACACTCCTCCGACGAAACAACAAGCTTCTTCGTTCTTCTTCTTCCTCGGCTTTGGTTTCGTTTCTGAAAGTAAGATCTCAATTATTATCTTCTACAAAGAGATTGATAAACCTAATTGTTCTCGTTTTAGATTAGTTTAGACCTAATGTGATGGAGTTATCAATTAATCGAAAAATCATTCTGATTCATTGTTACTGTTTGGTGTAGAGGATTTGAAATGAGTTCAGAAGTAGTGGAAGATGAGATTAGTTCGTTTTTCGAATCATCTCCACCTCTGAAGAACATGGATGGGATCATAAAGAAGCTTAATCGATTCATTAAGTTGAACTCTTCGTCGCGAGGCGAGAATCATCAATCAGATTGGTTATGTTATATTATATGTGTAACGTTTTGAATTGTAAGTTTTTATTGTTAGTTTCCTCTAATAGATTTGGAAATTTTTCATCTTTTCAGGAGGGAGGAGGATCGTGTGTGTGTGACTTCAGGGGGAACTACGGTTCCATTAGAGCAACGATGTGTAAGGTATATTGATAACTTCAGCTCCGGAAACAGAGGTGCTGCTTCTACTGAGTAAGGTTACTCACATTGTTCAGTAAAAAGTTATGTTTTTTGTTTTTGGGATCATTCTTGATCTTGGTTTTGATTTGGTGCTATAGAAATTTTGTAAAGGCTGGATATGCAGTAATCTTTCTGTATAGGAGGTAACATTAGCTTTTGTTTTTTTGTGTTTCTGAATTGGGTGTAGTTGGAACCTAAGCAGACTTATGTTGTTGGTAATGGTGGTTCTTTGGTTTTGTTCTTGTGAATCTTTAGGGGAACTTGCCAACCGTATTGCAGGTCTCTTCCTGATGATCCATTTCTTGAATGTTTTGAGTTTCGTGATAAGAGAAACATTCAAGGTTTTTCATTATACCCTCTTTCTCAGTCTATATACATAGATTCATCTTTCGTCAAACGTAGTGCACGGTTTATAGACGTTATGTATGTGTGTGTCTCAGTTTACTATAGGTAACAAATTATGCGTCTTTGTTCATCTGTTTTTTATGGTTTTCATTCAGTTCATGCATCACATTTGGAAGCTGTGAAACTAGCTGTTATGGACCACCAAGCTGTATGTATTACACCACTTGTTTCTTTTACGAAATAACTGATCTTGTTCGACTCTGTTGTGTAATAATCTTGACAATTATCATTGCAAGGCAGTAGCAGATGGTCGGTTACTAAAACTCCCATTCTCAACCATATATGAGTATCTTCAGGTTCTTAAATCCTACACAAGCACTTTAATCATCTTTTTTTTTGTTTGAGTCTTGACATATATATAATCGAATCTTAAAACTGCACAAGAAGAAACTGCCATAAGGCTATAGAGTTAGTGATAATACTTCCACAGAGCTACAGCTGAAATTACTTTCTATTTGTGAATGCTTATGGTTACAGATGTTGCGGTTGATTGCAACGGCATTGAAAGATGTAGGTTCATGTTCAATGTTTTATCTTGCTGCTGCTGTATCTGACTTTTATGTGCCATGGGAGAGCATGGTAAGAGTCTCATATCCTATATAAGCCATGGCTACACAATTCTTGTGGCTGAAAAATATCTGGTGAAACTCAGACAGAGCACAAAATAGAATCAGGATCTGGTCCTTTAGACATAAGACTAGCTCAAGTCCCTAAAATGCTTTCAATTTTGAGATCAAATTGGGCTCCGAATGCTTTCTGCATATCATTCAAGGTCAATCTCTTTCTCTCTCTCTCTGTTTCTCTCTTGTATTAATTCTTCAAATCTCAATAATTTATATGCAAAAGTCTTGATCCAGCTTGAGACAGATTCAAAGATTCTGATAGAGAAGGCTACAAAGGCTCTACAAAAATACAAAGTGCACGCTGTTGTAGCCAGTGAGCTATCAACACGCAAGGAAGAGGTTGTGGTTGTTTCAAGCAGTGGTAATGTTGTGGTTAGACGCGATTGCGATAAGCCTGATGAGTCTATCGTTGAATATAATCTCATTCGTCTCATCGTAGATCGACATTCTACATACATCAAAGAATCTCACAGTTGATTCCTCAAATGCTTCTAAGTCAATTAAAGTTTTACTCTTTCCTTAACACAAAACGTATACTGTAGTTGATCTATTTTTATTTAACAGTATTGACTACGACAAATTAATTAATAATCACCGAAAGAACTTCGTAAACGAAAAAAGAACGCGTAAGTGACAAGAAATCCAATGTCTATATATTCATATATGACTTTTGGCAAGATAAAAGAAATCCATAAGATTACACACTTGACTTTACAATTTACACACAATTAACAAACCCACCATAAACAAATTGTACATACATGATCGATCCACCGTAAATTCAAAAAAAAAACAGAAACCAGTAGAGATTACATATTTGTTAAATTTCATCATCAAAATTATGGACATCCTTACGACACTTGTATTTACAGTTTTACCATAATTTCGATGATTTTAACAAAACTTAGTTTTACTAGCAAATATAATAATTTAAGGTGGACCTTATAAGTACATATTATATAACAATACTTAATATACAATTATCACAATCTTCTTTATCTTTACGTATATCGAATCATCGATCATCATTAATTCCTTACGTACGTTTGTTGATGATGTTCATAGTGAAAACACGAGATGGCGACGAAGGCGTTGTTCCAAGCAATCCAAGACGGTCTGTCCCAAATCTCCTGCGATCGGACGTTCGAAACCTACCGGAGGAGTCGCCTGGAAGTCTCATGTAATAACCAGAGTTAGAAGGAGAGTGATGATCGCTGAGCAAAACCGACGAAAAGCTTCCTTCTCTTTTATACATAACAATGGCTTTGTACAAAAACGGAATCAAACCTTCCATATCTTGTTTGATAACTTAGATAAATCCTTTAGAAATTTTATTTGTGATGAGGTTTATGGTTTTGTGATGATGATCAATGCGAGAAAGGCTTTTGATGTACAAATATAAGAGAGAAGAGGGGTAAGGATAGTGACGTGGCGTGATGGGTATGTTGCCACGTATGCTTAGGCGTGACGGTAAATAATGTTTTTGAGAGGATATGCATCGGAAGAGAAAATAAATTAAAGATGTTTTGTTGGAAGACGAAAGATAATATGTGAAAGTGAAGTCTCAACTTACATAAAGAAACCTTGAACTTCTCAAGCAATCTTGAAATTTCCGATATTAGATAAATTAAAGTATCACCACCATGTATATAATATATAGTTTGTTAATAAACTTATTAATTATAAACCAACGATCAACAATTGTATAAGCCAAAGTATTATATCATCATAGTTTGAAATAATATAACAATAACTGATTCAAACATTCAATTCGTATAAAAAAACCTACCGCACTCGAAAATTCGAAATATTGAATGAAGTCATAGTTTGCATCATAGTTCGGGAAAAGTTTAATCCCATTGCAATCTATTTAATATATTATCCAAGAAAATAATCTTTGTTAATAAATTTAAAATGACTTAATTATATAAAAATTTGACTTCAATGCAGATATAATTGGGTCTCTCACTCAAAAAGCAATGACTAAATACATATATACTTTCTTAGTTTTGAGGATCGTGTTAGGTGAGAGAATAAGAACAAACACACATAGGATAGATATATAGCCGTTAGAACTAAATTAAAGAAAGAACAAATTAGACATTCTGGGCCGTTATCTGAAGCCCAACATGTAGAATGTGAACTTTTATATTAGGCCTCACGTGGTTTGCATTCCAGAAAAGCAATAGTAAATTATGATTCCGGTTTGGCTTGGTTTGGTTCGGTTTAATGTTTTAAATGTTAATACTTTTTTTTTAAAAGTAAAATGATAAAATCATATTTAAGACTTCAAATCGGAGAACCGCCAACGAAAGAAGAATCGGCTTCTTCTTCGTCTTCTCCGTCGCTGATCGATCTAATACTCCGCTGTTTCTGTAATCAGCGGTGGTGATTGATGGCTTCTAACGATCCAAAAAACGGCGGAGGTTTCTTCGCCTCTATTGCTTCATCCATCACCAGTTTCGGATCGGTCATGTCCAAATCAGTTAACGGGTAACGGATTCAAAATCCCCATATACAATTTCTCGATTTCGGATCCTCAGTTCTTCAGCTGGGATGGATTCACATACTTATTATGCTGTAAACTATTGGTGTCGTTATGGTTTTGGGGTGTTATATTATTTCATCTGGTTGGGATTTGAACGCTTGTGTTTAATTGTTGAGCTAGAATTGGGGAATTTTGTCTGTGTGGTTATGAAGAAATCAATTATGTTTGCTTTTGTTTAGTTTGATGGGATATGAAGGGCTTGAAGTGATTAATCCTGAGGCGAGTACAGAAGATGCAGAGGAGGAAGCAGGAAGAGGACGGTGGAAGCAAGAGGTATATATGATGCTGTTTTACTACAGAATTGGGCAAAAACAAAAAAAAAAAAAAAAAAAAAAAAAACTAGAATCAGTCCCCTGAGTTTATATGTTGGCCTGATTTCTCAGGAACGTGATGGCTACTGGAAGATGATGCACAAGTACATAGGTTCTGATGTTACATCTATGGTGACTCTTCCTGTCATCATTTTTGAACCCATGACAATGCTTCAGAAAATGGCTGAGGTTTGTGTTCTTTGAATATTAGATTATATAATGAAAGAACCTGTTTACCTTTTTCGTTTCTATTGAATATGTTTTTGTTGTATCTATCAGTTGATGGAATACTCGCATCTGCTTGACATGGCTGACAAAACCGAAGACCCTTACATGCGTATGGTATATGCATGTAAGCAAGCACATACCCATTCTTTCTCTCCTTCCTTGTGTTCAAACTCTTCATAGCTGTCTAGGATCAGTATCTCTGTTCTTGTAGTTTTTTTTTTATGGTGCGGCTAACTTTCATCTGATCTGCTAACAGCATCATGGGCTATATCTGTGTATTATGCCTACCAGCGTACCTGGAAGCCGTTTAATCCAATCCTTGGTGAGACATATGAGATGACCAATCATAATGGGATTAATTTTATAGCTGAACAGGTGAGTCGTTTGTTTGGAACTCGTATAGTCATATTCCAATTTGGCTCGGAAAATAATCAAATGAGTTCTTAGTTGATAGTATCAATGTTTTTGTTCCTCAGGTCTGTCATCACCCACCAATGAGTGCTGGTCATGCAGAAAACGAGCATTTCGCTTACGATTGCACTTCTAAACTGAAAACGAAATTCCTAGGCAACTCTATTGACGTCTACCCTGTAGGAAGGTAAAGTCTCCTGAATCTGTGTATTATAGATTTCAGATTCTCAATTGTGAGACAAAAAAAAAAAAACACTGAACTTTTGTACCAATGAATCAATGTGCAGGACACGAGTGACACTTAAAAGAGATGGTGTGGTTCTTGATCTTGTACCTCCCCTGACTAAGGTTCATAACCTTATTTTTGGACGAACATGGGTGGATTCGCCAGGAGAGATGGTCATGACGAACCTGACCACTGGTGATAAAGTAGTGCTTTACTTTCAACCATGTGGCTGGTTTGGGTAAGTTCTTTCTTCATAAAACCTAAAAACTATTAAACATATCTGATCACTATAATCTCATCTTCATCCCTTCTCCATTTAGAGCTGAAATGTGGACCTAATGGACAGATCTGGACGTTATGAAGTGGACAGTTACGTGTATAATTCAGCTGAAGAGCCCAAGATACTAATGACCGGTAAATGGAACGAGTCCTTGAGTTATCAGCCATGCGACGCGGAAGGCGAACCTCTTCCAGGCACCGAACTGAAGGAGGTTTTGTTACTTTTTCTCCTTACTAAACTCAAGCAAATCAATCATCTGTATACAATATTCAGTTAACTTCTAATTCCTTTACTCTCCCACAGGTATGGAAGGTCGCTGAAGCTCCAAAGAACGATAGATACCAATACACTCACTTTGCTCACAAGATCAATAGCTTTGACACTGCCCCTAGAAAGCTATTGTCATCTGATTCACGTTTGCGTCCTGATAGATACGCACTTGAGAAGGGTGATATGTCTAAATCTGGTTACGAAAAGAGCAGGTAAACAAATCATATAGTAGTCTTTATCTTCAGTTTTCACCAATTTGTTCGATTCATCATCCCAGAGTGATGTAAAGAGTAATGGAACCCGGGTTTGTTTCTCAGCCTAGAGGAGAGACAGAGAGCTGAGAAGAGAAGCCGGGAAGAGAAAGGTCAAAAATTTGTTCCAAAATGGTTTGATGAAACAGAGGAAGTCACTCCTACACCATGGGGTGATCTCGAAGTTTACCAATTCAATGGAAAGTACTCGGTGCACCGCGCCACAGCGGATAACTCCGAGGATAACACCGATGTGAAGTTGACGCAATTCAATCCTTGGCAATTCGAAGATCTACCTGCTTAACCCTTGGGTTGCCATTAGTTGTGTTATGTAATGCTTGTTTCCTTCTTACATATTTGGTTTTGTTGTTGGTATTAATCACCAGTTTCATTGTATTTTTCCGTAAATGATATTCCATGTTGTTTTATTATATCGATTCTATTTACGGTTTTTGAAAAACGTTGATTACTGTTATCTGAGATTGAGAGATTTGTCTGAACTCTGAAGGCAATATGAACAGAGTAGTTTCTTGGGGCTTAAGCAACTAATAAAAAACAAGGAAGCAAGCAATATTGTTTTCTTTCCCTTTTCCATTGGTCGTACGTTAGACAGAAACATTTATTACTGGATAAGTTACTTACTACTATTATAAGAGATAGACTGAAATCACTAGAACATCGATAATAATATCTAGGTTGGTACAAGAAATAAGGAAGTTGGTGCAAAAAAAACAAAAACAAAAAAATAGTAAATTATTAGCTGTCGTGGATGAGGTAGTTACGCGAAGGTCGTGTGTACTCACGAGGTTGGTTAAAATTAAAATTAAAAATACTCTTTCTACTCACGAGGTAGGTTAAAAATTAAAAATAATTTGTTGGTTTCTGAAACATTTATTTTTTTACACGTTTTTTTTGGTACCATGAAATCTATATGAAGATAATCACTTAACCCAAATTGGGTAGAAAGCAAAGCATTTACCCCATTTCATGTGGGACGACGTCTTCTTATTATATCCCTTGGCAACTCTTCAATACATTTAGTAACGAAAATTATATTTTCTTACACACTCTTCAATATATTTAGTAACACATAAAAGAAAATAACATAAAATAAAGTTTTATAGATTTGTAATTACCAAAAAACAAATTGTCCAGATTTGTAATATGATTTTCTTATCTTAAGGTCTACGAACTCCACTAAATTTTATATGATTGAACAAATATATGGTACGTATCTAATAAGTAGTTCATTAAATATGCCCTAAACTAAAGTTATAAGGTCGAGTTTATAACTCAATCGGTTCAATAAACCGACGCATCTTCTTCTGATTCAACCGACGTATTATTCTAACTTTTAACTGTCTTACATAACTTCCCATTTTCTTCTCCACGACTCTCTCTCTCTATTTCTCTATCCATATATATATATATACGTCACTTTTTTTGTTCACTGATTACAAAACACTGTTCCCAGAGTGAAGAGTTGAATATACCTTGACACCGGTTCTATCAAACCGGTTCACTTCGTAATGGATAATCTACTCTGCGAAGAGTCATGGCCCGCGAGTCCTCTAACCCCGGAGCCTATACCAAACTTCCGCCGCACTACTCACGACAATGACGTAGCGCTGATGTACCCGGCGATAGACGATGCGACGATGGAAGAAGCCATCTCTGTGGATTTGGAGAAAGAATTGTGTTTCAGTAATCACGTAGACAAGGTTATTGAGTTTTTCGTATCTAAGAAGTTAACCGAGTTGAGGTTTCAAGCAGTTCAATGGCTAATTCAGGTATCTTTATTATTACATTATATTTTTTTTTGTTTCTTTCTTTTCTCTATCTGAGATTTGGTATCTACCCGCTAAATTTTATAGTTACGTACAACAACCTATAAAATCTTTCAAGATCGACTTATAATTGTCGGGGTTACGAAAATGTTTTTTTTTCTTCTAAAAAAGTATTGATTTATATATACTAACGTGATACCTTGACATATTAGAAACCCTTATTTTGCATTGTAAATGGTGTAAACTCGTTTTAAATTTCGTAGTCGTCATTAAAGGGAAAAATTACGAATTAAAGGTTTTCCAAAAAATATTCGTTAAAGTGTGTTGATGATAAGTGTTAATATCTTATAATCTGAAAGTTAATTTTTATCTGTGCTTTCTCAGACTCGGAGTGGGCTAAATCTTTCATATGAAACAGTATTTTCCGCCGCAAATTGCTTTGATCGGTTCGTCTACATGACTAGCTGCGAGGTAAGGAAAATTATTTTTACTAATTAAAAAACTTTTTTACTTACTATTTGTGGCTGAATGAGATGTTTACAATAAAAAAACGCAGGAATGGACGAATTGGATGGTAGAACTAGTTGCACTAACCTCACTATCGATTGCGTCAAAGTTTAACGAAGTTTCAACTCCTTCGCTCCAAGAACTTGAGATGGAAGGTCTTAATCATATGTTTCACCAGAACACTGTTCTTAAGATGGAACTCATAATGTTGCAAGCCCTCGATTGGCGTGTGAACTCTGTTACGATATATTCTATTTCTCAAACCCTTGTTTCGAAAATCGGTGTGATAGGTGATCATATGAAGATGAATAAAATTACTAATCATCTGCTTGATGATTTATGCGGTAATCCTATGACCTATCTCTATCCTCTAATTGTTACTTGTTATGCAAGATTACGATTATATTTCAATGGTAAAATTGATCATATTTACTTGTTATGCAAGATTTGAATATGCTTCAATATCCACCAAGCGTTGTCGCAGCTGCGGCTATGAGCGATATCCTGGAAGAGAATGTGTTTGGAGAAAAAATTATGAATCTTTTTGGTCAACATTATAAGGTAAAAAATATTTTTTTTTTCTTTTTTTTTTAATTAATAATTTTTTCACTACTAGCGGAAACAATTTTTTTACTAACTACGTAAATTACCTTCTTAACACAAAAATGCAGAACAATATTGTGAAATGTGTTGACATGATGAGAACTCGTAGCATGGTACAGTCGCCATCGAGAAGGAAAGTATTCGAAGCGAAAAGTTTCATGAGTTTGTTGCAGGGAGGAGAAGGGAATGACGATTATTACGTCGAAGATCTTTCTGCCATCTTTCAGATTATACGATCCGATAATAAGAAGAGAAACAGAGAAAACCACCAATTCAACTTTCGTCCGGCAAAAAGAAAGACAATTGGAATGTCAAACCACATTTAATACTTATTTTTTATTTTCTATAACCACAAGATACTTTTCTTTTGACAATAAATTTTATTATTTATATTTACACAGATTTTAATCTCAATTGCAATGTATTGTAAAATATCGAAAAATAATAAAACAAGTGGAAAGAAATTTGTAAAAAGAGGGGAACAAAAATACAATATAACATAATTTTATTTGTCATAAAAAAAAAAATTATTTGTCAAATAATTTAGTATTTATTCCTAATCCAGCGAAAAAAACAAACGTATGTTTCAGGAAGGAAGACGTGGCAAAATAAAAATTGATGTGGGTATTAAAGCAATTTTATCCACAAGCGCAGAGTCTCTGCTTTGTGAAGATAAACAGATTCATTGAATACTTCAATTGGTAACGTTAAATTGATTAATCGTTATTTCTTTCTCCAAAGGCCAAAGAAATAAGAATGAGCTCGTCGCCGTTATCGTCAACTCTGTTTTATCCACTTTCGACCTTGTCACGAGCCGCGAAACTCCCTGACGGGGTAAATAATATTCGAACTTTTTTTCTTTCAATAATCAAAAATTAATAATCTCTTCAATGGTATAAATGGGTAAAATATAAACGCTGTTTGTAGGTGATATTTCCAAAAGTACAACCAAAATCTCAACCTGCGTTTCTTGGTTTCACACAAACAGCTGAGATTTGGAACTCCAGAGCTTGCATGATGGGTCTCATCGGTACTTTCATCGTCGAACTGGTGAGGTTGTTTTCCGATATAATGATTTTAAGACAGAAGGGAGAGATATCAAAACTGAAATATCATCACTTTTTCTCGTTTTACAGATTCTGAACAAGGGAATACTCGAGCTGATCGGTGTAGAGATTGGAAAAGGACTTGATCTTCCTCTGTAATGTAATCTACTAAGTGTAATTACACATCAAAAACGTCAACATTTGTTTATGAAAGTGTGAATGTTTTGAGATTCTCTTCACAACAACTACTTCTATAAAAGTTCTAGAGTACACGAGTGGTGCGAGCATCTATGATTGCTGCTTTATTTAGTGCTTCTGAAAGAGAGATGCGTCTGTTTCTCCACGCTGATTCAGCCCATGATTTCATTTTCTCTCCTTCGCTTCTTCTGTTCTCTTGAATCAGTAGTAGCTCTGCATACCCTCCTGCAAATGGTCCAACAAGCGTTTTAGCTTAATTTTAACAATCGTTTTGTGACTTTGCGTTCAAAAGGATACGAGTGAGAAAGCTTACCTCTTGCTAGAGCCATTACTTCTTGATTTTCCATGTTTACTATCCCTATAGAATACAGAGCAAATTGTTAGGGCAATCCTCTTAGTCTCGATAACATGCAAAGTAAGCGTCTTTAATAAGTACCTTCTGAATCCATTGCAGGTGCTTTCATGAGATCCAACGCTTTTCTGAAGAGGCCCTATTATGAAGAGCAAAAAAGAGCAGGTGTAAGATTACAAGACTGCAAAGTTATTTGAGTTTAGAGAAACTTGTTTCTGACCTCTTGAATCAGGATAGAACTCGAGCGTTCTTGCCTTGCTTTGTTTCCGTACATCAGAGCCACAGCGGTTAACATCACACCAACCTTAGGATGATTGTCTCCTGATCAAAGGATGATAAAATCAGGGTAACCATTAGTCTGATGCTTTATTCATTAAGAATTGATGAACAAAACACCACACAACACAGTACCATAGTATTCCTCAGCGATTGACAATGCTTGTGTCAGTGTTGTCTCCGCAACACCAAAGTTTCTAACAAAAGCAAACACAAACAGGGAGACTAATGATATAAACAAAAAGTTCAAACGAGACCTGTATGCACAAACTCAAAGCCTACCCAATGTGTGACTCGAGCTGACCCAAAGAAGATGTGGCTGCCAGCGAGACTGCTTTCAAATTCATGTTACAAGAGCACATAGATTCTTTGGTCTCTGTAACTCCTTGAATTGCCTTTTGATAAATCTCCTTTGCCATTTCAAAGTTCCCGGTGGCGTGCAAGAATTCACCATATGAAAGTGCCAAGTTACCTTATTTTTATGTCGTTATGAAGAGGTCTCAGATATCAGATTTCACAATATAAACGACAGGGCTAGCTCCAGATTAACAGAAAAAAATACTAGTGTGTACCTTTGCAGCTTTCATGATTTTCAAGTCCCCGAAATAAAGATTCAGCTGCACCCAAAAACCATACCATTAAACTATACACAAACCTACTGTGTAGTAAAAAACACATAGAAGAAAGTTTGAGGCTTGTTTCTCTACCAGATTCGATATTTCCTTTCACAAGCTCAACGAGGCCTTTGATGGCTTTAGCTGCAGCAGCCACATCTTGAAGATTCTCATGGCCACTCTCTTTAACCAATTCCAGAAATTCGTCAGCAACAACCAATGAAGCATCATCCTAAACAGGAAAAGCATAATCAAATCTCTAATACAAGTTCCTATAAATAGAGACACACACAAAACTAGTAGCACTGTTCGGATTTGAACCTGCCCTGACTGAATCAGCAGACCAACAAGGGCTTCCACAGCAGCAACTGCACAACAAAAGAAAGTTACAGACACAAATATTTAACAAATCTAAAACCACACAACGAAACTATCAAGTTGACTAGCAAAAACCTCTAATAGCCAACGAAGAGAGTGTCAGAGTCATGACTTGCTTGAGGCGTTCAATGGCCTCACTACTGTTCCCACTGTAAACATAGAAGACCAAACACGAGACGTTTATATAGAACCGTAAGCTTCCAATGAAAGACAAAAGAAGAGAGAGAGAGACAGGGTAAAAAAAAAGATGAAACCTTTCGTATAAAAGATCAGACATGGCAAGCAAGACTGTTGCTTTAGAATCTTGAGAAACCTGATCATCGTTCAGTTGATTGCCAAGGCATTGTTCAAGCACTAACATCCCTTGGGAATAAGATTCATCTACAAATTCAGAATTCACACAGACCCATCTCTAAATCAGTCAGAAGCTAAGGCTTCAAGCACCTTAGAAAAGAAAAAAAAAACCCTAATTAATATAGAGAAAGACCTGATTTTTGTGACCTAGCGTGAGAAAGAGCGTAATTAACCATTTGAATAGCGACATGATTGGCGTTTGGAACACTGATTTCACCGTGGATCAATCTCAATGGTCTCGAGTATCGAACAAGGCTTCCTCTAACCGAGATCGTGCGACCACGAGCCGTTGCGGCTGCTGCTGCTCTTGAAAATTTGGCAGCCGCGCGAATCATATTCGCTTAATTTACTTTTTTTGTTCTTTCTCAGAAGAAGAAAGGTTTTGCGGAAGACTTCGGACAACTTCGGAGCTCTTCCTCGCCGTTACATGTGGTTGCCCAATGTCAATCGGTTTAATTTTAATCTCGGTTTGGATTAATTGAGCCGGTCTAGTGATAACCAATAATAATATTGCATTATGATATTAAGTGTTATCATTATTCAGTTTCATCTGTTATTGTGCTTCAGCTTGAAGTTATATGGAGCAACTAAACCATATATTATATATCAGATAATATCAGATACCTATCCACCAAAAACATCTACCTCCCCACTAATTATAAAGAGCAAGTCTAGAGCTAGAGTCTTGTGACATTCTTCGCTTCAATCTCTATTATTACATTTTCAAAAACTATAAGAACATTGAAAAGAGAACGTAATGATTTGTTTTGTGCAACTATAAACCTTTGTTTGAAAACAAAGCAAATCCTCTCATTGAAGCAATGCATATATGCTCTTCTTTGCTGATTTGATCTACAAAGTGAAAAAGGTCATCCGCAAAGGTAGTAAATATTGGGACATACTAGCAATTGTATATAGTGAAGTTTATAATCATAAATAAATTAGAAACAATTTTGAATTTTTCCTTTTTACTTTATAAAATCAGAAATGATGAAGTAACCAGTGAGTGTAAATCTTTATCCAATAATAAAATTTTGAGAGACATGTGAATCTTGTCTTTATCTTTTTTTAATCCTACTTTAACCCATTCTTAAAACGAAGAAAAGTAAAAATAGATCTTAATAGAAGGCTCACAATCAAGCCTCCATATCGTTTTCTTTCCCCACTCATCCCATGAAAGACTTCAGTTTATAAAAGGTTTAAGCACTTGGCAGTTCCCTATACAACAATCCACTTCACCACCACCAATTAGTCTTGCAACTCAAGTTTCCACTACTTCCTCAATCAACCACTGAACCACGACGTCCTCTATATTCCTCTTTTAATATTCTCTTCAAAATTACCACTAAAAAGCAAACTTTAGAGCGTCACATATCCCCTACACAACACAACAACAACGATGGCCAATTCTGCAACTCTCTTCCTTCTCTTTCTCACTATCTCAGCCTTATTGTCCTCCTCCTTCATTGGTACGATATCTCAATTGGGTTCACTTCAAACTTTTCCTTTTTTTAATGTTATATAATGCACAAAAATCAAAAATGGCGTCTTTATTTGTTGTCAAATTTCATAAAAATTGTGTCTTTACATATTTTTGCAGATGGAGCTCAGCTTATATTAGTGAATAACTGTCAGGAGAGCATATGGCCGGGAATTCTCGGCGGCGGAGGCCAAATTACGCCGAGAAACGGCGGGTTCCACATGGGAAGCGGCGAAGAAACCATAATAGACGTACCGGATAAATGGTCCGGTCGAATCTGGGGTCGACAAGGCTGCACCTTTAACCAAAACGGCAAAGGCTCATGCCAAACCGGAGATTGCAACGGCGGTTCAATAAACTGCCAAGGAACCGGCGGTGTACCACCAGCAACCGTCGTGGAAATGACATTAGGCTCGTCTTCATCGCCTCTACATTTCTACGACGTGAGTCTAGTCGACGGATTCAACCTTCCGGTGTCGATGAAACCAATCGGCGGTGGAGTTGGATGTGGCGTTGCGGCTTGTGAAGTCAATTTGAATGTTTGTTGTCCTTCGGCTTTGGAAGTTAAGAGAGATGGTAAAGTGGTTGGTTGTAAAAGTGCTTGCTTGGCGATGCAGTCGGCCAAGTATTGTTGTACCGGAGAATATGCGAATCCTAAGGCTTGTAAGCCGACTCTGTTCGCCAACCTGTTTAAAGCCATCTGTCCGAAAGCTTATAGTTTTGCGTTTGATGATTCCAGTAGTTTGAATAAGTGTAGAGCTTCTCGTTATGTTATCACTTTTTGTCCTCCAAAGTGAGGGGCTTTGATTGTTTTTGAGGTTTGTTGTGTTATGTATCATGCAGTTGCTTGATTTAGTTTCTAGGTCGTCACTGAATGAAAAAAGTGAACAAATTTGAACTAAACATCGAATCAAAATTTGATCATTAGAAACCATCCTTACTAGTGTTCTACAAGCTCTAGCTGCTGGGTCGGTTTGATCCACGAATTCTCTCAAACAGGATATAAAAGACGGTTCTAGGGCTTACTCACGATGTAAGGAAGAACAAAGAGCCTTTGTCTCTCTAAAGAGTAGAAGGTTCGTCATAGAATGTGATCCACAGAGAATTTAAGAGCTGTCTCTCCTCGTTAGCCGCTGATAGATCCTCTTGTGACATCAAGCTGATTCCTTTGATACGATCTTCTAGAATCTGTCTCAGTTTCTTATCGCCTTTCTCTATGCTAGAACCACAAGTACTACACTCTTTTCTAGCTTCCGTGAGCTTGAGCAGTCCCCGAAGAGCAGCTTCTCTTACATCAGTATCAATGCTAGAGATGAGCTGCATCATCAAATTGTGAAACCCGAGTTCTATAGCAATATCACAGTCTGAGTCATTCTCTTGTAGAAGATAATGCAACAAGTTTAAAGCTTTCCTGAAGAATGAGAAACCCAATGACAATAGTTTTTGAAAATTAGCATACAGCAGATCTCGAAGTTCAATAGATATTGAATATTTAAGTAAAGTACTGAGTAGTATTAGTACCTTTGAAATCTCACACTATCAGATTCCAGCGCATATTTTAAACCAGTGTAGCCATTTGCAATCCGGAATCCCGCTATCCCTGTTTGATTATTACGAATCAAAGCTGCTCCAAGCAAAAAGAAGTAAATCATAATACATTCATCACATTCACCATAAACCAAGTTTACAAAAAGAGAGGCTTTTATTCATCTAAACTAATCAAAAATCAGAGCAGCTTACATGATATTGCACCGAGCGCTTGAGTCCGAGAATGCATATCAGTATCTGAAATAAAGTTCAAAAGCAAAGACTCTAAACCATTGGCTTCGATAACCGATTCTTGACTTCGAGGATTGTTCCCAACTATTGTGCTTACGACATCTGCAGACTTAGCTCGGATATTAGCGTTGGAGTTTTTGAGGTAGCCAAGAAGAGGTACCAAGCCTCCAACGGAATGAAGATCTGCCCAAACATTCAAAGAAGTAAATGTTAAGCCAAGCAATCAATCAAAAGACAGATAATGAAAAAAAAACTAAAAGGAACGAAGTATGAAAAGATTCACCATTAGCCATATCAATAGACTCAACATGTTCCTGCAGCTCATCCAGCAGATCTACCAAATCATCATCATAACTCAAAATTTTAGTAACCAACAAGAAGGAAATAGCTAGGAAAAACATATACGAATAAGATTTTGAACCTTGGATATCTTGAGGTGTTACATCGTGAGCATCCAAAACTTGTTGAGGTGTCTGCATTACTTGTGTAATCTCCTTCAACCGCTTGACTACATCTACGGTTTGCGATTGCATAGCCTCTGCAAACCATTTTCGATCCTCCTCACTGTCTCACAAAAACAATGTCAAATCATCAAAAAAACCATCCACCACTATACTGAAACGATTATATTTTTAAGCTAACCAAACGATTCATTATATATATATGTGGGAACAGAGGAAAAGTTTGAACCTTGGATAAGTCCAACTCAAAACAGTTTCTCTGCTTATGAACACAATGAGTCTAAAATCAAAACTTATAAGCTTGCACAGAAACCCCCCAAAAAAACCCTAATTTACACGAACCCTCAAAAACTCAAATTCCAATACATGATTCATAACCACACTGATTTCTACGAAAACCCAAAAAGAACAACAGAGTGTTGGGCAAAATTACAAAGAACATCGTACGTTAACTGGCGAGTAGGCCGAGTGCCATCGGAGTGAGAGAGACTCCATTTAAGCAGACCGTCCCAGTTAGGTCCTTCTTTAGCCATTGAAGCAAAAGCAACGGAAGAAGAGAGGAGGGGAGGAGACTCTGCTGTCAAAGCCGGAGACAATGACGCAAATAGATTGGGCCTTTGAGGTCCATCCATATCAGGTTAACTTTCAGATCATAATGGGCTTTAACAAGCCCAATTGTCAACTCGAAATATCTTGAAGGAGGAGGCCCCCACCTTATCCACACACAAAATGAAGAAGACCCCAAAAAATCTAACTTGGAAAACGTTATCCACTTCGAGAGAGTGACACGTCACGAATCAAATCCTGATTCAAACAAAAAAAGGCTTTCCATAAATCAAAATCACACATCTTACTACTTCTCCCAAATCGGAATCACTTAACCTAAATAAAACCTTAAAATCATGGCAACCACACCGGCAATGCAGACGACGTTCGTGTCATCGACGAGCTTTCTGAAACAAGCGAGACCTTCTTCTTCTTCTTCTTCTTCTTCTTCATGGGGATCATCATCACCGAACAATGTGATTCTTCCCAAAAACAAGAGATCTTCTTCTTCCTCCGTAGTTGTCGCCGCCGTCGGTGATGTCTCTTCGGACGGAAACATCTACTTGATCGGAGGAGCCATCGCTGTTGCTCTCGTCGGAACTGCATTCCCGATCCTCTTCAAACGCCAAGACACGTATGTAAACCACTCTCTCTCATCTTTTTTTTATCGTTCTTTTTAAATTAAACCGTTATTGATGCTTGTTAACCAAATTGGACTCAGTTAATTTGATTAAATGTCCGGTTCAACCTTTGGATTACTTTACCATACTGAATTACTGATTCTGAATAAACCGAACTAAATCCTCTGCTATGGTTTGCTTGCCTGATTGAAACAAATTAAGCCTGAGTAGTAATTGAGAGCATATCTTAACCGGTGAACCGAAAGAGAGATTCTATATACTTTATGTGATTATTATTACAAGGCATGAAAATTGTGGTGTGGGGTATAGGTGTCCGGAATGTGACGGAGCAGGATTTGTGAGGAAGGGAAGAGCCACGCTGAGGGCGAATGCGGCACGCAAGGATCTTCCTCAGATCGTTTGCGCAAACTGCAATGGACTCGGAAAGCTTAACCAGATTGACAAATCATCCTAATTATATAATTTTTTTTTTTTTTGGACAAAGACAAATCATAATTATATATCTATCTCCTGTTTTGTGTATGTAAAAAAAACACACTCCATCTTCATTCCTCGTCTTCTCTCTGTAAGTGAATTATTCGGTTATTTCTCTGACAAGATAGCTTGGAAATGATCAATGGTTTGCTTACTTGCTTGGTGTTGGTGATACAATAGATTTTGTTGTTGAAGTTTCTTGCGCTGTAAGAAATCCTCTATGAAAGGAATTGAGAATTGTATTACCTTTTTTATTTATGCAGAAACTACAAAGAAGCACATAATCTGAGGATACATGTGATGGATAGAGGCTCCTATAGACCTCATATGTACGTACCTCCTTGTGATCTGAGGATTGCTTTCTAGGCTTAAAAAAAAACTATTTCCCCTGAGTTTTTACTTGAATCACATTCCAATCACCTATAAATATATCCATAACAATCAAATGTCATAAAGTGTATTGAACAAGTGATGATGAAGTAGAGAGACAAAAAAAAAAATAGCATTGAAGTTGCTGCAATATATGATTTTAAGCCAGTTACACAAGTCAAAAATCATAATAGTATATTCATTACCTCCATTAGCCTCCCACGTGAACAGTACTAAGAACGATTCTAGCATTCTAATCCGGAGTCAAACTCAAAAAACGTACATGTAAAAATGTACAAATCTCATTCTCTCTAGTGGTGGCAAATTAAATTCAATTTAGGCCTGACCGTCCTGACGGATACATTTAATTTTATTTCTTCAAAACATTTTTAGTGGGAAATTAATGACCAACTGTCATATGACTCCACTTCGGGTTGGTGAGTGGTTGTTGTGGTACTTACTCGGCTATCTCAAGATTAGCCAGTCAAATGACATGACTAACTGCAACATCGATCGTGGTTTATTCAGGTTTTTTTTTTGGTTTTAGAAAACATATAGAGACGAAACCAAAAGATAGTCCCACCGTTTGGATTTAAAATTTGTCACAAAATGTATCATTCATATGTATCATGGTTTTCATTTAGCAGAAACTCAATATACATTTATTCATTGGCAGCAAAATTCGTTGAAATGATTGGTCCTGCGAACTTCAATCATCAATATTCTCTCTAAAACTTAGACCACTGATCTGGTGTATAAATTACTTAAACCTATAGTATATTACTAGATTAATGCCACTTTTACTTATCATATGACTCCACTGCGTGTTTGTTTCTCTGTTTTATAAAATAACCTCGCCGGAAACGTTTGTAATCATTTGTTCAAAACGAACATATTTTATATCGAAACAACGTCTGTACAGATTTATAGATGATCCTTCCTTTTCCTTACGCGTAAGAGTAGGATTTTTCTTTTGATTTCATTTAAAATTTTAATGATACTAAATTAAAGATCCAATAGACTTTTATGTTCCCACATGTTTTGCTTCCACCACGTGGCTTCTAGATTATACATACAATACAAAGTATTACTATAAACTGAAATAACTCTTTTTTTTTTTTAAATTACTATTTTATCTTACATTGACAGATGTCTTTACATGTTTACATAATATCATTCAAATTCTATACTATAGTAACTATAGTTTTTAAAATTGTAAATGAATTTTTATCTTCTGCTAGAGTTATGAATTCATTATTTGAGTTTGGTACATTTTTTTTTTAAATAATCATTTGTAAAAAACAATCGAAACTAAAAAGCCCGGAGACAGCATCATATGTAAGGAGACGTGCCAATTAGAGAAGATAAAAGAAACGTGACAATAATTTACAACTTAATATCACTACACGTTTCGTTGCGTCCTCTGTTTTCTTCTTCCCAATTCCATATTCTTCTTCTTCTTTATAGTCCTCTTCTTCTTCTTCTTTGACTTTGTGTTAGTTGTTGAAACAGAGACAAATAAGCAGATGAAGCAAAACGAGACATTCGATCAAGAAAGGGAAGATTTGTATCAGACAGATGAAGAAGAAGACGAAGAAAGCCAAGCCGGGAGCTCTGTTCCGTCAACACCGTTATCTCGTAACGGCTCCAATAACCCTTCCTTTCCGTGGCCTCGAAGTTACCGGTAAATCATATTAAGAAAAATAAATATAAATTGCTCTGTTTTTTTTTTTTTTTTTTGTTAGAGATCTGAAGAAACGATTCTTTAGTGATAATATTTGTTTGTTTTCAACCTTCAGACAATCTATGGATATGTTGACTGGAGTTACACCTCCGCCCAGTACAAGTTTTGTCTCTTCGTTTCGCCAGAGACGACCAAGCTCTGTCTTGGGTTCGTTTACGTGTTCACCGAGCAAACAGCAGCTTCTCATCGAGAAAGATGAGATCCAAAACTCTTTCGTACCATCCATCAAATCATTTCTTGCGTCTCATCTCCAGTTATCAGTCCCGGGTGATCTGTTAACTCCCCAAGAAACCGGCAGTTGCACATTCTCTCAATCCGTTCTCAACGGTAATTCTTGGATCATCATTAGGAGTGTTTTAATATAGATTTGATAACGTGAGATATTCTTAACATTCTCTTTGTTGCAGGAATCAATGTTCTATGTGGAGTAGCTTTACTTACAATGCCTTACGCAGTGAAAGAAGGAGGATGGTTAGGGCTATTCATACTCTTATCCTTTGGCGTTATCACTTTCTACACTGGTATTCTCCTAAAGAGATGTCTTGAGAATTCGCCAGGGATCCACACTTACCCGGACATTGGTCAAGCTGCATTTGGCATCACAGGACGCATCATCGTCTCCGTAAGATTTTTTCAAATCAATCTTGACTTTTGACTGTTTTGGAATTCTGATCCTAACTTAATTTTGGGTTTGGAATTACTTTTCAGATACTTCTCTATGTGGAGTTATACGTAAGTACCAAACTCTATTTAATATTTTATATCATATGAATCTAAGATCCTAGTTAACTTTTTTTGGTTATGTTTTTGTAGGCATCTTGTGTGGAATACATAATCATGATGAGTGATAATTTGTCAGGGATGTTCCCAAACACATCCTTATACATCACCGGATTATCCCTAGACTCTCATCAAATTTTCGCCATTACTACGACTCTAGTTGTTCTTCCGACTGTTTGGCTCAAAGACCTCAGCTTATTGTCCTATCTCTCAGGTTCATCTCGTAATTAATTGGCACAGTTATCTCTGATATTTGATCTCTTTAATTCTAAGAGATGTTTATTTTATTTTCTTAGCCGGAGGTGTCGTCTCTTCAATCTTGCTTGCGCTTTGCCTCTTTTGGGCTGGATCAGTCGACGGGGTTGGATTTCACCTAAGCGGAAAAGCTCTTGATTTAACTAATATACCTGTCGCAATCGGAATTTACGGGTTTGGTTTTGGGAGTCACTCTGTTTTCCCCAACATTTATTCATCCATGAAAGAAACTTCCAAGTTTCCTATGGTGCTTCTCATCAGGTTAGAAAAAAAAAACATATTTCTTGTAATCCAAAACAAGTTGTTGGCAATTTCGGTTTTGGTCTTCTCAGGCGTTAATATTCCCATGTCTCTGTTACATCAGCGTTATGAAGGGTAGATTAACCAACTTTCAAGTAAGTAAACAAAAAAAAAAACCTCGATTTAGAATATTATATTTTCACATAAAATTGTGATTAAAATTTGATTTTTCAGATGGGAGTTTGTATATTGATCATTATCATCGGCGTTGTGAGCGGTTGCTGCGGGACTTACTCTGCTATTGCGAGATTAATCGACGAGATGACCTAATTGGTATTGTTTGCAGAATAAACTGGATGCGATGCATTTGATTAGAAGAAATCTGTTTTTGATAAAACAAAATACTATTATTTTCTTAAAAATTAAATCAAAAATTTTATTTGGTATTACAGTTTATTGTCTTTTATTTTATGCATCGTATATGAATTTAAATACGTCCAAAATAAGTAGAAAACAAAAGGACACTATTGACTGGTGCTTAATTTTAAATGAATTTCTTGGGAATATTTTGAAAATTGGGACTAGGGACAGTGCAGTGTTGATAAGCATACAATTTTGGAAGTTAGTCAACAGAGAAGTTCGTAGGATACGAAGAATCCTAAAAATATCAAAAGTACGGTCAGCACTCAGCAGCATGAAATCTACACCGCAATTTTAAAAATAAAAAGTGGAAACAAATATTAAAAAAAAAATTGATTTTGTTTCCATATATAGAAGAAATCTATTTGACTCGCCGGAAACACAAAAAACTCGTTCTCCGTCTATCTCTCTCCTTCTCTCTCTCTCTCTGCACTTTTCTTTCTTCTACGTTTCTTCTCAGATTGAGAAAGAAACAAAAAAAAAGACAAAAAGAAGATGAAACTCGACGAAGAATTCTTACACGACAGAGACCATTCGTTTCTTACTGATGACGAAGAAAACCAAGCAGACCTTGCTTGTTCCGACGATGAACACGACGGTGAAGACGGTGAGTATCGTAGAGGCGGAGCGAATTCTGATTCCTCCTCTCCCTTATCTCGAGACCGTTCGGAGAACAATCTCTCCGATGTCTCAAATCCTCCATGGCCACAAAGCTATCGGTAAAAAAGAGAACAAAATCATCAATTTCCTCTGTTTTTGTATGTTTGCAATTCTCTTTGGATTACAAAATTTCAGACATTTTTCAGATGAATTTGTTTCAGACAATCAATGGATTTGTTGTCCGGAATGACTCCACCTACCGTGAGTTTCATGCCTCGAGGCAGTTCTAGGAGATTAGTCTCTTCCTTTCAGAAGAAGCAACAACAACAATCTTCCTTCACCGATTCGTTTTCTTCTTCTCCAAGCAAACCACTTCTCTCTCAACCTGTTCCTGACAAAGACGAAACCATCTCACCCTTCAACCCTTCATCTCAGCTCAAGCTCTCCGTCACCGATCTTCCAGTACCGGAAACTAACCTCTGCTCTTTCTCTCAATCTGTCCTCAACGGTACATAGCTCTCAATCACTAATGATGGTTGCTAATGTCTGATTGAATTGGGGAACATATGAAACTGTAGAACTTGATGTTTCCACAATCATTGTTATTTTTCAGGAACCAATGTTCTGTGTGGATTAGGGTTAATAACAATGCCTTATGCGATAAAAGAAAGTGGATGGCTTGGTTTGCTCATACTCTTGTTCTTCGGAGTCATCACTTGCTACACAGGTGTTCTCATGAAGAGATGTCTAGAAAGTTCTCCTGGTCTTCAAACTTACCCAGACATTGGTCAAGCCGCCTTTGGAATCACTGGTCGCTTCATCATCTCTGTAAGTTTGTTTCAGATCCAACAATCCCTTCATATGTAGATTCTCTTTCTTGAAACTGAAGCTTAGGTTTTTGTTCTGTTTCTTGAATTGCAGATTCTTCTGTACGTGGAGTTGTACGTAAGTTTGATTACTCTCTGTATATGTAGTCTGAGAGCACAGCTTTGGATTCTTCCATTAACTCTGTTTTGTTAATTGTAACTTTGTTGTGTCCATAAATAGGCAGCTTGTGTGGAATACATAATCATGATGAGCGATAACTTATCAGGACTATTCCCAAACATTTCATTAAGCATTGCTTCAGGGATATCACTAGACTCTTCTCAGATCTTTGCAATCTTGACCACTATTCTTGTTCTTCCAACAGTCTGGCTAAAAGATCTTAGCTTGCTTTCTTACCTTTCAGGTTTGGTTTTTTCCCACTATAATCTCTGTTTTAGTTTATCTCCTCGATTGACTTATATAATCTAATGGATGGACCGTTCTTGCGGTTTTGAAACTGTGATATAATCTAGTTGGTGGAGTCTTGGCGTCAATCTTGCTCGGTCTCTGCCTCTTCTGGATTGGTGTGGTCGATGGAATCGGGTTTCATGCAACAGGAAAAGTTTTTGACTTCAATAACTTACCTGTCGCTATAGGAATTTTCGGTTTTGGTTACTCGGGTCATTCGGTTTTTCCTAACATCTACTCTTCTATGAAAGATCCTTCAAAGTTTCCTCTCGTCTTAGTCATCTGGTAAGTTCTAACTACAGAAACCTCTCCTTACTTGTTTCATTATGAGCCCTAATTGACTTGCTCCTTTGCTGTCCTTTTTCTCTTATGCAGCTTTAGTTTCTGCACATTCTTGTATATAGCTGTTGCAATCTGCGGCTACACCATGTTTGGCGAAGCCGTCGAATCACAGTTTACATTAAACATGCCTAAGCAATTCTTTCCATCTAAAGTTGCGGTCTGGACAGCGGTAAAATACAACATTCTCTTATGTTCTCTGTATATAGTTAGTTGTACTTGTATAACCAGAAATTAATTTTGTTTAACCTTCTAGGTCATCACACCTATGACAAAATACGCATTAACAATCACCCCAATCGTTATGAGTCTCGAAGAGCTTATTCCTATGTCTAAGATGAGATCACATGGTGTATCGATATTATTCAGAACAACCCTAGTTACCTCTACTTTGGTGGTTGCTCTTTCAGTTCCTTTCTTCGGTAATGTCTATATATCTCTGATGCCCTGTTTTTTTTACACTTCCAAGAAAGTTACCAAAACTGGCGTTTTCTCTAACTTCATGTGCAAGAAACACATCTCACCATAGCTTCTCTAATCAAATATTCTCTATTACAGCTATCGTGGCAGCGCTGATCGGATCCTTCCTTGCAATGCTTGTGGTAAGTTCTTCCATCTCAAATAAAATTGAAATTAAAAATATTGATTAAACCACTGACCTTTTATTGTTGTTGTTGCTGTTGCAGGCTCTTATCTTTCCATGTCTGTGTTATCTCAGTATCCTCAAGGGTAAATTAAGCAACACACAAGTAAGCACATATCCACTATAGCATTTGATTCTCTTGAGAATTTTAGTAAACTTTTAACCGTTTTTTCTTTTTCTTTGTGTGATTCATTTGTTCAGATTGGATTATGCGTATTCATTATACTCTTCGGGTTGGTGAGTGGTTGTTGTGGTACTTACTCGGCTATCTCAAGATTAGCCAGTCAAATGACATGACTAACTGCAACATCGATCGTGGTTTATTCAGGGTTTTTTTTTGGTTTTAGAAAACATATAGAGACGAAACCAAAAGATAGTCCCACCGTTTGGATTTAAAATTTGTCACAAAATGTATCATTCATATGTATCATGGTTTTCATTTAGCAGAAACTCAATATACATTATTCATTGGCGGCAAAATTCGTTGAAATGATTGGTCCTGCGAAGTGCGAACTGCAATCATCAATATTCTCTCTAAAATTTTGACCACTGATCTGAACTTACTTAAACCTATAGTATATTACTAGATTAATGCCACTTTTACACTGACCAGAACTTATATATCAGTATTATAAAAGAGACTAGAGTATTTAAATTTAATTTGAAAATGAAACTATAAAACCTACATATACATATTTCTATCATATGCTATAATTGCATAGTACAAGATAGAACCTAAAATATTGTGAATTCACACGAGCAACCTAGTGGGCAAGTGATAAGAAGTTGACAGTATTGATTGGGTAAGTGAAGGTATCCTGATTTGGAGCAGGATTCAATAAAAATGGACCCAACTCATAAATGATGGGGTTTTGTCCTAAAAACAGCAAGGCAAACAACATGTGCTACCATACTTCTCAATCTAAAAAGTCTATTTCCATGTGAATGTCACATCTTTAAACTCTTTTTTCTTTCCATCATTTTTATTCCATTTCACGAAAGTAGTAAACATTATGAAGTTCATTAGTTCATCTTACAGTTCGTTTGTTCTTTATTTAGTAGATTAATTATTTGTTTCAAAATGGTTTGGAAAAAGTGAATATAATGATAGACTGAAAAGTTTAGGTTTTTACATCTAAACATGGGATCCAAGCCGTATCACATGCAATGCTTACTGTTACAAGTCGAAGATATAAATTTCCCAAGATGTGTTGCACTAGTCTCATGATAAAAATGATTAGAAGAAAAATAATTTAAAAAATATAGAGAAAACATTGGACTGTTTTTTAATATGCCCACCGTCCAAACTTCCATGGCCAATTCATTGACGAAACCAAGGTAAACACACATGCTTATGTATTTTTTTTTTTTTTAAACAGAAGTGTAAGCTTAAAATTAATGAGTTTAAGTAAAACAGAATTCAACCTTAATGAAGAGATTAAATACTATTTAAAATCATTCCCTTAATTATTTGCCTCAGTTATAGAGCCTTCCACTCTACACCCCACACATTAAAAAATCATCAGACTGAAACTATATGCTATTCAAAATTTCTATCATGTTGATTAGTTCATGTCATATGTGCCCAGTGTCGTACTCTTGCAAATTAAGTTTTCATATTAAATACCAACAGAAATTTTAATTATTCATAACCAACATACATTTGTTACTTTTTACGATTATTAAACCTAAAGTAACACAAATAATAAAGGAAATTCGGAATTCATTCAAAAACACAATTTTGATATTAGAAAATGATGACAGCGATAGATAATATTTGCAGAATATTATGTGAAATTAATTTTTTCTATAACAATTTAAGAAAGAAAAAAAAGTCACTAATAATATATGTTATTTTCATGGAAGAAAAAATAAAACAAAAACAGAGATATTTTTCCAGCTGAAAAGAACAAAACATCTCTCATTGTTTGTTCAGTGAACTTGCACCAAACTCATCAAACTTCACTAACCACATATACTCAGTTTTGTTTTGCAAGAAACACACAAACTTACAATAATCAAAATACTTCTCATCATGTTCTCAAGATTACATCCTCTGTTTCATCTTCTTCTTATTCTACTCATTAGAACACATAAATGTTTCTCTTCTTCTTCTTCTTCTTCTTATTCTCAAACACTTGTTTTGCCTCTAAAGACCCGAATAACTCCAACGGATCATCGACCCACCGACAAACTCCATTTTCACCACAACGTCACTCTCACCGTTACTCTCACCGTCGGCACTCCTCCTCAAAACATCTCCTTGGTCATTGACACTGGCAGCGAACTCTCCTGGCTTCGCTGCAACCGTTCGTCTAACCCAAACCCGGTTAACAATTTCGACCCGACCCGTTCTTCCTCTTATTCCCCAGTCCCCTGTTCCTCACCCACTTGCCGTACCCGTACCCGAGACTTCCTCATACCCGCTTCTTGCGACTCAGACAAACTCTGCCACGCCACTCTTTCCTACGCCGACGCTTCCTCCTCCGAAGGCAACCTCGCCGCCGAGATTTTCCACTTCGGAAACTCCACCAACGACTCCAACCTCATTTTCGGGTGTATGGGATCCGTATCCGGATCCGACCCGGAAGAAGACTACAAAACGACCGGGTTATTGGGTATGAACCGTGGATCTCTCTCTTTCATATCTCAGATGGGTTTCCCCAAGTTCTCGTATTGCATCTCCGGCACCGACGATTTCCCCGGGTTCCTTCTCCTCGGCGACTCTAACTTCACGTGGTTAACGCCGTTAAATTACACGCCGTTAATCCGGATGTCGACGCCGCTGCCTTATTTCGACCGTGTCGCTTACACCGTCCAGCTCACGGGGATTAAAGTTAACGGCAATCTTTTACCCATCCCTAAATCGGTTCTCGTACCGGATCATACCGGTGCTGGCCAAACCATGGTTGATTCCGGTACTCAGTTTACTTTCTTGCTCGGTCCGGTTTACACTGCGCTTCGATCCGATTTCTTAAACCGGACAAACGGGATATTAACGGTTTACGATGACCCCGATTTCGTTTTCCAAGGAACCATGGATTTGTGTTACCGGATTTCACCATTCCGAATGCGGACCGGGATTCTGCACCGGTTACCAATGGTTTCCCTGGTTTTTGAAGGAGCCGAGATAGCGGTTTCGGGTCAGCCGCTATTATACCGAGTCCCGCATCTCACGGTTGGGAACGATTCGGTATATTGTTTCACATTTGGAAACTCCGATCTTATGGGAATGGAGGCATACGTGATTGGACATCATCATCAGCAGAACATGTGGATCGAATTTGATCTACAGAGATCAAGAATCGGTTTAGCTCCGGTACAATGTGATGTATCCGGCCAGAGACTTGGAATCGGATCGTAATCCATAAATATAACCACCCGTGTGTAATTATAGTTTTTTTTGCCAACGTAGTAAATGGAGTAGAGTGAGACTCGTTCACGTGCGGGGATGGGGTAATAACTTCGAGTTGTTGTTACTTGTTAGTAGTTAGCTGTCTGTTTGATTTTGAGTCTTTGACATGGTTCTTACTTCTTACTTACTCTCTTTGCGTAATTAATTTTTTTTTTTTAGGGTTTTTTTAAATTCTCACAATCTTTAATAATCATCATCAATTTTGTGTGTTACAAAAATTAATCTTAAAAATCGCGAAACTGTTTTGACGTTTGTTGGACGATGGAGTACAAGTGAGGCCCAACTAATTTCCCTAAAAAAGAAGGCCCTTAACGAAAGGTTTTTTATTTTTGGCAGACAGATGACAGTTCACACAAATTGCTGACGTGTTATATAAACACAAGGGTCCACAGTAGTCTCACTCCCACGTGGGAAGATCACGCGGTGTACTGTCTTTTCCTTAAAAATATGTTTGGCTCACGCGCCGTTGCACGTGCGGGCCTCCCTCACTAGCCAATGGTTTCTCGCCAGCTCAGGGCGTGAGTTGCAGTCGCCGCTGTTTGAGAACACGGATTTGCGTTTTTCCTTTCCTTCTCTCTTTAAACCAAATTCATTTGAATAATGTAAATTATTCAGACTAGACACAAAACATAATCATCAAACTTCATCAGTCATCATCACCAAACAACAAAGTATCTCTGGGTTTTGGAGGAATCTTGGTAGCATCTTCTGAAAATCATGGATGATGCAGATGAGTGTTGTAGCCCATCTCTGGATCATAGGTTTCTTTTTTTAATTTCTTTTCAATCACATCTCACGAACACACACACACACACACACACAAAAAAAATTCTTCTTTTGCTTTTAACTTTTCCAAATTCAACTGTATTAATATCTATGTAAAAGTTTGAAACTTGATTTCAAATAACACGTATCTTGAGTCTGAAAACATCACTCCACGTTTCTCAGAAACATCACTACTACTACTCTGTCGTGTGTTCTGCTTTCGTATGTTTCCGGAAAGTTTTATTTTTTAGTGAATTTTGTAACTTCCTGAGCTCTTATATTATAGTATGGTGTCTGTAAGGTGTTTGATGGTTTTCCTCGCTGTGTTTAAAGGTGAATTGTGTATTTCAACTTCAACCTGTTGTTTGATGGCTTAAGAGATACTCAACACTTCAATCTTTTAAGTACACCCAGAGCATACCTTATCTTTGCTCTTATCCAAATTTTAGATTCTGGACTAGCAAGATTTGTGATCCTTTCTCTTCATCTCAGTGGTATTGATGATAAATGTTTTGTCTTTTGTTAAATGGTGTGAATACTACTAATATGGATATGACCATTTATGGTATGAGTTGAGTATTTATTACTCTTCTTTTTATCTTTTACCTCTTTTGCCTCAAAAGTCAAATTTATGACCTTTACTACACCGTATTTATGCTTTCAGTGATATCAACGATCCGATGATAGTTGCTGTGGAATCTCTAGACTCAAGCAAAAAGAGAAAAGTACGTGCTGAAGAATCAGACTTGTTACCTCTGCCAAAACACTTTTGTCTGGATCAGCAACAAGCTTCTCGTCTTGATTCTTCATGTCAATCATCAGACATAGAATATGCAGAGTGCTCTTATGCCACTGAGGACACAAAAACCAACAGCGAGGAGGCCTCCTCTTCTGCATCTTTTACAGGCCCTTCTTTGTACATGTTTAAAGACTCTGTTTGTTCAACCGGAAGTTCTAGTTCAGGTTATGCTACATCGAGCATAGAACAGTCCTGTTGTTCCAAAGTTGATCACAAAGCACAAGAAGATGCTGATGAAGACTTTACTCTCATGGAATTCATTTGTGCCGACTCAAATTTAGCGGTTGAAGACGATCTTCAAGAGGTTCTGAATCCAGTGGGTTCTTATATTCTTTCTTCTGCAAGGTGGAGTGTCGGCAACCAAGGTAAGTAATCAATGAAAAGCTGAACAAGAGTAATGATTTAGTGTCATGCATTGCAAGACTGTCTTGAAGATTCATTTGTGATATTGTTTCACCATTTGGATTGCAGATTCTGAAGAAGCTACAGCGAAACCAACCATTGATCAAGAGTTTGAGCAGTACTTTTCAACACTTATGATGTAACAACAACATGAATCTAGATATGTATCAGTATAACTAATCACGGTAATATTTATGTAAATATTTCACCTTGTTTTTTTTGGTTAGAAACATATAAAAACCTTTTACATGTCCCCATTGTTGCAACTATATGATCCATGGATGTCACGTTCAATACTATGTAGTGTTAAAACACAAATACTGAAACTAATTCGCATTGTT
Source organism: Camelina sativa (assembly GCF_030686135.1). Classification (NCBI taxonomy): domain Eukaryota; kingdom Viridiplantae; phylum Streptophyta; class Magnoliopsida; order Brassicales; family Brassicaceae; genus Camelina; species Camelina sativa. Next base: position 29,332,120 of record NC_141887.1, on the reverse strand, counting down.
TATTTCCCTTAACCACTTACTGAAAAGAAAGAAAAAAAAAAACCAAAATCCTATAAATCATATCCTCAGCTTGGTTTCGAGAATAGAGCTTCGAGATCCTTCAGTGCATGTTCCTCAGTAGCTTTTATCGCCGCGAGAATTGGATGATAGTAATCAGAGTGATCACTCACACACTTTTGCAGTGTCCCAAAGAGTCCCGCACACTTGGTAACCAAATCTTCCTCGTTCTTCCCCGCTTCCTCAATGAAATTGCAATTAACATTCCAAGCCGTAAATGATTCTTTGCAAGAACCTCCTTCCATGAATGTTGTAATGCTCCTCTCGACTTCCTCTTCGCTTAGTTCATCTAGGGAAACCGTTGAAGGCAGTACAGCTTTCATTAGGCCTTCGTACAAACCTTTCTCCACAGTTTTTTTTATCTGACGCAAGGATCGGCTGATAGTAATCCGAGTGAGCCTCCATACACTTCTGGAGCATCGGGTAGCACGGACCTATAACTTCCTTCTTCTTTTCAGCTTCATACACGCAATCTAAAAAATCTGTAAATACTTCTTTGCAACCACCACCTTTCATGAAATCATCATATCTACGCCAAGTGCTTGAGGAAACTCCTACGGACGGGGATTGGTTGTTGTTTTGAGATTTGTGCTCCGGTTTCAGATCCGTAGATGATATGATCCCCATATTTTCTCAGCAGTGAGAGATGAGAAGATATATAGGGATTACACGAGAGTACGTCAAGTAGACTTGGTATTTGAGTATTACAATTTTTTATTATTATTAATATATGTTAAGTACAGACAAGATAATCCTAAGCTCAAACAAATAGAGAATATCTTAGGAAGAAAAGAAAAAAACAGAGAATATCCGCATAATAAACCGACCCCAGTTTACCAAATCAACCCAAAAATATATGTACAAATATCTTACAAGAGAGGATTGTTATATAAATCTATATTCACATTTTTTATGTACATTTTAGTTTCTATATTTTAAGTTTTGCTTATTTAATTTGTTTTATTTACAACATTAATTCCTAATAATTTTCTTAAAATAACATTTTGTAAAAACTCAATTAATGTAACTATTTAAATCGACATAATTTGATATATTTATTGTCATAAATAGCTTGACAACATCTATACATTTCGATGTTTCCAAAAACAACTCTACGCATTAAATTTTTAATCCCATAAAAATCTCCAAACCTATTTTAATAGATTTTTAGAGACTGTATGATCTCTTAAATTTAAATGACACAACCAAATTTGATTAACAAATGATTACAATCCCAATTTATCTTAACATTTTTTGAGTACATTTATGTGACATCTTCTTATTTTCTAAACGATTTTTACAACTAGCCTTATGTTAAATCAATTATTCAAAGCTCATTAAAGTTAATTGTGTACACTTACATATCGGGTGGGTTTTAAATTTTGATTTAAAACCCGATTACACTAATCAGATCTTTCTTTAAATCCTTAATTACTAACAGTCTAATTAATCCTACAAAATTCCAAGATAAACATATAAGGAAATATATATACACGAAATCCTTTATTAATATGCATTTAATCAGTAGGAATCTCAACAAGTAAAATCCGGATGGTTTAAACCCCAAAAATATTGCAACACAGTAAAATTTATAGAAATTAGAGATTAAATTTTGCACAAATCTCGCAATCGTTTATAGTACTTCAATATACAATCTTCCTATAATATGGCAATCGAGCATTAAACATATGACTTTCATAACTACAGCCGAGCATTTTTTAAGTATATACCTTATTAAACTTACCTAAATCAAAACACTTCGGATCTTATAATATCTTCTAAACTTGCGAATTGAACCAACTCACAATACCAAAACCCTATCATCATCTCAAACACTATATATATGTGTCATTCACGACGACCACCTAAGCCACCAAACTAAATACATATATTGAAAATGGCCGCTTCATTGGCCTATCTAAGACACATATGTCCATACAGCTTGGCAAGTTCATGTCAAAGTTTTCTACTCATGGACAATACACACAATGATCCTATCTCTGATTCAAACTACTTATCCTTGGTTAAGTTTATCTAAATGCTAACATTTTGATTGGTAAGTTTATTTCTAATATGTGTTTAAATTTTGTTGAATTCTCATTCAACACTAATGTCTAAATCTCATTAAAAAAATTGTAGATGTGATTGGGCAAATCCTCAACATTGGAGAGATTGACTTGAGCTTAACAACAAGACAACTAATAAGCTTGATTTCGAAATGAGAGATGAAACGTAAGTTAATTGTTTTTTAAATCTTATAATTATCAGCCATATTTACGTATACGTGATAACATTATTTTTCAATACTAATTTATTCAAACAGTGAGAGAGTGCCATGTACCTTGTGCCGACTCTGATGGGATAGTCGTCATTTACCTAGGAACTATATTTCTGTGTCGCTAATTGATGGGATAGTCGCTAATTTATTTAAACAAGGTTTTCATTTTTGCAAAAAAAAAAATAAAATAGGAACTATATTTAATCATGTTTATAACAATTGAGTTATTAATATTTAAGGTACAAAAAATTTATCCAACTTATTCAATGCTCACAAGTTCATGTGAATCCATCATTTCTTAAGTGTACTTTCATTTGTTCGTTAATATTGGTTTACTATTTATACACTCCACTGATTTGTTTTATTTTAATTCTTAATGATATACAGACTCCCTATGATGGCCTCACTCTTCTATCACCGTTCTTGCAAGATACACAATATGTATAATATTCCACTATAAAACAACTAAGATGGAAAAAGAAGAAAGAAGAATCTTCGTCTGGATATGTTTACGAAGACTCCATCTCCATTTTCATGAAGTGATTATACAAGTGAAATCTACAAAGCATGAACATAGTGAATTTAGAATAATATTGTTCTTCTGCATCTGCTCGCAATATTTTATATCTAACTAATAGTAGAAAAAAAGTTTATACGAAGTTATTGCAGAAAATACAAAAACAAAGAGTTAGTTTAGAAAACATATAGATTGAATATAAAATGATTCTAAACGTCATCTTTGATCGAGTCGAAATTGAAATTTGCACACAAATTGAGGTTTTTAGGTTACCAAATTGTTATTAACAAACAACTCTCAAATCCAGGGTTAATTGTGCGATCTTATCTCAATTTGATTTTTTTCCTAATTTTTACTTAATTTTATTAACGACGAAGCATACAAATAACACGTACAAATAAAACAATTTTGTTCAAAATTTATAAAACTCTATAACATTTATGTTCAAAATCAAAGAAACTCGATTTACCTATAATACAAAATCATTTAAATTATATACAAAAGTTTTTTAAAAAATAATTGACTCGTGGTGTACCACAGGGTAAATTCTAGTAGCATTAAAAAACAAATCATCATAAATCACTGATATCTTAGCATTAATTTCAATTAATATATGTTTTTTTGACAATAATATATGTTATTTTGTATATTAAAAATAATATTTTTACAAATAAACAACACCAAAGGATGTTTTTGAAAAATAACATAAAAATATATTTTAGAAACTCTATAATAGAGATGATTTTTCTCCAAACAATCTCTATTTTAGAGGTGAGAATAGAGGTAGATTAAAATAAAATTTGCCTATAAAATAGATTGTTATTTTTTCTTTATTTATAGAAAAAAAAAATAGAAATGGATTAGAGATACTCTTCTTGTTAATGTGATGTCTTAGCATTAGCTTGGATTATTAATGTGATATCTTAGCATCTTAGCGTTAACTTGACTTATTAATGGGATTAGTTTATATGATGGTCACCATACATGCTTGTAAAATTATCCGAGGTCTGATTAGCTAGTTGGAATTGTAAAATTGTATGCACACATATAAATATTTTAAAATTAAAATTTTTTGTTTCGATTACTAAGAGTGTCTAGCCGAAACCCTTTAATGTGGGCCATTAATATATTCAGTACACGTATATATAGTGCAAAAAATTTAAACAGAAAAATGCTCAAAATGGGGTTTTCCGCCCTTTAATGTGGGTCATTAATCTATTTCTTAATTTTTGACTATTGATATTTACTCTTTAATATTTTTTTATAGTATTTTTTTTCGAATAAATTTTCCATTTTATTCAAAAAAAAATACGTTGTTACATGTAGTGCAGCATAAATTTGAAAAAGTACTGTAAGAAGACTATAACTTTAATTTACAACAGATAGAAGAGGACAGGATTGCCTTAACGTGAAGCTAACCATCTCTCCATACATCCAGTGAAGTTCCCTGTGTCGTGGAGCGATAACAATCTGTTGCGGACTTGGCGATCTAGACGTTTAACAAGCATAGTGGACTGTATCGGAGCTTCCCCATGGCGACGGTTGTTCCTTTATGTCCAAATGGAGTGGAGTGAGGCTTGGAATGCATAACAGAGCAGAAAAAGGGTAGAGTTCTCCAACGAGGTGTCAACAAGGAGAGCCATGTTGGTGTCCCAGTCGGTAGAGAAGTGATTAACAAGCAACTTGGAGATAAGACCTGTCCACACCTCTGTCGAGTAGGGACAGGTGAAAAACAGATGGTTTCGAGATTCTTGTGTGGCTTTGCATAAGGGACAGGAGATGTCAATCCGAGTGTTCCAGTGCTGCATACGGTCCCCGGTAGTTAGGCGGTTCAGTGTGGCAACCCAGACCAGAAAGGAGTATTTTGGTGTAGCCTGGGAGAACCACACTCCAACTACCCATGATTTTTCCTGACCATGAGTCCGAGTGTGCTCCCAGGTGTCTTTGGTGCTAAATTTGGTTTTGAAGTTGTCCCCTTTTCCTTTCCATAGAACAACGTCCTCTGCTTCAACAAGTCCCCTGCTTCGAATGGTCAGCAGAGCATTTTCTATCTGATTCAAATAATCCACTCGATGGTGTCGTTGTCTATGAGTGAGAGCTTCTGCAACAGTGGCATGAAGACTAATACCCATGTCAATGGTGCCTTTTATAGTATTTCATATTATACATTTTTTGTTCATGACTTCCAGTTAATTTAATTTACAGATTTTCTAAAATAATATTTGGATACAAGTTTTTTTCCCTAACATGGTAATTGTTCAAATTAGTTTGCACGATAATTCTTGAAAGATAAGTAAGTACAAACATATGATATGATGTTTGTGATTAACAAACGCTTCTGAGTTTTTAAAGAACCATTTCGTGTGGTTTTGTTGCGTCGCGTGTCCGAGAGAAGGATGAGTCATCAGAATCAAGACACCATCAACTCACCTCCTCCGGCAGCTAATGACGGCTTGGCGAGGAGAAAAAGAGGTCGTACTCGCAAAGAAGAAACCTCAACTCCAAAACCGGAAACGAATTTGGTGGGAAAGGAGGTTTCTGGTGTGGTCGAAGGATCCTTTGACGCAGGCTATCTCCTGAACGTTAAGGTTAAAGACAGTGACATCAAACTCAGAGGTCTCGTTTTCATACCGGACAGAGTCAAACCGGTCACTCCAGAAAACGACGTGGCTCCTCTTGTTAGAATGTATGGAAGAGAAGAGATCAAAAATAACCAAACTGATCAACCTGATCTCCCTATTGGTCAACCAATGAAGGATGCTGCTGTTGTCACTACTGACTCGGAGATTAATGAATATGCTCAAGCTTTAACATTAATGCAACATATGAGCAATGGCGCGGTTCAAGCTAAGGAAGCTACGCCTGAGAAAGATGAAGTGATGGAAGAAGCCGCTACTAGGTTAGTGGAGTTCTTTTCAAATCCAGTGAGGAACAGTGTGACTGCTCAAGCACCAAGTCCTGTCGTGGTTCAGAAAGGTGAGGCTCGTGGATTCAATCTTATGGAGGAACCGGTTTCTCAAGGAGAGAAAGTGCCAGAGGAGCTTCTGCTAGAGCTTGGAAACAAGACGACAACATTGATAGCAAACTTGTTTGGAGGAGAGAAGAAGAAGGCTGATCGCATCATGGAAGAAGAAGAAAAATATATTCTACAATATCATGAATTCTGTAAATATATACATATATAAGGTATATATGCCGTTGTTAATTAAACAATATAACTTTAAAATCGTTTAAAATCCTATTGAATTTAGTTTGACGAAAAAAAACTTCTATTAATCTTCTTGTGCAATCTATTTAAATTGACCATTGGTTGTATTTGAATCAATATCGCTTATCACACAAAAACAATTTCTTTTTGTTTGACAGCACAAAACGATATTTATGTTTATTGAATATGTTCAAAGACACGCAGACTCAAAGTACAATGACAGAACTGGAAAAAAAAAAGTAAAATAATACATGGCCAATCGCTCTCATAAAGGACTAGGATAGTGAGAAATGTTGAGATTTCTTTACAAACCAACGAGAACACCTTCGTCATCAAACGTGAGAAACTGAACCTTGGTGAGGATCTCTTGCTTGAGATTTTCCTGCATGAGACATACTTCTCCCACCAGTGAGAGGCAACGATGAGTAGACGAATTCTTCCTTCTCAAATGCTTCTTCTGATCGTGATCAATCTGAGGCACGTCTTGTGTCACCAGAAGACTGTTGTTACGAGGAGCTTTATCCTCGTACGTCTTTGGCATCCACGAATCCTTAGGTGTTGTACGTACCTTGGCTAAGAATTCTTTGCCGACCTCTTTGAGAACGTGTAAAATCCTCTGTGCGGGCCTCATCCGAGCCACATGAAGTCCGAATACAGTAGAAATCGCTACTCTGGCCATTCTCCTCAGCGCGAGGACGATTTGAAAGATCCGTCTGGGACAACATTATTCGCATAGCCTTTCCCTTCAAAACAGTGTTGTTGAAGCAACCCATAGCATTCGATGCTATAATCCAGAGAACAAACAAGAAACAAGAAAAAAAGATTTGTCATCAGATTCTTAATTGATCAACCGGAAAACCTAAATCAGTTAATTAAAGAAATAAAAAAAAAAGTTACAAGTTTTACATCCATGAGCGATTGATTAATGAAGTTTCCAAGGTTTTAACAAAAAAATAGGGTTTATACTAACTATGAGAACACGAACATGAGAGAGAGCTCCAACTTCCAAATCACTTAATTAAAGAAATCTTAAAAAGTAAAGAACATGAGAGAGTTCATGTTGCAACCAAAAACGGGAGTCCAAGAACGAAGAAACGAGAAGGGATCAAATTAAAGTTGAAGTCATCTTGTTACCGCTAAAAGATGAATCGAAGTTGACGAAAGCGTAAGACAAAGATTCTCCGGTGATCGAGTCGCGGCAAAGATGAACGGAGACGACGGGACCAATCACGGAGAATTTGTCGATGAGATCTTTCTCCGTCACGTCTGGACTAAGATCACCGACGTAAAGCGAAGCAAACCTTGAAGAATGGTGCGTTTCCGATTTCACGAGCGCCATGTTTGTTTGTTGATCAGTCGTTCTCCTCTCTCTCTCTCTCTTTCTCTCTTGCTTTCTCTAGGGTTTTGGAAATGAGCAGTGGTAAATGACGAAGAAGCATATATGAGGTACACATATATACATGATCGTACGTTCCGTTACAACCGCTTCTAGCTAGCGAGTGAGCAGCACACACAACTACACGCGCCACGAGTATCTCATATAACTAACGAAGTATCAACTCGCATTAAAATTAAATTTTCGTAACTTCATACTTAGTTACTTACATACCATTATTTATTTTTGCACTTCTTTTTTCCATAATGAATGCATGCATGCATGCATGATGCGTTATATAATAATACATTGTTACGGCTAATACTTTATTACACCAGATAATAAGACTCTATATATATTTTAAATCGAAGTGAATCTATATCAAGCCGAATGTTATTATTCCATTATACTCCAAATAGAGTTTTATTATATGGTGTCCACAAATAAAATAAGTTGTAAAATGGCCGTGAAACTAATTAAGCGTAGTTAAGTAGTGGCAATAATATTACAAATTGTAGTTGAATAGTGTAAGCTAATATATGACGAATCAAAATAAAGTGTGAGCTATATAATTTTTTTCTTTCTAATTTTACTCCTAATTAAGTGAAATATAAAACCCTACTTAATATTATTTTAAAATATATTAATTTGGTATATGTGACATGAATGGGTTGAAGAGGTTTTACTGGTTCATGCATTTTAATGGATTTGGAAATCCAAGAAAAATTATTTGTTAATGTCTTATTCAAATCTATGATTTTAAAAATCATTATCAAAAGATCAAAATCATATGTTAATGGTCTTATCCATTTATAATTAATATTTAAAATTTTACTCTCTTTGTATCAATATATTGTATAAGATCGTTTACGCTTTTTTATTTGTTTCATTTTCTAAGATTTTCTTAAGTTTTTATGCACTTTTTAATATTAATTTCATAATTTTTGACTATTCTAATTCTGTAGTAATTTTTTATTGGTTGAGTTTTGTTAAATGATAAAACATTTATTGCAATTCAAGCAATAAAAAAAACATCTGGAACAAATATACAGTATCATGAAATTAATTATAGTTTAAGAGTTTTTTCTATTGTGCAAATTTTCCGAATTGTCGAAGCATATATACTGTGTGTAAACATATATATTATAGAAGAAATTTCTGGTTTACTTGTATGAATCTTAGTATTGAGTCCTGAAATTTGTTTTCGAAAAATTTGTACAGTATCTTGAATCTGAAAAAATGACTCCAAAGTTTCTCAGATCCTCTGCTCGTAATCGACTAATCGGAATCATTCTCGTGCACGTGCTTTCGTATATTTCTAGAAACCTTTTCATGACTCATGAGCTATAAAGTATCGTGCCTCTGAGGTGTTTTAGATGGGTACTTTTGCTCAGTATGCTTAAAGGTGAATTTTGTTTGTGTTAAGGACAGATTTATATTCTACTGCAACTTGTTGATGGCTTCAGAGGTATAGTAGACTTGAATCTTAAATATAGCTAGCATAGCTGCTCTTTGTTCAATCCGAGTTTTACTTGGGGATTTAGATTATGTACTTTGATAGATCTATCAGCGGTATGTATGTTTAAATGTAAATCTTCTGTCTTAAATTAGTTAAACGATGTGAAACTTGGAAGCTACAAATTGTGGATATAATCTTCTCTTTTTACCTTTACCTCTTTTGTCTCGTAGATATCGAATCTGCAGAATGTTCAGACACAAAAACTGGTGATGAGACCTCCTCTTCTGCATTTGTCATTAGGCCTTCTTTGCACATGTCTAAAGACTCTATAATTGTAACCTGAAGTTCTAGTTCTTGTTATGCGACATCAAGCATAGATCAATATATATACTGTTCAGTTCAGTGTGCTAAAGTTAAATCACAAAACACAAGGACATGTTGAAGACTTTTTTTACTCACATGGAATCTATTTGTTCCGACTCCGATTCTACGGTTGAAAGATCGTCAAGAGGTTTCAGAAATCTAGTAGGGTATTAATTATATCCTTTCTGCTGCTATGTGAGGTGGGCAACCGAGGTAGGTAACTAATTTATTGAAAACAAAGCAAAGACAAGGTACCAGAGTCAAGATTTTTAGTGTCACACATCGCAACAATGTTTTAAGATAATGATATTCTTACACCATTTGAATTGCAGATTCCGAAGAAGCTACCACAAAAACCTAACTACCATTGATCCAAGAATTTTGAGCAATACATTTTACAGAACAAATTGATCAGATGTAACAACAGGAAGGCTAAGACAATGTAACCAAAAGAACAGAGCAAATAAAAGACATATCACAGTGGTCATCTGCAATTTTCTGTAAGCTTTTGATGTTTGTCTTTGTTCAGTGGTTTCTCTATCTCACTTTCTCACCCACAATTGTAATTGCAAAAACAAACTCTTAAAACCAATAATAAACAGAAGAACCAGAGTTTCACAATCTTTCTTTAGATCTACAAAGACAAGCCAACAGATTCGAATTCGAAAACAGATCTCAATTTCATCATAGAAAATTCCAATTTCGACACAGATGATTGAATCTAAGCAATAAGAACAAATCCTAAACATGTATATACAGAGGGAAGAAGGTGAAAAAAAGAAAACCCTAGAAAAGCCAAAAAGAAGAAGAATCAAAATCCAAAAAAACTGAAAACTGTCTAAGCGCAAGCTTCTCGTCGAGGCTGTGCGTAGAAGAGAGCTTCCAGATCCGGTGGTTGAAAATAACAGTTCATAGGCGGATCTCGTTTCCTAACAACCATGGATTTCTTCCTCGGCGGCGGTGGACAAACAGAAGCCACCGGAATCCTATATATCCTGCTTCTCGGCGTCGTACATCCTTCCTCCGCCATCTCCGTCGTCCTCTCCACCGCCATCTCCGTCTTCCTCTCCACCGTCATCTCCATTCCCATTCCTTCTTCTTATCACTTCGAAATCTTTATAAGAGGGAAAAAACAAACAAAACAAAATTTTGAAGTGTGAGAAGAGGCGGTTACATCTTTTTTATTTATTTTATATATAATAATCAAAATTTAAAAAAAAAACGGGAATCTTTTTCTCACGAAGCTGTTCCAACGGTGGAGATTTGTTTTCTACAGCTTACTCTGAGCTGTAAATAGTGACGTGGTTACATATTATTGGGTAATAGCAGTAAACTAATGTAACGCGTGACCCCACCCGCACCGTTTCAGACGCTCCTCCCCACCCGCACCGTTATTGTCCCACTTTATTTTAATTTTTATTCCGTTTGTGGCGGCGCGAACTTGCGCGACAAGTCCCTCCTTTGAGCGGGATTCTAAAAAATAAAATAAAAAGACTTTTTCCTTTTTTTTTTTTTTTTGTCAGCGAAAACTTTTTTATCTTCGTACCGATCGGTTTAACAATTAAACCGAAATAAAAATCGGTTTTGTTAAATAATAGCTTCTGGAAGTGAATCACGTGGGAGGCACTTGGTCTATTTCCTCAAAATTCACATGATTGACTTGAACAGCAGAGTGAAGACCATTTCCGAGAGTCATTTGTTTACGGTACGTTTCTACTTTCTAGTCCTAAAGTTCCTAAGTCCAAGCCACAAATCACAATAAGAAATTAATAATACTAATAAAAAAATTGTTGATTTTCTCACAGTTTACTGTATTTAATAAGATTAATAGCTTTCGGTATTGATGACGGCACCATTCAAAAAATATTAATATCTAAATTTAATGGATATTAAATCTTAAATGTAATGAAATTGTCAAAAAAATTACAGTTGGCAAATTTACCACAGTAAAAAAAAAAAAAAAAAAAAGTTTAGCAACTTACAACACTTCACTTGACCTTTTTTGCCCTACCTAGAAAAGTTCATTGGGCTAAATACAGAACCCAAACAAATCTTGAACGGCCCAATCCAATTAACAAACTTTTTGTAGCCTCATGTTCGTCGTTGTTGTCAACTACTTGTCATATAAGTACTAATCTTTTTTTTTTTCTTTTTCACTTGACTCGGTCTTCTAGATTCAACGTCAGTTAAATTAGACCTCAGATAAGTTTTAAATCTGATGTTTTTAAATTACAACGTAGTTTCTTTTCTTAGACGTATTGTGGAGTTTAATTATTTAAAATAAAACAACAAATTTTATGTGGAAACAGAGTTGTTTGCAGGTCCTTGTTGTTGTCAATGAAAATTTCTTGCAAATTGTAGTTTCACTGAAAAAATGTCAACTTATATGTGAACATGGAGAGCCTATCATATTCTCTTAGGCTATATGATGCTTGTGTTTATGAATAATTTTATACAATAGTTTTTGGTTTTATTAATAGATTATTAATTGATAAGCAATATTGCAGGTCCACTGTACTATATAAGTTCATCACCAACAAAACGTAGTCCTCATAGTGCTATTTATTATTCATTTACAGATTCAATTCTCAGATTTTTTTTTTAATCACTTTTTTAGTAATTTAAACAAATTGTCTAAAATTAGCTATTCTCTTATTGAACTTTTTTTTTTAACCTCTATTGAACTTTATTATTATCATCATTAACTAGAATATTTTCATTTATCTATTTATGCATATACATATTGAATAATTAAGCTGGATATATAAAATCGCAAAGGTAATTTTAATATCTCTATGATTAACTGGAGTTAATAAAGAAGTACAAAAACATGACTAAGTAGAGCTATAAATTCAACCTAAAACCCATAAATAACAGTTAGGAAAAAAATATTTTAAAAAGAGAGCACAGATGTCAGTATCAATGCCAACTAGCAGCTCTCGATATAAATGCAACAGTTCGGAGAAAATAAAAGAGTTAGAATTAGTCAAAATCAGCAACACCAATTGTATAATTTAAATCCTAGTAATCAAAGTGACATTTTTATACACGTAATTCCAAAAACCACTAAACTATATAATTAGAGAGGAAATTTTATACAAATATCTAACATTTTTAAAGGTTACCAAAGTTTCTAATTAGGACACTTGCGTTTATTGGTTTTTTGTTGTTGTTGTCGTATTTTTCTTCACGATCCATCCACGAGTTCAATTATTTGCCACTAAAATATATACTTTTATATTGAGAGAAAAGCTGAATTGCAAACAGCTGTGTTGTTTCCTCCTAAATTTCGACTCTTCTGTCTTTTTCGAAAGGTACCATTTATATGGCCACTTTGTAGATCCATTTCATTTTCCACCCCATATTTTTTTCTTCTATGTGTTAACAACATATAGTACTTTGATGACATAATTATATTCAGACAGATTCGCACTTTAGTATGTTATATTCACGTCTTAACTTATTTGGTAAAACTATACACCTCCAAAGTTAAATATCTTTTTTTTTAGATATAAAAATCAAAAACAAAATTTGTGAAAAGCATCAATCGTTTAGCTACACGAGATATAATCTTGAGATCTAGTTTTTTTCCCCCTAATTTTTAATATATAATCGTATTATAATAAACTAATTTTTGGGATTAAAACTTGAAATATATTATAATGTGTTAAAGTTTTAAAAAATTGTTGATTAGTCGTACACATAGATAGCCACGCGAGTTTATTTTGTGTTTGGTTTTTATGCACAAGATACTTTTTTTTTCTTTTTCAAACTATTCAAAATATCACTTATTTACTAGTATGAAATTGTCGTCTCGGTTGAATTATGTTAACTTGTTAAGCTTTGGTTTACTTTTTGGGATAGCTTACTAAAAATAAATTCACTTTTATGGTACACTCCAGATAACAATATTCTTTTTAATATGCCTTCGTATACCACCACATTTCAAAAGACTGGTGATATACATTTATACACGGTATGAATATTGAATATTTGTATTTCTCGAGTCTTTTAGTACATGGGGACATCTTTATGATGCAATGATACAAGTGAATCTTTAGGTTCACACCGTTAAATGATTCCCGATTAATATAGTATTTTTTATTTATTTTGTATTTAATAACATGAATTAGATATTGAGATCGGTAAATATATCTGAAAGGATTGTTTGTTTTAATATTTTTAATCCAATTAATTAAGTAATAATTTTGTTCGATATGCTTTCAGTTTCAGAAATCAGGACAATCGTGCAAGTTGCGACTTCATAATATGAAAACACGTAATAAATCCATGAACAAATGAATCAAACCAAATTAAGTTTAATCGAGGTAACCGAATCGGTTTGGTTCAAACTTAACCGAAATTGTAGTAATTTCTTCTTTTTCTTTTTTGTCGTCTTGTAGTAATTTCAAAATTTCAATCTTCCAAAAAGACTTTAACTACAGTATATATAAGCACAAATACTTAAGTTATTATTAATCTAGTAATTTCAAAACCAGAATATCTTCTACCAAATGTTGCATTTAAGTTTTTTTTTTTTTTTTTTTTTTTTTTTTTTTTTTTTTTTTAATTTATAGATTTGGTATGTACTCGTTAACAATTAAATTTGTACCCCAAATTTTAACTATATATAAGCACAAATACTTAATGTTCACCGGTATGGGCGGCAGATATAAATTAACAGTTTTTTAAGATATGCAATATCGACGCATGATGTACATGTCATTAAATACTATATATCACCCATCATATATGTTCACATTCATTTGTCAACGATATATTTCAGAGACATTAGGTGAAGAAGCTTCAACAACTGGAAGCTTCAAGGTTGCATGCATGCAACAATGAGTCGAGCTGACCATCACATAACCTGTGCACAGTGGCGGATCTAGCCAAACTTTATACCAGGTGCAAAAACTGGAAAGGAAGGAATCGAACCAGCGATCTCTTTAATTAACTGGTGCATTCTCACCACTAAGCTACTTCAACCTTAACAATTTCAATACAAATTAAACAATATATACTTTTCATATGGTGCACATGCACCACCCTTGCTCAAGGTGGATCCGCCCTGCTTGTGCATTTTTCTCACTGTACCGATGCTTTCAAACCAGAAATAGTTAAGAGTATGTAATAGTGGGAAGTTATTAAAAAAAAAAAACAAATTAAAAAAAAACAGTGGGAAGTTCTCTCAAAAGATGCTCAACAATATAATTTTTTAAAAAAATAGAATGCAACGTTAAGTAACGAGTACAAAGTACAAAAACCAAACTGGTATCATAATAAAAATTATCAAAGAAAATAATTTGTAATTGATCATGCTCGTGTTTGGCGTGGCCATCTTCAAAGAGTTCGTGCTCCAAGTGGAGGGATCAGATAAATAAGTGGAAGAAGCTTCAACAAGTGGAAGCTTCAAGGTTGCATGCATGCAACAATGAATCGAACTGGCCTATCATATAACTTTTTCATTTTTTTCTACAACCGATGCTTTCAAACCACATTGTGGTAATCCAATTGTTAAAAGTTTTATTGTGTTAGTTTGAACTTTGAAGTATCGTCCGGGTCTTCCTGGCCTAATGGTAAGGACGGGCTCTGGTTGCAAACACAATTCAAGTTCGAACCCTGCTGGAAGGAACTTTCTCACGAATTCTCGGACACCCACATGGGTATGGGTCCTTGCTTTCGACCCATTTGAATACCTGGAAGGGGGCCTATCTATGGATTGCCCTTTTCCCAGGGGATTAGTCTGGGCCTATGTGGGATTAGGATTATCCTTGAATTAAAAAAAAAAAAAAAAAAAAAAAAAAAAAAAAAAAAAAAACTTTGAAGTATGATGATGTCATTGCACCGCGAACTAGATTATTGTTAACTACTGTAGAAACAAAGTGGAAATTCATAGTGTTTTCCCACGTGATCCGAAACTTACTTTGGTTAATGACATTTTTTTTTTTGTAAATATCAAAAACAAATATTAGCCACACAAAAAAAAAAAATTAAGAAGAAGAAATAGCATTATGACCATTTACCCGCCCACATGGAGTTATTTACAATCGAAAACCATGTTTTGTGAATTCAAAATATATAGTAGCGTATAAACAAGAATATAATATAGAGACGAGAGGAGCTATATAGTGTATAGATGATCCACGGACGAAACAGTCAAAGTCGATTCTCAATTGATATTGTCACAGCTATTGATGAGATTCAAAAACAAATAATCTAGTGAGTCCATAAATTCCAAATTTTGAGTCTAAACACATGTGAAGTTGTTAATTATATGGTGTGTCCTTGGGTTTAGGAACTAGACGCAACACAAAAAGTCATAAAACAAAAGAAGTTAAAATGATTTTTAGTTCCTCAATAATTGGAACCAAAGAGATAGGATCGGCTTTTGATCCTATCTTCTTGTTAAAATAATTAAAACCAATCAACCAATTAGTGACGGAAAATAAAAGAAAGCTTGAAATATTTATTGTATTTTAGACTAGACATATACGTATTATCGATTATTTTGGGTATGTTAAGCAACTTTCCATAAATTTATCTTATATAAATGATGTTAATTATCAACTACTTGGTCTGTAGCAGTTTTAGTCTTGGCAACAGCTGCACAATCAAGATTATACGATCGAAATCCAAATATCCGAAGTTAAAAGTAATACTCATGAACCAAATCATTGGACCAAAACAAAAATCAAAAGTAATTATATTCGAAGAAGAAGCTAGCTGGCTTGCTAAATAAATCCTTAAAAAGGAGAGGAAATGTTATTATCAGTCACGTAGATTCTCGATATATCTAGATTCACAACAAGCTTGGATATATCATATAACGCATAATAATACAAGTGTTTCTCCAAAATTAGATTTTCTATCGAGGAAAACTTTACTTGATCGTTCTCTTTACATGAAAATAAATAAATTATAAAGAGGTTTATAAAATAAAATAAAAATGAAGACAATAATTTATAAGGAGGTTTATATTATTTATTATAAACATAGAAAATAATTTATAGGGAGGTTTAAGTTTTGAAAAAAATCAGACACTATGTTTTTTCTCTATTTAAAAGCCATATCATAAACTCAAAAAAAAAAAAAAAAATCTAATTTCCATAAATCAATTAATGAATTGTGACATCATATATTTCTTTCTACGAAACAATCATGCATATACTATAGACTATATAGTACATGATATTCCTCGAAATTATAGCAATCGATGATCGTATCGTATCGAATATATTAGCACGAAATAAGAAGCATTAGCGTAGTCATCTTCTTAATTTGACTTGTACGTTAGAACTTAGAAAACACGCGGATTTAAAAAAAAAAAAAAAGTAGTTAGGACTTAGGACGAGAAAATACAATTAACTAATTTAAATAAAACAGCAAATATAGCTTTTAATGATCGAAAAGAGCCACCGAGAGTTTGCTATATAAACCCCTTCGTTGCCTCTCTATATCCCTCTCCCCCCACCACCTTCCTCTCTCTCTCTCTCTCTCTCTCTCTCTCTCTTAGCATATACTCTCTGCTGCTCTTTGTCTAGCTGTCTTCTTCATTCGCAGTTCTGTTCAAAGGCTTAAGGTAATTTTAAAACAGATTACTAAAGTCTCCTTCAACGCCATTTCGTTTCCTCGTTACGTTTACGAACTGCATCCCCTTTTTTTGCTTTTTTATCTTTCTTCTCTAAGTTAGCATTTATTAAAACAAAAATCACCGTTAATTTCATCGTCGCAAAGTCACTAATTTTCCGTACATTTATCTAAATTTTGTTCGTGATGGTATAATTTGAAAACTAAACTTGATTTGGTTAAAAAGTTGTAAAATTTGGTTTGAAGCCGTGCTAGTTAGTTACTTAAAAGATAGAATTACTTCAAAGTTAAAATATCTTTTTAGCTCTCAAACCAAACATTCAACCGGGATCCATCATAGCCAATCAGAGCTATTTTAAGTCAAAGAAGTCAAACGATGGTCAAATTACGGTTAAAACCGGGTTTAAAATGGTCAAATTACGCCATTAGCCAAATCCAGTCAAATTACTGCGCAACCAATTTATCTTCTTCTTTCTTTGACAGAGATCAATCTTATCTTTAGTAGTTTAGTTGCTAAATATTGGGTTAATACATATACACAAGTTAATTTTCGTTGTCCACACACGTGTTACATACAATCCGATACGTATTCGTACATGTATGTTTATATGTTTTGTCTGTATACGTAGTACTAATAATTATTAGGAGGACTCAATTAGTGGTTGCAATTCGCTGAATCTCTCAGTTCACGTTTTAAAAAAATCTTATCCCCACTTTCTTGGGACATAAGCAACTTTTGTCCATTCATTACACATAATTATTTCTGTTTTTTTTCAATCTCAAAAGTACAAATCTGATCTGAAAAAATCCAAATCGGTCATTATTATCCATGCAAAAAATCTCTGTGATTCAGAATTAACACCCTTTTAAAAATTATCAAAGATTTCTGTCTCTGATCGTCCAATCAAATTGTTTCAGAAAATGGAGTTCGAGAACCGGTACGGGCTTGCAACGTCGCAGAAATACGACTGTCTCTTGTTCGGTACGTATTTAACCGGAATAAACCAATTACTTTTCATTACGCGAATAGTTTCCTGACCAGTTTACCACAATTCTCTTTAGATTTGGACGATACTCTTTACCCTCTCAGCAGCGGAATCGCAAGAGAATGTGGAAACAACATCAAAGGTAAATAATATTTCTTCTCTCACAATCGATTTATTGATTAACAAACACTTCATTTCTGAAAATGTTTTTTTTTTCTTTTCCGGTTTAATAGATTATATGGTCGAGAAACTCGGTATACCCAAGGACAAAATCGTCGAATTGTCTG
Organism: Camelina sativa; assembly: GCF_030686135.1. NCBI lineage: Eukaryota > Viridiplantae > Streptophyta > Magnoliopsida > Brassicales > Brassicaceae > Camelina > Camelina sativa. Next base: position 29,314,000 of record NC_141887.1, on the reverse strand, counting down.
ATCTTCTCTACAAGAACTATGGAACCACAATGGCCGGTCTTAGAGTACGACATCATCCTTAGGCTTTCTCATTTACATTTTGTTAATTACAATTTTGTAATAACATATTCTTGTTCTCTAGGCGATCGGATATGAATTTGACTACGATGAGTACCACAGCTTCGTCCACGGTCGTTTAACGTATGACAACATAAAACCCGACCCTGTTATTCGCAGCCTCTTGCTTAGCCTCCCTCTCCGCAAAGTCGTACGTGTCGCATTCACTTTTTTTTTAATATATAGTTTAATACGATACTATAGTTTGAATAAAAAACTAATAAACATTTTTTTATTCACGTAATCAGATCTTTACGAACGCGGACAGAGTTCACGCGGCCAAGGCGTTGAAGAGGTTGGGATTAGAGGATTGTTTCGAAGGAATCATATGTTTCGAAACGCTTAACCAGATGCACAAAATCGATGCGTCTAAAAATCCCGAGATTTTTGATATCGTTGGACACTTCCACCGGTCTGAACCGGTCAGCTCACTTCCCAAAACGCCTGTTGTGTGTAAACCGTCTGAATCTGCTATTGAGAAAGCCATAGAAATCGCCAATATTGATCCTAACCGAACGGTATAGCAAACCGGATCTTTAATCATTACGATTTTTTTCCGAGTTTTTTAAAAAAAAAACGTGAACAAACGACTAAAGTTTTTTATATTATTTCTCGTCGCAGCTGTTCTTTGAGGACAGTGTCCGAAACGTACAAGCTGGAAAACGCGTTGGCCTTCACACAGTTCTGGTACGACAAGTTGGTTTAACCTAACCGGAATCAAATTTAATTATCAAATAGTTCTGATAGTTTTGTTCAATATTAATTAAGGGTTTGAAATTGACTTTGGAGCTTATTGTTGTTTTCAGGTTGGTAAATCAAACAAAGTCAAAGGAGCAGATTACGCTTTGGAAAACATTCACAACCTGAAAGAGGCGATACCGGAGTTATGGGAATCCGACATGAAGTCGCCTGATGTTGGATATTCCGGCAAGGTCGCCGTTGAGACATCTGTTACAGCTTAGGAGTGTTTTCGCCGTTGTACCTAATTTCCCACCACTGTCATTTTCAGTTTTTTTTTTTTTTTTTTTTTTTCAAATTGCGTAATGTCATTTTTGTTTTTCTCGACTTGTGTTTATAAATTTAAATAAAAAATGAGAAATTTATTTCCATCGAGTGTATATAAGAGAAATCAAAATTAAAATATCTACCGTGTAAGGGATATTTACTTATAATTTAAAAATACATTACATAAATAGTATTTAAGTTTCGTGCTACATATATAACCAGAAACTTTCATTTTATAATTTTTTGATTAATTGGAAACTTTGTAATTTGGCTTAACTTTTAGTTTATAATATCTTCGAAAATCAAAGAATATTATCATACATTACATTAAATTATATAATAAACAGATATACATGCTATATACTTTCCAGCATATGCTATAAATTTTGATACGGTCGTATTTGAAATAATTATTATGTAAAATAAAATATTAGATTTGTTTTTCAGTTCACAATTTCATTAGTTGAAATGGCTGAGTAGTAATATAAGTATTTTATTTTATATCATTTTATTTTGAAATATCTCATGACAGACTTGACATGACAATTACAGTTGTTTCGAAACAAAACAAAAAAAAAAAGTCAATAATTTTGCAGTTTAGTTAATGAAAAAAAGAGTTTTGCATTAAAAACACATTGACCTGTGGAAACCATGTCGTTTCTTTGGTGACTGGTTTATGGAAACGGCATCTAGTTACCAATTCAAATTGCTAGATTGTCATAAATAACAAATCTGGCCCATTACTGAACAAGATATATATTGCGATGGGCCCAAAGAGATTAACAAGAGTGTCAGTCACTGACCGATAAAAAGACGACGCGTGTCGCCCCAACCAACAAACAACTGTTACAATCTGACGGTCATGAATGCTCTCTGCTCACACACTGATTCTTCTTTCCATACACTCTTTCTCTCTTGAATGGCTTTGAGAGAGATATTTACGTTTAGCCAAAAAATCTTAAGCGTTCTCAAACTTCTTCAATGGCGAATCTTCCCACCGTTCTCGTTACCGGCGCTAGTGGACGAACAGGTAATCCCTGCTTTACTTCGTTGCTTTCGATTTTGATTTTAGTTTGCTTTCGTCCTGTTAGGTTTACTGAGAAAAACCGCGTATTCCATGGGAGATTATGTAGAATCCTAGGGTTTAGTAAAGTTATGGCTTATGATTCGAACATGCGACTCTCTTTTATTAGTTGTTATTTGGAATTGATAGGCCAGATTGTGTACAAGAAGCTGAAGGAGAGTTCAGACAAGTTTGTAGCAAGGGGTTTAGTTAGAACTGCTGATGGAAAAGAGAAAATTGGAGGAGGAGATGATGTTTTCATTGGGGATATAACAGTTGCTGAGAGCGTTAAACCTGCGGTTCAAGGGATCGATGCGCTTGTGATTCTCACTAGCGCTGTGCCTAAAATGAAACCCGGTTTTGATCCCACCAAAGGTGGAAGACCTGAGTTCATTTTCGAAGATGGACAATATCCTGAACAAGTAATTTAATTACCATGAACATCTTAAACCTTTTCCTTCGAACTTCACCTTGAATTCATTGCAGTTTAACACGTTTTGATTTTGTGTAGGTTGATTGGATTGGCCAGAAGAATCAAATAGATGCTGGTAGGTGGACATTTCTTTCCATATCGTTTGCTCTAGTGTCTTCTGTGCTTTTTTTTTTTTTTTTTTTTGCATTTGGCTTGTCAAAGTGTTGAAGTGCCTAATTTGGTGAGCTTCTTTGAACAGCCAAGGTTGCTGGTGTTAAGCACATTGTCGTGGTCGGGTCAATGGGAGGAACCAATCCGGATCATCCTTTGAACAAACTTGGAAATGGGAATATACTGGTTGGTGGAAATTTCTATTGTGTTTCCTTTTTCAAGTTGAGTTTGTTTTTTTTATATGGCGAGCAACACTTGGCTTCTGTGGCTCAATTTCGGCTACCTTATATTGATTCAGGTGTGGAAGAGAAAAGCTGAGCAGTACCTTGCTGATTCTGGAACTCCTTACACCATAATCAGGTTAAACAAATTCTTTACAATGCTTCTATTTTAACAACAAGATCCTTTATATACTACTACCACATCGAAATTCACCTCAAGTTCTGTAGTTTAGAAAATTTCTGCTAAATTGCTGTCCTGGTGGTAAGCAATCAAGCTTTTCATTTCCGTGGGTCAATGAGTGGTTTTCTTGATATTCTTGAGCCTGTTCTTTCTTGATTATATCTGTTCTTGTTTACTCCAAACTTTGTTTGTTGGTGAACTTAGAGCTGGAGGACTTCTAGATAAGGAAGGAAGTGTACGAGAGCTGCTAGTTGGTAAAGACGATGAGCTTCTTGAGACAAACACAAAAACTGTCCCTAGGGCTGATGTTGCAGAAGTCTGCATTCAGGTCTACTCACCTGCCTTTTATTTTCTTAATCAAATCTTCACATCCTCCCTTCCAGTTCTTCAATCTTTTAATGTAATTATTATTTTCTGATCTTGATCTTTCTTCTTTACAAAAAGTACAGGCATTGCTATTCGAGGAAGCCAAGAACAAAGCTTTCGATCTTGGCTCAAAGCCAGAGGGAACCAGTACTCCAACCAAAGACTTCAAGGCTCTCTTCTCTCAAGTCACGTCTCGTTTTTAGATCCTTTATCCTTGTTACGAATAAGAACATTTGAGACATTATGTATCAAACCTTCAAAAATAAAATCTCTGGGGTCAATTTGAAAGATGCCCATAATATTAAGTACGTTATCTAAAATTCGAAGAAAATTTGTTGGGTCTGAATAGATAAAATTTAAACTATGGACAAACGTTTCATGATTTATTAAAACTACAGGGCAAAACTTTAGTATTTCTTGTTTCTATCACCCGCTTCATTTGCCTTTTCTATCGCCACAAGAACACAGAGTAAGAGAGCGATTTGCTCACTTCCGATATCGTTCGGATTTTGCTGCTTCTTCATCGTTCGGTGGCTCTTTCTTCAACTGAAGCAACGATGATGTCGGTGAGGGCAATCAATGGTTGCTCCATCATTCGCGCCGCCACTTCTTGCGGCGGTCCTCCCGTCTCCTTGTTTCGCCACCGTATTCAGCGCCTTAGAGCGTCTCATCTCCGTGAATTCTCAAAATTAGGGTTAGATTTTCCATTAATCCGCGTGAAGAGGCGGTTTCTCGGGAATAATGGAGGTGGCGATGCTACGAGCTGTTCGTCTTGCATTCATAGTCTAGTCGAAAGTGTTTCCGAAGAGCTCGAATCCATCAACAGGCGTAAGCGAAGCCGATTAAGAGTTCGTGCCAGTGTTAAGTACGTTTCAGTATTCTCGAAGATTTTTCTTGCTTTTTAGTGCTTTGTTTTTGGTTGGAGTGGGTTGTTCATTGTTTAATTAGGTGAACCTGTAGGGTGAAATTAACAAGCTATGGAGAGGTTCTGGAAGATAAGCTAGTAAACCAGGAACTAGAGGCGGGTTTGCTTCTGGAGTTTAAGAAGGACGCAGACAGGGTATTGTTGGCAGTTTCTCATAGACGTGATGGCAAAAAGAACTGGATGGTCTTTGATCAGGTTTCACTCGAAACTTTAGTACTCATTTTCATGCTATAGTTTTGGTGCAGTGCTTGCAGATTGCTAGACTTAAGAAACTTTAATGGTGCAGAATGGTGTTACTTGTTCCATCAAACCCCAGCAAATTACGTACATCGTCCCGGGTGTTTATAATTTTGACCATACAGGACTTGCTGATTTTCTCCAGAGGGCTCAGGAGAATTTGGTACGTATTGACATTGTAAAGGTTTTAGAATTGTTTTTCTAGGACTTCAAGTCTAAGATAAAGTTGTCATGTTATCTATGAATGAGCTTCTACTTATTATTTCGATGCAGGATCCCCAACTGCTTGAGTTTGCTTGGATCGAGTTACTTGAGAAGAACAAACCTGTGACCCCAGAAGAGTTAGCAGAGGTACTATATATTTAAGTTAGTATAATGGTTTGAGCATGTGGTTTGATAATGCTTTTAAATTTGCAGATGATATATGGTCGCTCAGATTCCCTTGAAAGCTATTGTGCTCATTTTTTGCTATCACAAGACGAGATATACTTTTCTGTCTTAGAGTCAAAAGGTTCTCGATCAATATATAGCCCCCGGCCTACTGAACAGGTATTTCTTCTGCATTTTTTGCCTGTGTTCGCTTTTAGGTTAGGTGATCTCTGTCGCTATTTTACTCAACAAATCTGTGAAATCAAGAAATAATTTAGTGTAAATGAATTTGTAACAGTGCTTGGAGAACATAGCTTGTTGGGTGATGTTATTATTAGGTTTGATGATATGTGATTAATGCAAAGAGAACTTGATTGGGCAAGTTTGGACTCTTCTATTGCTTGACATGATTTTTCCTGAAGACATTTCTCTGATGATGATAGGTGGAAGAGCTTTTACGAAGGCAACGCGTGAAGGAGGCAGAAGAGAAAGAGTTTCAGGAGTTTATTCAATTGTTGAAGTCTGCCAAGAAGGCGCCTAGTCACGCCAAGCCCCCCAAATCTTCATGGCTAGCTGATGATAAATTGCAAGATAAGATTGGCTCACTTGAAGCTTATGCTATTGATGCATGGGCAACCACTGACCAGCGGAAGTTGGCCGGAACGGTGAGTCAGCCATAGATTTCTTCTGTGATAATATCTCTTCAGCTGTTACTATGTGGATGTGAAACGAAATCGTTGAAAGAATATTCTCTTATTATGTCTTCTATTCGTTTTTTAACTGTTTGGTTGTTGCGAGCTGTCAATTTTTGTTTGATATCATATGTTTTCTTTGTTTTTGATTCATGGCAGATCTTAAAATCCATGGGGTTACAGAAAACATCGGTCTCGGCACTAAATCTTCTCATAGATATTGGATATTTTCCTGTACATGTCAATCTTGATCTGCTTAAGCTGAATCTCCCAACCCACCACTCAGAAGCTATCACTGAAGCTGCGGAAGTTCTTCTTTCAGAATCATCTGATATTGATGCGGTGAGCATTTTGCCCTGATTTGGGATATTTGTATTATATGAAGATATTTACACTCGTGTTTGTGGCGCTTTAGTAAATTCTTGCCACAATCTTTCTCTGAGGTTCAAAATGCTTACTTTCTCAGACTTTTTTTTAGGTCAGAAGGATTGATCTCACACACTTGAAGGTTTATGCAATTGATGTTGATGAGGCTGATGAGGTAAATGCTTTCAAGTCTCCTAATAGTTATTCTGCAAGGTCTAGGTTTGAAAATCAAGTCTTTTGCTATCTCATTTAAATGTGAGTATTCTCTTTTCTGCAGCTTGATGATGCCCTCAGTGCAACGAGATTGCAGGATGGACGAATAAAGATCTGGATACATGTTGCTGATCCTGCTAGATATGTCACACCTGGGAGTAAAGTGGACAGGTAAGTTCGATGGATGTCTCTGATCACTATAAGAGCAAATGTTTTGGGCACTCTTGACTTGTTAGTATATGCTCCAGAGAAGCGAGGAGAAGGGGAACTTCTGTCTTTCTGCCTACGGCTACTTATCCGATGTTTCCTGAGAAACTTGCCATGGAAGGAATGAGTTTAAGACAGGGAGAAAACTGCAATGCTGTCTCTGTGTCCGTTGTCCTACATCCTGATGGCTGGTAACTCAATATTCATTGCTCTTCTCTCTAGTTCTAATCTTTCGTGTGCTGTGAACTTTAAAAGTACTTTACAACTCCCTGCTACAGTATTGCAGAATATTTAGTAGATAACTCTATCATCAGACCGACCTATATGTTGACATATGAAAGTGCTTCGGAGCTGCTTCACTTGAACCTAGAAGAAGAAGCTGAACTGAGATTGCTGTCTGAGGCAGCTTTCATTCGCTCTCAATGGCGCAGCGAACAGGTTGGTTTGAGTATTCTGCGGTCTGTTATTAAACTCGTATCATATAAAAGATAGTTTTGCTAATAGTTTTATCTTCTCTAAAATTTTCAGTAGAGGCTTCTTTGAGCATTAAGGTTCTTGCTCGATGCTGCTTTTTGGTTGTAACACCTGCTTTTTTTGTGGGCTTACACAGGGTGCAGTAGACACAACTACACTAGAAACTCGTATCAAAGTGGTGAATCCTGAGGATCCAGAACCTGTGATAAATCTCTATGTAGAAAATCAGGCAGAACGAGCGATGAGACTTGTCTTTGAAATGATGATTCTTTGTGGGGAAGTTATAGCAACGTTTGGGTCTCAGCATAATATTCCATTACCATATAGAGGACAGCCACAGTCAAATATTGATGTATCTGCATTTGCGCATCTTCCAGAAGGACCCGTACGTTCGTCATCCCTTGTCAAAGTAATGCGTGCTGCAGAAATGAATTTTAGATGTCCTGTTCGACATGGAGTGCTTGGAATTCCTGGTTACGTTCAGTTCACATCTCCCATTCGTCGATACATGGATCTTACTGCACACTACCAGGTAGACCTTTTTACCATCTAATTTGGTTATCAGTGAGGTGAATTCAGTACACGAACTTGTGAATTGTGATTTCTGCCTTATCCTTCATTTGAACATTAACCACTTCAATAATTTGCAAGCATGTCGTTTGAATTACAGATTAAGGCTTTTCTTCGAGGAGGTGACAATTTTCCTTTCTCGGCTGGTGAGTTAGAAGGTATAGCAGCATCCGTAAACATGCAAAGCAAAGCGGTGAGAAAACTCTCAAACAGCGGTCTCCGCTATTGGGTAATAGAGTTTCTCAGAAGACAAGAAAAGGGTAAAAAGTACAACGCATTGATCTTGAGATTTGTCAAAGACCGGATTGCATCCCTTTTGTTGGTTGAGGTAATTGTTTAATACCACCAGAATATTTTCTCATAAGAAGCTGTTTATAGGAAGTTGAATCACTGGGTAAAATGTTTCCAGGTGGGTTTTCAAGCAACTGCGTGGGTGTCAGAAGGAAAACAAGTGGGAGATGAAATCCAAGTTCGAGTAGAAGAAGCTCATCCCCGCGACGATCTTATTCTTTTCAAAGAGATTATCTGAAGAAATTAAAATCACATAGTTCCCGGGGAATTCATCAAAACTCAGATTCTCTAAATATGGAGAGACCTGAAACTGATAGAGAGCTTGTGTTTGCAAGAGAGGTAAGGTAACTAATCTTCACTCATATTTTAACATTGGCGCTGATAGAAAAGTTTTTGTTTCTGCATCTAAGCCTTCAGATATATATGAAATCGATGAATCATAGTCATAGACATTAGTTTGCTCTTTTGGTAATAAGGAAACTTGCTGATGGACGCAGCCAATGGTGGCTCGAGCTATGATCTGCTTTAAGAGTTGAGCTCATGGTAATATGGTACGTAGTTATAGGGTTCATACAGTTTTACATCATGGTGTTATTGTCGGTCAATATAGGAAACTTGCTTTTGTTCTGTAGAGCACATGAAAAAAAGGGCATGTGAATACAATTTCAATGTTGAATTTGATCGATCTAATGTCTGAAACAACACTCGAAGGCCTTGAGAAAAGTATCCACTTGATATATCAAGATCTTAAAATTGTTAGTTACTTCCAATTTGTGTGGCTTGAAGTTTAAGCTAGGTCAGATATAATCATATGGAATTCACATTATAGATTGAAAGTATTATATTACCTCCTAAAATGTAATTTCTTAATTAGTGGTTAAGCTTGTTGTCAATTAGTTTTGGTTTCGGACCTTTCGGGTTTTTGTTTATTTAATAATTTAAAACAAATGATATTTTGTTTTCTAAATAAGATTGACCGTTGATTTTATCTTACAAAAACATATTTTTTTTTTGGCAAACACAAAAACATATTTAGTATATGGAAATATATCTCAACACCCACCAATATGGCTGACCAAAAACATTTTGCGCTTTCTTCCTATTTGCAATGACTTTATGCACATACTCTCTCGAATCTCGCTCTTACATGCTAATGATTGAACCAGATGAGATGCTTCTCTTTTTCCACATCTAGTATATCTAATTCATAGTTACCTGCAAGCTATTGATAAGTTGACATAATATAGTAATATTTTTGTTGATAAATAACAAAGAAAATGAATTCGAACGTTGTTTTTTTGTTTTTTTTTTTGAACAAAGAATTCGAACGTTGTTTAAAAAGTCAAAACTGTACCGAGAGTTTTAGTTGCGGTGGAAAAAAAAAAAGTCAAATGCTGAAAGTGTACGTCGTAGAAGATGAGCGTATCAATCAAAATTAAATGTGAAGCAACACACACATTTTAAAGAATATTTTCATGTTACTATGTTCCTTACATTATGTTTTTCTACCATTAATACCAGTCACCGACTAGTTGCTAATTAATTTGATATTTTACATGTATCATCAACTTATACTAATATAAACTCGATAGTTTATTTCATTCATGCAGTTTGAACGACGGCTATGCTAATTGACAGAACAAAAGATAATTCAAAGTGAATCTATATGACTATATACTACATAACAAAGTAAACCAACGAATGTATGTACTGTAACTAGAACCAAAGTGAATCTACAATTTGTATATTTTTATGATTACTGAAACGTATACCCCAAACTAGGAATGAGTAAGACAAGAAGAAGTAATTTGACGGTTTCGATTATACATCGGGAAACACTAAGTTAGTGCTCTCTATGTCAAGTGGTACGGACGAAGTGAGATCTAAGGATTTGTTTGCTTCTAAAACTACCCTAACAAATAGTATTCATTGCACATGCATTATTTTATCGTTACTAATTTCTCATTAAGCTACTAGTATTACTTACGTAAACATACTGATAAATACTTAATTAACAACATCGATTAGAAAAACAACTCACATGTGGTAAAACTTTACAATAAATTGTCGTCTAATGCCATAAATGATTAGTTCTAGCCTTCTAGGTGAACATTCTTGGAAACAATCACATGTGCGTCTTGGAATTTTACTTGAAATTAATCTCTGACTGTTGTTGACTTCTTGTTTAATTACGTCCAATTACAGACGATTTATGTGTAAACAATTTAATTAGAGAAATACTACAATACAGTATGTAAAATCGAGAAAACCCCAACAAGAGTGTGAAAACATTTATGGTGTACGTAACGTAGTATTAGGAAATACTACTAGTTTATAAATGCGGTAGCCCTAAGGGAAATGGCCTACGCACCTTGATATCAATTATTTATAGGATTCAAAGAATTGTAAAATAGTCGCAATAAATGAAGCCACATGGATATAATGGTCGAATATTTTATAAACAATTATCATAGTGTAAATATATACTAATAAAATAGATTATAAGTTCTACTCTACAAATCTCGTAGGTTGAGTTGAGATACTGTTAGTCTTAAAGATTAGTTTCAGTTATCAGTTGTACATTAGATTTCGAACAAGCACGTCTTTTTTTTTTTTGACAGACGATTAAAACACACACACATTTCCCCCCAAAAATCAAGGCACACATTTATTCATGTGGTTTTTCTAACCCACGTATATAGTAGTGGTAGTCTCTTACTCCATAAAGATGGCGTACGTACGAAATTATATATGCATAGAGGTACGTATGTATGTGGTAAAACGTGACGATGGCCCTCCGCAATCAGTTGAGGCCCAACTGCATCAACGCATGGTTCTGTTTTAATGTTATGCCGTATTTTCGGTGTTCTTTTACGGACGCTCTCTCATTTATGTATATATATAAAAAGCTTATCATATGATACTTTATTAGTAATTAGTAGTATATAATACTATAAGAACGTTTTAGTGTGTAAAATATTAGATGGAAGAAAAGGATTTCATTCCCGTTATCAAATAGTATTTGTAACCATTTTATTTTTGTTCTATATAACTAACTACTCAATAATTTCAAAATTTATGTGAAATATAAGCATATGAACTGGATCGGATCGGAGGGTTTTTTTTTGGTTCATGTGGGGATTTCTAATTGGCCACAACTCGCAAAATTTGACCAAAGAAAAAAAATGAATGAGGTGCCCATGTGAGGTCCACGTGCGTTTGCTATCTATTTGGCTTATATATACAAAAAAAGAAAAAGAAAAAAGTTATTAACTGAGCTACTAACATTGAATAAACAAACAATGTTGCATTTTTTTAAACATTTTCCTGCTTTTTATACCAATTAACGGTTTTAGTATCTTATATTTTCACTGGTTCGTCATATTAACACATGATTAAAAAGAAAAATCTGATTTCACATAGTGGAGTATTTTATAAAAGTTGAGTAGAAAACAATAATGAATGTCGATTTCATATGATTGTAATATTAGAAAACATTCTATAAATTCGAGAAGTTTTGTTAATTGCGAATTCGTCACATTGTTACTTTTTAAAGTTTAGTTAGTTATTTGTTAAAGTCAGTGTGACCGCCCCATCCCTACGCGCTACGATTCCCCAAGACTTCAATTTCGGCCGCGAGTTTTTCAACGTGTAATTGTAACTCGCATCACATGCGCGTGGTTTAATCAACAAAGCCACGTAAGCTACCAGAAGTGTAAGTTACTACCTCACTGGGCCAAGACGCATCTTTAATTGGGCCGACTGATAGAGGCCTATGGTTTTTTACTTTTAACAAGAGACCCGACCGATTATATCACTTTTTACCCTTGTATGTATAATTTGTTTGGTGTAAATTTTGTTCTTCCCTTTTTCCTTTGTTTTAGGATGATTATTCGTTCACCTTTGCTGATAGACTTAAGAACCAAAACTCTTATGTAACCTAAACGCCAATAATTATATATTATGAACACTTTTGTTGAGAAAAAAAAAAAAAGTAAGTCTAGACAAGATCTTTTAGACCATCATTAGCGCAGTAACGGAGTAAAGATTTCTTTCTTAAAAAAAATATTATTATTTTAATCATAGATATATATTAATTATTTTTTGTTAATAACAACCACTAAAAAGTTGACAGCTGTTTATATTTGGGGAGGAACGTTGCTTGCACAAGAAATTGAAGTAACGGTTTTCTTATTTCTCCCCTCTTTTTCATTATTATATTAATTTATATGAGTAACTCTGGTGATTAGTACTTACTATTTGAAATGCCCTTATTGCTTTACAGAAAGTCAGAAACAAGTGTTCAGTTGTTTTTTAGCATTCTTTTTGGAGAATAATTACCAAAAGATTGGATATTTATCATTTCTTAGTTCATAGTTTTCCGTAAACTCTTTTTTTTTTTAATTCTTTTGAGAATCGAATTTGGAATAACAAACATATTAGCAAAAACTAAATTACAGAAATAAGTCAAAACTGACTAGAGCAAACACAATAATAAATTAAAATGTTAAATAAACCCGAAATATTCAATTCGTGGTTGAATATTTTGATATGAGATGTTAAAAAAAAAAACATTTTGATATGTATTCTCGCGACTTCGGTGGAATATAATAGAATTATATATTAGATCCAACTTCCAAGAGGGGGAAATTGAGTAAATTACACAATTGTTTTTGTTTTTTTACTTTATAAATTACAGTCAAAGTGTTTTATGTATTAAAAAGAATAGTTGAAATTAGAAAGAATAATAAAATAAAGCCGTAAAGTTGTTTACAAAGGCTTCCCCCCCACACTCTCCCTCCATAAGTAGCCTTCCTAGCTCCCCTCTCCATCTCACAGTTCTTCTCTTTTCTTCTGTCTCTCTCTCTCTCTTCCACAACCAAACTTTTCTCCGTACTAAAGATAATGGCGGCTAAAGTACTAACATTAATGGCGGTTATGGTGGTTACTGCCTTGACAGTGAACGCCAAAATCCCCGGAGTTTACAACGGTGGTCCCTGGGTCAACGCTCACGCCACCTTCTACGGTGGTGCTGATGCTTCTGGCACTATGGGTACACTCTCTCTCTCTCTCTCACACATCCTCTGTTTTGAATCAGAGCTTATTTGTCTTACTTTAAAACAAAGATCTCCAAAATGCAATATATCACTATAAAAGTTACGTTCTTTAACCCATAAATGTTACCACACTATTCACTGACTAAAAAAAAAACGATATTGCAGGAGGTGCGTGTGGGTATGGGAATTTGTATAGCCAAGGTTACGGTGTGAACACGGCGGCTTTAAGCACTGCTTTATTCAACAATGGATTAAGCTGTGGCTCTTGCTTTGAGCTCAAGTGTGTCAATGATCCAGGATGGTGCCTTCCCGGAAACCCATCAATCCTTATCACCGCCACTAATTTCTGCCCTCCAAACTTCGCTCAAGCTAGCGACAATGGTGGTTGGTGTAACCCTCCTCGTGAGCACTTTGATCTCGCTATGCCTATGTTTCTTTCCATCGCTAAGTATAAGGCTGGTATCGTCCCCGTCTCTTACCGCAGGTAACTTCATCTCTCTCTCTCTCTCTATACTCTGTTTTCCCTAAGTTTCTCTTTACACTCTCTGTTTATGTCTCTGTTTTTTTCCCCATATACTCTGTTTTAACCTTTTTAACGCCTAACTTAGAAAACACTTATTATTTCGAGACCGATCCTATGAAACCACCTAATGTTGCTCAGTCAAAGATAGTTATAAGGAGGATCCCAAATCTAAGAATCTGTGAGCCTGAAGATTTTCAGAGCCTTCTCGCACGTTCACTCTATTCTTTATTCCACTTTGATTTCCCGAGAAAGTTGCTTCCTTTTTCTTTTATTTTTTTCTCGGGAACCAAACATGAAAAAGTTTATTTTTTCTTTCTATTAACAGTAGGTTTTAGTTGAGTGAATGCAATTACCTTTTCTGTCTTTTAGTCTCTTTAACGCCACAACATTTAAAACCAACGAACCTAACCTAACTTTTCAATCTCAAATTACCAATACACCCTTTTAACCGGGGTTGGTTATTAAGATTCGGGTAAAAAAATTTCTTTAAAGTGATTTTGCCTTGAAACTCAGCCAAGATCAAAGGACCGACACTTCCTCACTCCACCCCATACATTTGCCGGCTCATCAACGTAACCCAAAACGGAGTCGGGTCAAAACATACTATAATAAATTCACTTCCTCCCATGAAGTCACGTAAAACTAATTAAAATATTCAAATGGTCTAATCTAATAGACTAATACTAGTATAGTTCATTAGTTTTCTAAATTAAATTTTCGCATTTTTGTTGTTGTTGTTATAAGTAATACATTTTTCATATGTGACTTACTAAATAGTATATATTATTTTGTTGGGTGTTGCAGGATTCCATGTAGGAAGAAGGGAGGTATAAGATTCACAATCAACGGGTTCAAGTTCTTCAACTTGGTGCTTGTTACTAACGTAGCCGGAGCTGGAGACGTCAGGAAGGTGAGCGTGAAAGGAACCAACACACAGTGGTTAGATCTGAGCCGGAACTGGGGACAAAACTGGCAATCCAACGCTGTTCTTGTCGGCCAGTCTCTTTCTTTCCGAGTCAAAACCTCCGATGGCCGAAGCTCCACCTCCAACAACATTGCTCCGAGCAACTGGCAATTTGGTCAGACTTACTCTGGCAAGAATTTCCGCGTCTGATTTCTCGAAAATAAAAAGATTCACCTCGCGGAAGATACTGAAGCTTTTTTCTTTTTAATCATATATATATATATATATATATTTACGTGTCTTTGATTTAGTTTACGATTTGAAATTGGGGTTTTACCATTTTTCCCTTATTTTCTCAGGGAAAGTATTGGGATTGCTTGGTTTGGAAGTTAGGCTTTTATTTTAAAGATTAGGAGGTTGTGTTGTTGTTTTTTCTTTGGTGTGTTGTGTCTTGTTTGGTATGTAGAGGCGCTGAAGCGGCTGCAAAAAGAAAGGGTTGGGATAAAGATAAATGTAGCCCGCAGCTCTCTTTTACGTTCTGATTGTATTAAAGTATATATATTATGAAGAAGCATGGATCTTCGATTTATATAAATAAATAATTGGCTACTTTGTTACGTTAATTAAATTTTACTATACATGTGGTGGCCTGGTGGGTAGTTCACAAAACAAGCAAAACGTTAATGCAAGACAAATAACTTGTTCGGACTACGTTTGTATTTAAAATTTTGAGAAGGTTTTGAAAATAAATCAAACATTCATGCTTGTTTTGAATTTGAGTATCATCCATATATGTATATATATAAACACCGTTCCTAAAAGTCGAGTTTAATCGATGGACGCAGTATCATATATTCTTATATATAACGTCGCTATACACTGAGATCAGTCAAACATATACGCACGGAATCTACAGAATTATACGGTCCAGAGTTCCGTGATATACGGTGTACCATACGTATATTAGTGTGTACTTACGTGAGAGGTGATGTACGAAGGAGAATAGAATTCATGTGATGTGATGTAAATGCATTACACTATCATCATGTGCCAACCTGCGATCACAAATTTATTAGAGAAAACATATATGAAAAAGGTAATGTAAGATATTGAATAAGATTTGAAAGAACCTTATCTTGTGCAAATGTAAACTGCATAGTCTCTTGCATAGTATTTTACGAATCACAAAATCACGATCGGCCTATTTTGGCGTCATTGTCTATTGCGTGAGAATCACAAATTGTACCAAAAAATAGTGCGGGTGGTTGTATGTGGCTGGTCGAGATCGATTAATCTTCATCTCAATTCTCAACTGTGGCCAACAATATGAATCCGAATAATATTTCAGATGTGTTTTTTTTTTCTTTATGGTTTTCAGTTTCCTTTAAGCAGCCAGACACTAATTCACAACCAGTTGCGATGATAAGATATAGTAAAAAAAAAAAAAACAAGACTGAAAATGTAAAAAAAACGAAAATGTAAAAAAAACGAAGTAATAGAGAATATGTAATATGGTGGGCTGTCCATTTGGTCGGTCTACCTAAATGAATGTTAAAAAAATAAAAGACGAAATCAATGGGATGCTTTTTGCAAAAAGAACAAAATAAGATAGAAAAGATTAAAGATGGTGGAGAGGCATAAATCCTAATTTTATCTCCAGCGTAGGAGCATCATTTTTTTCGGCACAACAGAACAAAAACAATGGACGAACATAAGAAAATTATAGATGACTTCAACTGTGAGACTTCTTTCTTATCTGTTTGTTTGGGCAAATCTTTTTCTTTTTTTTTTTAAACGAAGAAAGATACTGATTATTATGATACGAAATGTTGCTACGACTCATGAGCAAATATGAAAACAAAGATGTAATAACATATTAAGTGAAGAGAATATAGATTTTTGATTTCGTTTCAGGTTAGATAGTCACTTCTCTTGATGTAAATTATATAACTTGGTATGTTCTTCAGGAACGAAACATTTGAGGAACAAAAATCAGCTAAAACACTGTAATACAGATGAACATCTACAGTCTCTCGAGTCTTCTTTCTATATTCAGGGCCGTGCCTATAGTGTAACAAAAAAGACATCAGCCACATGCCCCCAAATAATATATAAAATTTTGATCTAATGGTTCAAAAATATTTTCATTTATGTTATCTACTTGAGTTCAAAACCAAATTCTTATGTCAACACAAACCTTTTTTTTTTCTTATATTTATTTATTTAACCTCTAAGAATCCTAACTATTTTTGTTATCTCAAATGTATTTCTACGACGTCTTCATGTATTTGTATATTATAATTTATTTTTCATGTTTATAGTGGTGTAAAAGTTGATGCTTAACTTGTTAGATTTTGATTTTGTTTATAACATATATAAAGACTGATTCTTGTTATGTTTTCCTGTTATATAGATATTAACTAATATTTAGGTTCTGAAATTGTAAGAAAAATTCAGAAAATGCTTCTATATGAAAAAAAAAATACAAAATTTAAGATGTTTTAGACATAGAATTGTTGTTTTAGACCTCTTTATTATATATATATATGTGTTAATTATCATTAAAAAAATAATTACATTTTAAAACTTGCCTTTAAGCCCCTAGAAATGCTGGCACCGCACTGCCTATATTGAGGAAAGACGTCCTATTTACCCCTCAAAACTACCATATCGTACCGAATGTCTCTGGAACTTTGACCTCCTAATAGAACCCCTTCCATCTTATATCCTCTTTCTATTTCCCCCCGAATTAATACTT
The DNA here is from genome assembly GCF_030686135.1 of Camelina sativa. Taxonomy (NCBI): domain Eukaryota; kingdom Viridiplantae; phylum Streptophyta; class Magnoliopsida; order Brassicales; family Brassicaceae; genus Camelina; species Camelina sativa. The sequence goes on along the minus strand of NC_141887.1, from coordinate 29,296,899 downwards.
CTATGTCTATTTCCCCATCCGTCTGGGTTTACACGGTTTTGTTAATAAACCCGATAGAAATCCATCTTAAACCGGTCTGGAAGCAATTTATAACCGGGTAACATTTAGAACCCGACCCGATTACTTCTTCTTCTTTCTTTTAAAACGGAAACCCCCAAATTCTTACTCCACTAAGAACCCTAAAAATCTAAATTGAAAAGATCCAAATTTCTGTCTCTTTCTCTCAAAATCATGAGTAATATTTCTGGGTCTTCGAGTAGGTCGACAAATGTCCGCGAAAGAGGTAGAGTTGTTGGTGTACCTAAGAGATGCTGGTGTGGAGAAGCAATTGTGGCCAAAATGTCAAAATCCGACCATAACCCAAATCGACGATACTTTCGTTGTGTGTATGCAACTGGAAATAAGGTAATACGAAGTAGAACTTATTATTTGGCTTATGAATATTGATAAGGTTCTAAACGATAACCAAATGAATTGTCCATGGTGTAGCTTATGAATGACAATCACGTTTTCAAGTGGGTCGATGAGGCTTTGTTGGATGAGGTGGAGGCAATGAAAGAGTTCATATCAGAGACAATGAAAGTTGAGAAGAAGATGCAAATGGAGCTTGAGAAAGAGATATTTGAGAGGATTGAAGATGTAAAAGCTGAATTTAAATTTAGGATGAATAGGATGATAATTGTTTTAGTATTAGGTTGTATGATCATATTTGGTCTAGTTAAGCTAATATGATGACATTGTATGTTGTTTTCTATGTTTGTTTTGTATGAGACAAAATGTTTTTAAGAGATGATGTTATCTTGTTTCAAAATACATTCATGTTCAAAAGGGAAGAGTACATCCTTACATAGTTAATAATAAGGTTCAAAAGATTGGACTTGACCATACTAAGGCAAAACAAGATATGTTCTGAAACAGGTCATAAAACCAAAAAAAAAACAGTCCTACTTATGCTAATCCTCCAGCCCACATTATTTCTCTTGAGTGAGACAACCTTGAGAAGATTCCACTTGTGTTGTATTCTTCTTATTCTTCTTCTTCTGGTGGTACCTACAGTTATGATCAGCTGCACCACAAATCCCACAATGCATGATTCTTTTCTTTTGCTTTGGTTGCTTCTTGGTAGGTGACTCATTAACACCTTTCTTCCTCTTCTTGTCGATCTTCTCATCGTCCGGCTTTGGAGGTGGATACACATTCTCACCCCCAGTGGAAGGCCAAAAGCGTGGACCTCTTTGTGGAACAAGCCCGTTTGTGTAGTTCTGTCTCCACTTAGCAGTTCTGAACCATTCACACACATAGTCTTCAGCTACCAATGTCTTCTTGATCATCAGTCCGTAAGCATGTTCGCATGGGATTCCACAAATCTGAAACTTCATGCAGGTACAAGTTCTGGCATTTAAACAAACTCGGTGTTTATCGTATCCCAAGTAAACTTCATACGCTCCATTTGTGCTGGGAGATACAAAGCATGTAGAAGCTGCCTTATGCTCATCAGCAAGGAAACGGGTCACATAAGGAGTGCATAATCCTGCCACATCCGACCATATAGAGTACATATAAATGAATAAGAATAAGAGTGTAGTCTTACTAACCTTCATGTGAATAAGAAATAGCAGACCGTTTAGCAATTCGAACCATGGCAAGCCTTCTAACAGTCTCCAACATAGCCACAAATGGTTTCTCTCTCGCCTTGTTGATTGTATTGTTGAAAGACTCCACTGAGTTGTTTTCAACATCCTCACAATAGCTGCCAATCTTGAGGAATGCCCTACACCATGTCTTTGGTTTAGTCTTCATGACATCTTCATAGACCTTGCTATCATATGCGTGAATCCTCTCCAATCTCTCTTCGTAATCTCTAGTGTTGTAGCTCCAAGCTAGATCCCAAAGCAGTTTCTTCAATTGCTTCTTGTCTGGATGAGTCTTCTTTAGGTTACCATAAATGTGCCTAACACATTTACGATGCTCAATCTTTGGTAATTCTAACTCAACAGCCTTAATCAATCCCTGAAACAAAGTTAAATTCATTAGAAACTGATCCAAATCACACAAAGCATAAAACATAACAAAAAAAAAATACCTTTTGGCGATCAGAAACCATAATGTAACCATCTCCATCACCTAACTCCAAGTCTATCTTCAGCCTATTCACAAACCAGCTCCAATTATCTGTGTTCTCAACCTGAACAACACTCCATGCTATTGGATAGATAGCATTGTCTGCATCTCTTCCTAAAGCCACCAACAACTGACCCTTAATCTTTTCCTTCAAGAAGCAACCATCAACCCCAATTAGTGGCCTGCAGGTTTTTTTCCATGTTTTCCTAAGAACATCAAAGCAGACATAGAATCGCTTAAACACATCATGACCAGCGTCATTCTTCACCGTATCAATCTCTACCACAGACCCTTGATTTGCTTCCAATATCTCAGCTCCATAGTCTCGAAGACGTTCAAATTGAGTGTCATATTCACTCGCTATCCATGCCAATGCCTTTCTCCTAGCAGCTTGACATTGACCTCTCGTAGCTGATATCTTCCACTTCTCCATTATGGTCTGTTCCATCTTTAAAGGCATGTAATAATCTGGTTCTTCTCTAATCTTATCAAGAAATAACCTAGCTATGACTGAGACCTTAAACATCTCACATTCTCCATTAGGCACACAAACATGGGTGTTCGTGTACTTCGTAATCCTCCACATCGACTCATTATGAAGAGACGCAGCATAAACTTTCCATTGACATTTTCCCTTAGCACCAACACACCTAAACCCGATTCTATCTCTATCGTACCTGTATTGCTTCAGATTACAACCTGTTGCCAGTGCATAGTCAGTCACACACTCCTTAAACGCGATTCCATTGTAGAATCTCTGCCTTTTATACATTATACCATCGCCACGAACGATCGGTGTCCCCCCACGCGCGGCACCACCACGACCATTACCCTCAGACTCGTCGTCACTCTCTGGATACACGTTATGACGAATCGATTCCTCCGTTTCTGTAAAATCTGTCGCAAGCTTATCGATGTGAAATTCATCTCGATCCTCGCCTTCCTCGTCGAACTCCATTCCAATAGGTGGATTAACAACGGGGACTAACGCCATCCCAAGAGCCAAGAGCAAGAGATAACAAAACGATTCGAAGAAAGAAGAATCAATTTAGGGATCTAGGGTTCGTCGATGGAAAGGGAAAAAACGATTTGGGGATTTTTGGGTTTTTTAGGTTAAGTGATCTAATCGGGTTGTAATCGGGTTGTCAATTGGTTAATAATGGTTTAATTTGGTTATTTTGGTTAATAAGAATTGTCTGTCGGTTAACTAAAACAGTAAACCGTGTTAATCGATGTCGATGGGGAAATAGCTGAGAAGGTTAATTTAATTGGGGAAATAGACATAGAAGTATTAATTCGGGAGAAAATAGAAAGAAGATATAAGATGGAAAGGGTTCTATTAGGAGGTCAAAGTTCCAGGGACATTCGGTACGATATGGTAGTTTTGAGGGATAAATAGGACGTCTTTCCCTATATTGATCACTCCCATTACAACATTAAAACATAATTATAAAAATAATATAAATTCATATTCCAGAGAACCCAATAGGTTATACAGTAAAAGAAGAAGCAAATATCATTCGTGGTTAAAAACAAAAACAAAAACATAAAAAATTGATTATTCCCTTTTGCTCCAATGGAGTCTGCCTTTCCCTTGCATAACTTATCTTAGAACTCTGTTTGAGCTTAAGACGAAATTATCCTCACCGCCTTTAACCGTAGAGTGAAGTCTCCCAGCTGCCCATCCATTGTTAAGCATTCGCGCTGGATCACCCGTTACACGGCTTTCTTCAGCCCGTGATTCAAACTCCGGAAGCCCATTTGCTTTTCTCTCTTTTCTTCTCTTCCTCTCTTCATCTCTTTCTTTCCTGAGCCAACTCTCAACTGTTCTCATCAGTGACTTCTTGCTTGTCTCCTTCACTTTCTCCATTGGCAATGCTAACTGCAATTTCCCGTTAGCTACATACACCTACAATGGCAGATTATAATGTTAATGGGTTTGTTATTCTGTAGCAGAGGAGCTAAAAAACAGAGAAAACAGAGAAAAAGAGACGGTGTGGTTATATTACAATGTGTGTTGGCCAATCCTCTAGTCCATCAAATATATGAGTCGCATAGATTATGGTTGCTCCTCGTTCTTCACATTCCTTTCTTAGAAATTGCAAAAGGTTGGCTCTTGCGAGAACGTCAAGGTCAACAGTTATTTCATCTAATAGGAGAACCTATACATAATTCAAAAAAATTAGATTCAGATAAACTGTTATTAAAAATGTTTGATAATCAGATCTAAATATGATATTAGTCCATTCAAAACCATCAGACCGTTTCTTCTTCTAAACTAAGTACGTTTGGAGACAAAGTTTAGATTTACCTTAAATGGCTTGAGGAGTCCCATACAAATCTGGACACGTCTTCTTTGGCCATCAGATACCTTGTGCAATCTCCATGACATATCAATATCCAACACCTAACCAACAGTCAATTAGAACAAACCGAAAGTTAGAGCATCACATGCATTTGATGTAAAAGCAAGTAACTTCATTCCACATTACAAAATATAGAGTAATGATACTTCTGACGCTTAAGTGTTGGGTATGTGAAAAAGATCGAAGCTCAAACCATACTTTAGCTGATTTCATGTTAAAGTTGGAATTCACAAAGAACAAATGAGTCAAGATGATGGCAAATACTCACCTTGATCAACTCATCTCTTCTCTTCGGATCAATACCAGCCACCCCAAATATCATTTTCTCCGCTGAAATGTCCATTTGAATCGGAACCTCAAATCCTGCAAATGCAACATCACGCCTCCACTGGAAACAAAGAGAGGAAAACAATGTTCTCAGTGAACAATAAGGACATGAGTACCAGAGACCAGAGTACGTACATTAAAAACATACAAATTGAACTAAGGGAAACAACTAGTTCTTGATTCTTAGGCTCTACAAAAGCTGGAATTGAACAATCCAAATTACAAAATTTAACTTCCGAAATCAGAACTCAGGATTCACACTAAAATTTTTCATTCAATCACATACACAGAAAATAACAAAGATATTGAAAAAATTCATCACGAACCTCGCCACCGAGATAACAAAGATCACCAGAAGATGTCAATCCGGTATCGTGAAACGCGGAGCGACCCAGAACCCTAACCATGTGAGGCTCCACCATATGTTTCCCTCCCAATATCTTCAGAATCGTCGTTTTCCCTGAATACCCCAATCACCGATTCCAACAAATTCAGATCCAAATACACACACATTTGAAGCTCAATAGAGACAAAAAAAAAGAAAACAAATCGTGATTTACCGGCGCCATTAGATCCGACGAGGAGACAGCGATCGCTGGAATTGAGCGTGATTGAGAAATCTTGTATAAGTGGTTTCGATCCCGGAGGCGGATGACCGTCGATTCCAGGATACGTGAAACGTAACCCGGAGATCTCAACCGTCGAGTTTCGTTTCTCTTCTTCCGTCACCGCCATTTTTAGTTACTCTCTCTACTTGTCTTCTTCTTCCCTTTACTCTCTTCTCTTCTCTGCTTTATACTTTTTTCTTCAGAACGTTGTTTTGGTAGTTGGTGAACAAAAGTTATTGAAACCGACACCGTTTTGGTGAAGACTTTTGAACCAATAGCTCACGTGGCGCTTTAAGAGACGCTAGTTCTTTCACATGACGACGTCGTTTGTTATAAATAGGCGACGTGGCTCGAGGAGAAACCATTGATATGAAACGATGTCGTTTCACGGATTAATGATTTTGATTTTTCTTAATTAAGATCTGACTGTACTGTTTGTTTCTTTCTTCATCGTCTTCGTCGGTTTCTCGGGTTGGAGGATCGTTGAAGCTTATCGGAGAAAAATGGCAGCGATTTACAGTCTGTACATAATCAACAAATCTGGTGGTTTGATATTCTACAAGGTACGATCTCATAGTTGTATGTATAGAAGCTTACGCCGAACTCATTTGATGTTTAGTTGCGCCTGATTCATCGAGTTTGTTGTAGGGAGAGACCAAAATTGGACATCACTAGGTTTAGAAGATGCACTGATTTAGCTATTACTCTAGGGTTTGTGATTAGCTCTGCTAAAGAATTGGACTATTTTTTTAGCTTTGATTTGCTTCTCCGGAAACAATTTAAGAAAATAAATTTGCTTCAATTGGAGATCGAAATCTGAAATTGACGAATACTAAGTCATAGACTGTGTTTGGATTTGATTTTTGATCTGTTCTGTGTGTATTTGGTGGATTTTGGGAAAATTCAGGATTGTGGAACAAAGGGAAGAATGGATACGAATGATAGCTTGAGAGTAGCTAGTTTATGGCATTCAATGCACGCCATTTCTCAGCAGCTTTCACCTGTTAATGGCTGTACTGGCATTGAGCTTCTTGAAGCCGACACTTTTGATTTACATTGTTTCCAGTCTCTCCCTGGTAATTAATATCCATCGCCACTTGCAAGATATCTTCATCATCACAATTTCTTTGTCTTGTATGTTGATTGTTGATTCTGCTTTTTTTAGGAACTAAGTTCTTTGTTGTTTGTGAACCTGGTACTCCTCACATGGAGAGCCTCCTTAGATACATTTATGAACTCTACACTGATTATGTCTTGAAGAATCCTTTCTATGAGATTGAAATGCCTATCCGTTGCGAGCTTTTCGACATCAACCTTACTCAAGCTGTACAGTCTGATCGTGTTGCTTTGTTAGGACGATGATCAATATATTGCTTGTCTCCTGGGGATCTCACCTCACCCTCTTGGTCTTTTTCTTTTTTGGTTTTCTTTTTCCGATGACATTTTGTATGTGATAACATCTGAACGTTGTAAGAGAATCTAAGTTTACAACTACCAAGTTTCGTTCTCTCCCTTACATTGCCAGGAAATTGGGATAACAAAGAAGCGATGTTACTACCAAGCGGGGTAATACCTAAGCAGATAGATGGTAAAGAGTCTATACATCACTAAACCCCGGTAAAAATCACACCTTGTTTATATCATAATCGAAGGCCTAGGGTAATTCACAGCTTGTGGAGATTTGTTGCTGCTGTTGTCAAAGTTGTTGCTGTTGTCGTCAATGCTGATTTGAGGGTTTCGCTGCTCTTCTGGTACCTCCTTTTGGATTTGATGTTCTTCCAGTTTCTTGACGATTTCGGTCATGGTCGGTCTGCTCTTTGCATCTATGGATAAGCACTCGAGTGCAAGACCTGCAATTTTGGAAGCTCGGGTAAGCGAGTATTGACCTTGGAGACGAGGATCCATCACTCGGAGAAGTCTTCTTTTGTTTAGTAAGTAAGGTTTTGCCCAGTCCACTAGATTGTGTTCTCCTACTGGTTGGTTCTTGTCGATTGCTCTTCTTCCTGACAACAACTCCAGTAACACAACCCCGAAACTGTACACATCGCTCTTTGCCGATAAATGACCTTTCAAAATTTGACAGAAACATCAGAATCGAAGTTCTCTTCATTGATCACAGTGACAGAGAATTCAGAATACTCAAATATACCTGTAGCTAGATATTCTGGAGCAGCGTATCCCTGAGTTCCCATGACTCTGGTAGAGACATGACTATTATCACCCATTGGACCATCTCTTGCCAAACCGAAATCCGAAAGCTTTGCATTGTAGTTCTGCAGATTACACAAATACAGTAAAGATATACTTCTCTAGTTGCATCCAAAACCAAAGCTACACAAAGCGTCAACTATATGTCATACCGCATCTAGCAAGATGTTTGATGCTTTGAAGTCTCGGTATATAACTTGCGGTTGAGCATTGTGAAGAAAAGCAAGTCCTCTAGCTGCACCCTGAGCCATTCTAACCCGCGTGTTCCATGGAAGTGGCTGATAGAATGTTCCTCCTGTTTTGAGAAAAGAAAGAAAGCTTAATCATTGTGCATAAGTAGTTCTTCCATGAGCTTCTTTCTCTTTGAAAATATTTCAACTTACTTCTGAATAAGTGATTCTCAAGACTACCACGAGTCATAAACTCGTAAACAAGAAGCCTGTGCTCCTCTTCCAAGCAGTATCCAATCAGTTTCACAAGGTTAGGGTGATCCAGCTTACCTAAGTAATTGATCTCAGCCTGTTGTTCATAGTTTAAAAAAAAAGCAGAAGACAAAGTTCTTCAACAATCTTGAAATGGGGGCTTGTCAGATAACAGAAAGGTATAACTTGAGAAATGTAACTAACCAGCCATTCTCGGTGACCTTGAAGCCCTTCTTGGTTAAGTCTTTTCACAGCAATAACAATCCCGGTCCCCGGTTTAGAGGGAGCTAAGGAAGCCTCATCAATCCAGCCTTTGAAAACACAACCAAATCCACCTTCACCAACTACACTGTCAGGCCTGAAATTCCTAGTTGCAGATTTTAGTTCACTGAGGCTATAGTTCTTCAGGTTAGCATTTTGCAAAATCTCGCCTTCTGTTCGAGACATATGAGAGAAGGAAGTATTCGACGATCCCTTGCTCCCATCTCTACTCAAGAATTTCGAACTTAGCCCTACAAAAATACTTCTTTCAGAACATTCAAACACAACAAAAGAAAACACTCACAAGCCATTGCATTTAGATTCTAAATCTAGAAAGAAAGGTTGATGAAAGGTGATATTAGCCTTTTAGAGGTCTCCCAATCTAAAAAAAGCTCAAATCCATGGTTTAGATTCCAAAAAGACAACCTTTTTAGAGAGAATAAAGTGACAGTCAATTCCACTTAGCCGACACTGCAATTCCCATAGATTCAACTCTTCTTCTTACTAATAATGGCAACATATTTATCTTCAATTATGAACAAGAACTTCATTAAATCTAAAAGAAAAGAAAAAAATCTACTTCAATCAAGACTAAGCAAGTGTGAAAGGAAACACACACAAGATATATCAATCACCTTCTTTTAAATTGAATAAACAATAAAGACATGAAATTGACCAAGGACTCACATGTACTTGAAGCAATATCTGTTTTGATCCGATTGCTGAAACAACCTCCCATCAAGACTCAAGAAACCAATCACTCACTCGGCTCTATAATCTTCGATTTGAAGAGCAGAAGAAAAAAAAAAAGATGAGACCTTTATGAGTGTAAACACAAACCCAGTTCTAAGGCGTACAAAATGGAGCGAAAACGAAAAATTCCCAGAGAGGAAAGATAGATTGAGCTGGCTAATAATAATCAAAAGCCTAACCTTTTGTTCTCTTTTGAGAAAAGTCTTTGTGAGAATAATGAAACTAGCTTAAGTTGAAATGCAAACAAGTGAGTTTTTTTAGCTCTTTCCTCTCTCTTTCTCTTTCTGCTTGGACCTTTTGGTGGGTACGCCCTATTGGACTTTGTCTTCTTCCTCATCCTTCTCTGTTCATCGTTGACTTGTTGACTTTTCCTTTAAAATTCCACACTCCTCCCTATCCCACGAGGACAAATAGATACCTTATATTATTATTATTAAACAAAATATTGCATTCTTATGTTTTCCTTAACGGTTTTCCAAAAGAAGAAGAAACTAGATAAACTTTCAATAAAGATTTTATATTCAGTTACCTAGATTTTTGAAGTTACCTAGTTTGGCTTGTGGTTGTAGGCGGCGAAGATAGTCCTTTGTGGGGAACTAGTGAAGGTTGAGTGGACCGAAGAGAAGAAAGCCTTGTTTTGTTTTGTGTGATCTATATAGTCCATAGTCCATACACTCCTACTCATTATGTATAGTGGAGCTGTGGAGGTTGCATATATTTTTCCAAAGTGAAATATCAGTTTACTTGACTATGATTAGTTCAAAATTTATGGATGTAAACGTATATGTTGTTTAACTTGATCCGAACATAAGTTTGATTTGTAATCAGATTGTAGTAGGAAGTAGGAACAGAGCAGATGTGAAAAAGAAAAAAAGAATTTTTTTTGGGCTAGGCATCTATATGGGCCCAGGGAAATATATTGAAATATTGAACCATAAACTATTATGGGCTTGTATTTTGCCAAAAAAAAACTATTATGGGCTTGTATGGCAATAGCTATTAACAGGCTTGACTTTCATTCATGGCCCACTAATATAGTTGATGATGTCTAATAATATTTGTGTCTGTAAATTAATTTCCAGAAATTTATATATGACTGTTGGGACACAATTATTTTAAGTTTAATGCATGATTTCATTTTCATTAGTTTATACTTTATAGTTTATACAATTACATAGTTATTTTCCTGACTTATTATATCATTATCCATGAATTTGACTTTTTTTTTTTCATATCTATTGACTTTTTTTTTCTTTCTTATTTGCAACCAGACATTTAAATTAAAAAAAAAAAGACTTTTGATATTTTTATTGATTGATTTATACACTGGCCATTTACCATTCTCATTATATTTTTTTTTTCTCTTGCTAGTTATTCACCCTCTAAATGTAATATAACAAATTTTCAAAATATGTAATTTATTAGAACTAAACATAATTTACTAGTGAATGATTAGGAAAAAAACTTTTATAAACCGAAATATATAAAAACTTAACATCTAATGTATTAAAAATTATTATATATGATCTGAGAGAATCTACTAGTTATGTAAAAGGAATTTAATTTAGTAATTGAAAATGTCAACTACTACCAAAATTAAGAAACAAAAATCTCAACAGTGACCTTTTCGTCCTTGGTCGTATCTCAATTGTAAAAGAGACCTCCGCGAACCGCCTTGGCTCTAACCAATATCCACCTATAAACTCTCTCGTTTCGAGGGGTTTTTTTTTTTTTTTTTTTTTTTTTTCTTTTTTATTATTTTGCGGCAATCGGAGAAATTAGGGTTTTCTCTCAGACAATTGAAGGTATCTCTTCTTCGATTTCGGAACCAAACCCGATCCAATTGCTGAATTCTTACAATATCTATCAGTTTTTTTTTTTGGTATAATCGGATTGTAATTTGAAGTTATGTCGAACGATTTAGGTTTAATTTAAAGTTGGGGCGTGTGAAAAGAGGATCACTTGTTTGCTTCCAATCCGAGTCTCAAACAAACCCTGGAGAGTCACAGTTCCGTGTTAGGGTTAAGGAAGTGTTTCTGCAACGTTGTGTCAGTGGTGGTTTTGTATATCCGCCGCTCGTTACTCGGGGAGATGGAGTCCGACTCGCCTTCTATTCCTCACAGCTCGCATGATTTGGTCATGGAGGTATTGTTTTTGCTTTGTGCTACTCCAACTATTAATGGACGTTGTTTTCTTTTTTTTTTGTATCTCTGATTGTGTTTATTGAATGTATTTATCTTTGTGATAATATATGCGACTGCTTGGAGTTAAAGTTTGGCTTTTTGTTTTTTTTTTTTATGTAGAGGCTTGTCTCTGTGGGTGTTCCTGAAAATTACTGCTCTAATCATGGCCTAGTGGAATTTGTAAAAGCTAACCCGGCCAGGATTTCAGAGTTGGTCTCTGTTATCTTACCTACAGATGAGGATGTTAAACCGGGATTGAAGCAATCTAGGGAACGGTCTCGGAAGTCTGTGGTGAATGCTACCATGAAAAAGAGGTTCAGGGAGAGCATGGATATGCTGCAGTGGTTGATGTTCCTGGATGAGCCTGATGCTTCTTTGAAGAATCTAGCAAAACTGAATCTTGATCAGCGAGGTGTTTGTGGCTCTGTCTGGGGACACAATGATATAGCATATAGGTGTAGGACATGCGAGAACGACCCAACTTGTGCAATCTGCGTGCCTTGTTTTCTGAATGGGAATCACGACGCCCATGACTATTCCATCATCTACACAGGCGGTGGTTGTTGTGATTGTGGGGATGAGACAGCATGGAAACCAGGGGGTTTCTGTTCAAAACATAAAGGTTCTGAACAGATTCAACCCCTCTCAGAAAATCTAGCAAATTCAGTTGGGCCGGTTCTTGATGCCCTTTTTGCTTGTTGGAATAACAAGCTCTTATCTGCAGAAAGTATTGGTCACAAAGGTGCGAGATCCAACGATACTCTTGTGGTACCCCAAAAGATGTCAAACGAGCTGACATTTATAGTGGTTGAAATGCTTCTGGAATTTTCTAAGTCCAGTGAGAGTTTGCTCAGTTTTGTTTCTAGAAGGATTATCTCTTCAAGTGGTTTGTTGAGTATTCTCTTAAAGGCTGAGAGGTTCTTGGACCAAGATGTTATGAAGAAACTACATGACTTGTTACTCAAACTAATAGGAGATCCTGTTTTCAAGTGCGAATTTGCAAAAGCATTTGTGAGTTACTATCCACTTGTCATAAGTGAAGCGGTTAAGCAGGGTACTGATAATGCATTCAAGAAATATCCTCTACTGTCCACATTTTCTGTGCAAGTCTTCACGGTGCCAACTCTAACACCATTTCTGGTCAAGGAAACGAATTTGCTAGCCATGCTTTTGGGATGCGTCAGTGATATCCTTGTTTCTTGTTCTGGGGAGGATGGTGCGCTACAGGTAAGCAGAACTCTTCTTTTCTCATTGTTTTGTTTAGTGACACTTTCTACTCAGTATTGTATAATTATAATGGTGATGTGTTTTATTTCCGCTTTCATTGTGCTCCTACTGAAATCTATTTGACGGTTTTCTTTTGTAGGCTACAAAGTTGGATCGGTTGAGTGATACAAGTGACCGTGTCTTTGGAGACTTGAAATTTGTTACGAGCCATGCTATAGTTTCTAAGTATGCAACACATGAACAACGGGAGTTATCAAGATCATGGTTGAGACTCTTGACCTTTGCTCAAGGAATGAATCCTTTAAAAAGAGAGACTGGAATCCCTGTTGAAGAAGAAAATGATAACATGCATATGTTCTTTGTTTTGGGTCATTCTACAGCTGTTATTCACTCTCTATTGGTTAATGGTACGTATTCTGCTGCTAGTGATGGAGAAATAGAGAATGAGAGAACCGCCAAGGAAGAACTTGACAAGTGTGATGGAGATGGAAAACGGTATGCAAAAGTTGGAAGATTGTCACATGAAGATTCGGTATGTACTGTGATGGTAAGCAGCAGCTCCTTTGATAGCTCAATGGCCTCTGAAGTCCACAGAACTGATCCTTTCCATGCCCTGCTTCCTTCTTCTGCCATATGCTTGATACGCGAATGTTTAAAAGTTTTGGAGACATGCTTAGGAAATGATGAAGGTATATCAGAGTTTCTTTGCAAGTTTTCTTCTCCTAGCGGCAGAAGCACCCCTGGAAGTAAGATGTCGTGGCCAAGGAGAGACATGTTAAAGGTTGAAACTGGAGTAAGTGTATCTAGTAATCTTGCCAGTTCTAGTAGAGATCCAAGTACTGGCTTATCACCTCTATGCGGCGAAATACAAACAAATCTTAGCTTGGATAACGTTGGTGGACCGAATGGGGTGGTTCAGACAGATGTTACAGCTGGCTCTAGAGGAGTATCTTACAACTCTGCTGATTTGACAAAGAATGCATCAGGAGCACATATACTTGGTCTGTGTGATTGGCCGGACATTAGCTATGATGTGAGTTCTCAGCCCATATCAGTTCATCTACCATTGCACCGGTTACTTTCTCTGCTCATAGAAAGAGCATTAAGGATATGTTATGGAGTATCTGCATCGCACAATAAAGTCGGTAGTAGTCATGAGATCCCACATTCAGACTTCTTTAGCTCTGTGATAGGAGATTTCCATCCTTCTGGATTTTCTTCACTCGTTATGGAGCATGTTCTACGGGTTAGGGTCTTCTGTTCCCAGGTTATCGCTGGAATGTGGAAGAAGAATGGGGATTCTGCATTAGTATCTTGTGAGTGGTATCGGTCAGTTCGTTGGTATGTGAGAATACTATTGCTTTTATAAAGTGCTGTAATTCATCATTTCCTTGCATGTTTAACTAGATGCAGCTTTTCAAATTGGTTAATTGGTTGTGAAGAGATTACTCGTTTCTCATTCTAGTAGTTTCTATTTACAGGTCAGAACAGGGACTTGAGCTTGATCTATTTCTTCTGCAGTGTTGTGGTGCATTAGCTCCCGCAGATTCTTATGTTGATAAACTTGTCAGTCGATTTGGGCTCTCAAGCTATCTGTCACTAAATCCAGATATAACAAATGAGTATGTACCTATTGTTCTCTTGCCGGTAACTTATCTCAGTATACGGTTTTATAGTTCGCTACATTCAAACTGTCAACTTACTTCGCTCAATATGACTGTCTCTTCATTTAATAGTCCGGTCTACATTCGAGTAGAATAAGCATTTTGTCTTTGTTATTGTATTATTTTGTAAATTTTCTCAGTTGGGAATTTATTTGATACTAGATGGTCAGTCCTAATGACTCTCTTGTATCTATAGGTTTTACTACTATTTGCCTCATTTTGACATGATTCTTATCATTAATTTATTTTCAGGTATGAACCAGTTTTGGTCCAGGAAATGCTTGCTCTTCTGATACAGATTCTGCAGGAAAGACGGTTTTGTGGTCTCTCTACTGCTGAAAGTTTGAGAAGAGAGATCATCTTCAAGTTAGCCACTGGAGATTTCACTCATAGTCAATTGGTCAAATCTTTACCCCGTGACTTGTCCAAGTCGGACGAGCTTCAGGAGGTTTTAGATGACGTTTCAGTCTATTGCAATCCATCCGGCATGAACCAGGTCTTGATTCTTACCCTTATTCTGGCATCAGCTTTAAGTTTACACTCAATGTAAAAAATCACGTGACATTAGTTCGTTGTCAGGGAAAGTATTCACTACGGCCATCTTGTTGGAAGGAATTGGATCTCTACCACCCTCGTTGGCATTCAAGAGAATTGCAATCTGCAGAAGAAAGATTTTCGCGTTATTCTGGAGTGTCTGCATTGACCACTCAGCTTCCTAGGTGGAAAATGATCTATCCTCCCCTAAAGGGGCTTGCTAGAATAGGCACTTGCAAAGCCACATTTCAAATCATTTCATCTGCTTTATACTACGCACTAGAGAGTGGTATATCATCAGCTAAATCACGTGCTCCAGATGGTGTTCTTATAACTGCACTGCACTTACTCTCGTTATCATTGGATATTTGCACTCAGCAGAGGCAATCTTATAGTCAGGATTGTTGCGTAGAAAATTCTATTCCAATTCTCGAGTTAGCTGGTCTGGAAATAATTGGTACAGATCAAGGGACTGAAAAACAAAGTTTGTTGTCTCTTCTTGTTTCGTTAATGAGGACTCGTATGGGTGATGGCCTCCATCAATTTCAAGAGGCAGGCAGTTGCAATATTTCGTCCTGGATTGGAAATCTGCTGAAGAAGTTTAGTGCAATCGACTCTGTTTGTATGAATCTATTACAAAGTCTTGCCCCAGAGGTGGTTGGTCAATCTGGCTTTGATAAAGTCTTGCCCCAGAGGTGGTTGGTCAATCTGGCTTCAGATGAGAAGCGCAAGGCTAAAGCTAAAGAGAGGCAAGCTGCTATTATGGTAAGATTCTTTTATTTCAAATCTAGTGCACAAGTTTGACATGGAACTGGTAGCCATTGATGTAGGGTCATGCACTTTAACATATGAGGGCTGCTGTTTGCTCCTTGACTTGTCTGGGTCCTGCATGCTTCCTGTTAATGTTTCTACCTGTTGACATAGATGCATCTGTGGTAATAGAAGATCTTTGTATAAGACTATCTGAATTGTTTTTATGCTCATTATATAAGTTGTTATCTACAGTCAGAATTATATTTCTAGAATATGCTAGTTATGCTTATTTTAACTTGCATGCAGGCAAAAATGAAAGCTGAACAGTCAAAGTTCTTGTTAACCTTGAGTTCCAGCATGGATGATGATGATACAAGATCTGAAACTGAAACAAGTGATTCTGTTATGGAACATGATTCAATTGCTGTCCGTGAAGTTTGCTCCCTCTGCCATGACCCAGATTCCAAAGACCCCGTTTCTTTCTTGATTTTTCTCCAGGTTGGTAGAATGGATAACGCTATAATTTGTGATTGTTAAGGTTAAATAAACATATACTCCGTGGAAGTTTTGTTCTTCATCGTTCTTAATGATGTATTTTTTTCCTGCAGAAATCTAAACTACTGAGTTTTGTGGATAGAGGTCCTCCATCTTGGGATCAAGGTCCACAATCTGAAAAACAGATATCTGTGGATGGAGTTCCTGATCTTTTGAGAATCAATGCTTCTTCAGATAGCTTTAGAATAAGTTCTCCGCACGTGCTGCAACTGTCAGGTGATGCTACCTCTGAGTCTGCTACCGATTCTGTGCTTGAAACTATAAAAGCCCGGCTTATAGGTAATGGTCAGACAGAGAAGAGGTCTAGCGATGGGAGGGGAAAACACGAATCTAACAGGGAATCATTGGAGATAGCCATGTATCAAACTGTTCGCAAAAAAATTGAAGACATGATAAATCAAAGCCTTACAAGTGTAGATCATCGACACCATGAAGCTGAAAATAGTTCGGAGAAAAATTCTGTTGGTAGTCCATCTACTTTACAAGTTAGATTTCCTGAGATTCGATCAAGAAAGACTCCTAGGCGTCCTGATGCTGGTTCAGATGGGTTTCACCCTACCGACTGCGATGGAGTTTATTTTTCATCATGTGGACATGCTGTGCATCAAAGCTGTCTTGATCGATATTTGAAATCCTTAAAGGAAAGGTGAGCCATGTTTGACTTCTTTGGTTTCGTATGTGAAACAAAATATCTTAAATAATCAGCATGTAGCTAAGTGAATTTATGTTCTCTTAAGTTGAGATGTCCTCTTTTATCTGCTGGGCATAATTGAATTGATTATTTTCCATCGTTGATTTACAGTTATGATATTTACGTCACGTTTAAAAGCTTTTTTCTATGTTTGGATGTTGTAGGTCTGGCAGAAGAAATGTCTTTGAAGGTGCACATATTGTGGACCTAGACCTGGTATATGTGTTTTTAATTTAGAGATGTTTTTCTGGTGCTTTAATGTACTCCTTCTGAAGCTTAAACATTGTTTCTTCTGTCAGGGAGAATTTCTCTGTCCTGCATGCCGCCGGCTTGCAAATTCCGTATTACCTGCATGTCCTGGAGATTTATGTTCTGTCTCAAAGCTTCAAGATAGTCCACCTACTAAGTTAGGTAGATTGGATGCCCAGAAACCTTCTTTTCGGTTCTCTGAAGCGTTGTGTCTACTCCGAACTGCTGCTGAAGTGATCGAAGATGGTGATAGTGGCAAAACAGGTTCTCTGCAGGGAGATGGACCAAGAAGGAAAGATCTTGATTCTATCTCTAACAAGCTCTGGGATTTCTATTATTCCAAGCAACAGGAAAAACCTTCAGAAACTCCGTGGCTACCACAGTCAATCTACATGTGGGACACCCTTAAGTACTCTCTTATTTCGATGGAAATTGTCACTCGTTGTGCGAAGAATTCATTGCTTCCTGTCTATAGTATTGACTCCTTGTATGAAGAGTTAAGAACCTCTACAGGGACTGTTTTGTCGGTCTTATTACGAGTTGTACAGAGCACCAGAACAAAGAATGCTATTCATGTTCGTCAGAGATTTATGGGTATGAAGCATCTTGCAGAGTCTATATGCTCTGGATTTTCAAGTAGTTCTTCGAGCAGCATATTTGGAAGTGAAGGTACTTTTTCTCATACTCAGAGAGAATAAATGACATGGAAATGTTTGTTGACATGGCCTCTGTATTTTCACTTAAACATTAGTTGGGATTTAATTGGATCGATTTTAGTTTGATCAAGAAATTCCCAAATATTAATGAAATAGTTAAGATGTTTCTCGACAACATCTGAAAATACTTGCCATCTTTTCAGGCACAACAGGTTCATTGAAGAATATAAACCTGCTCTGGAATCGAGCATCTGATCCAGTTCTTGCCCATGACCCATTTTCTTCACTGATGTGGGCTCTCTTTTGTCTCCCTTCTCCTTTTCTTACATGCGAGGAATCTCTATTATCGCTTGTGCATATTTTCCACAGTGTCTCTCTTGTTCAGGTATGTCACATTGCTGTGTGTATATATATATATAATAATAATAATATTGCCTCTTTAGACTCACATTTCCTAATCTTGTTGTCTTTGGTGCAGACTGTAATTGCTTATTGTTCATGTCGCCTAAGTGACTTGAGTGAATTAAATTTTGAGGAAAAACTGCTTAATGACATCTCCAACGCTTTGAGAGAGTCAGGTGGTTGGGAGTATTTCATGTCCAACAATATGGATTTATCATGTGATATAAAAGACACAATCCGTAAATATTGTCTTCCTTTCTTGAGGAGATGTGCATTGTTGTGGAAGCTACTGAAATCTACTCCTGGGAAGTTGCATGAAGACGCAGATATGTTTGATTTGCCATCTGACTCCGCCGGCGACAATATGGATTTCATGTACGGTCCCCAATCTGAGCTGAATCATGTGCTAGAATTGGAGAAAATGTTTAAGATTCCGCCTGTAGATACCATTCTGAAAGATGAACGTCTCCGCTTTTCAACTCAAACATGGCTCAAGCATTTTCAGCGGGAATACAAAATCAACAGAGTTCAAAGGCCCCTTTGCATCACCCCTGTAGTTTCTTTCCAGCTAATGAAATTACCCAATCTTTACCAGGAACTACTGCAAAGGTTTGCAGCGACATCTCTCTCTGGTTTTTGCATGAGCTGTTTCCCATTCGAAGACATTGTCCCTAATCAAGAAGCCATATTTTTGTTTAGGTGTATAAAAAGATCTTGCAGCAATTGCGCCAAAGTGATCGAAGAACCTGCATTATGTCTTCTGTGTGGAAGATTGTGTTCTCCAATATGGAGGCCTTGTTGCAGGTATTTGCTTTACTTCCACTAGTCTCCAAATATCGTTTTGCTTGACGTTTTTATTGTTATAAAAAAACAAATAGTGATGTCCAAACATACGTTTTCAGAGAAAGTGGTTGTCAGACTCATGCAATCACCTGTGGTGCTGGTACTGGTGTGTATCTTCTAATAAAGGTATGGCCTCTCCCTCTCTTGTAGATATAGCTTCTCTCTTTTACTTTATATATTACTTGTATGTAAGGTGTGTGTGCATCATTATTGGGCTATTATTAATTGATTAATCTCCATTTTTCAATAGCGGACCACAATCTTGCTACAAAGATTTGCAAGACAATCACCTTGGCCATCTCCTTACTTGGATACGTTTGGAGAAGAGGTAAACCTACAAAAAGATTTCTTTCTATCTACCTTTACATTTGATGGGTATGATCTTGTTGATTCGAATGTTTTCGTGCAATGGGCATTGATTATTTGTTCCAGGATATCGAGATGAGCAGAGGGAGACGACTATACCTGAATGAAGAACGTTATGCTGCTTTAACTTACATGGTAAATGTTTTTCTCAATAATCAAAAGAAGAAGCTTTTGTTTATATGGTAATAACTAATAAATCATATTTTGCTTTGTGAACTCTTCTTTCCCTAGGTTGGTTCTCATGGACTCGATCACAGTTCAAAAGTTCTCAACCAAACCACAATTGGAACCTTCTTTGTTTAAACTGTCTGGCGCCTCTTTCTCAGACTTTCTCCTCTTATGTTGCTTCGAAATCATCATCAGTTTAGATTCTAAAGATTTTCAGATTCTGATGATCTTTTAATTAAATTTTATGCTACTTTGGGTTGATTTCTTTATTTGTGGATATTATTAGATCATGTTTGTAAATAGAGTATTATATTTTGCAGTTGCGTACGTTTTTTTAATTAATCCAAAACGAATGTGATGTGTTCTGAAGGCTCTTCGATGTCTGAAGATGACGAAATGTCAGCGTCTTTTTTAACCATGTAAAACAATCATATATACTCAAAAACCCTTAAAAAGTACAAAAGAATATTACCAGTTCTAATCTCATTAAAACTAGTTTCTGCACAATTATCATTTAAATGTAAAACAGAAGATCGTTTCCAACCATATATGAGTGAACAATAAAATTAAACTACTTCGAGTGTACCACCTACCTATTCATTTTAGTTCCGGTGTCTAGATGACCCAAACAGCTTGAGGCTTCCCAGCAAAGCTTCAATTATATTCTTCCCAGCCTTAGATTCAATTCTTCTTGGAACCTTACTGGTTTCTTCACATGATCTCTCTGTATCAAGAACGATAGAATTTCAGACTTGTAACTCAGATTAGTGACGTTGGAGATTCACTCACATCACAGGTTTGTAAACTGATGTATGCACACGATGAAGAAGATTTTCGCAAAAAGAGAAGAAGGGTCCTACACAGGCTTGTTTTCCTCAGATGCTAACTCAGATGTTTCGGTTTCATCATCCGGCTGCTTCTCTTTTGCAGATGTAAACTCAAGCTGTCTTGATTTTATTACAGCCGTTCTTTTAGCTCTTAACCGATATGGTGGAGATACATTGAAAACATTCCCATTTGACTCCAGTTTTTCATCATCCCTGCAATCATCAGTTGTCTCAAGCATCAAGATTTCTCTCCCAGCTGGAGAAATATCTGAGCTATCTTTACTTTCTTCTTTTTGATGAGCTTCCTTAACTCCAACACTAACAACATCATCATTTGTTTTCGCAGCCAAAACAACTTTTCGCCTTTTCCTAAAGATAGAAGGTGTGTTTGGAAAAGTCCTAGCAGCTTCTCTCAAGAAAGATTCAGGACTTCTTGTTGCAGCTAAACCACTGTCTTTATTACACGGTGGAGTCATTAAGCCGACTGGTGATTCAGCAACAGGACTGCAACCACACTCATATCTGTACATACGTTGTCGATCCGCTTCTGATGGAAAGTAATAGTCGAGTGGAGACTTATAGTACAAATTCCCATGCTTTGGAGTTCCAAACACATTTTCTTCTTTCCTCTGGATTGATCTCTCATAATAAGCTTTTGAGTTGATTCTGACTTCCTCTGGAATTGGTTCCAGATTAGGCAACTGAGGCTTGTACTCAACAGGAGAGCAAGCATACTCATTGAAACTGATTCTTCGTGTAGCAGCTAACTCTTCAAGCAGAGCTGAAGAAGCGTCAAAATGATCTCTTCCAACTTCATCTGAATCTGTATTTCCTGAAGAAGTTTGGGTAGCAGAATCAGAATCCTTGAAAGGTTTAGTTGCACTAGACTGCTTGGAATCTCTGTCTCCATCAGCATTATCATTCAGAAGGCAGAACTTGGTTGCTGGCGGTGGCAAGTTACCAGTTGCTAAATAGAACTCCAACTTTTTCTTCAAAGAACTATTCCAATGGTTCTTTATGGCGTTATCAGTCCTGCATAAAAGTTGGTAAAAATCAGTAGCAATAACTGTATGAGATGTTCAAAAATGTCAATTGACTTTATTTCTTATAAGAACATTTTTTAACTATGTTCAACAAGAAAGTACTGTATACCTTCCTGGTAAAACCTTAGCAATTTCCGCCCATTTGTTTCCGTACACTCGATGAGCATTCATGAGAGCTGATTCTTCTTCTACGGTCCAAGCATCCTTTTTAATATCAGGGTTTAAATGGTTGTGCCACCTGTAATCATAAACATATTGAGGCTTCCGAATGCAAAGGACTCTTTTCTTCAGATGGTGAATATTCTAATCTTTATTACCTTTCTCGACATTGTTTCCCGATACGACCTGGTAAAGACTTCGCGATTACAGACCATTTGGCAGGTCCATATTTATTCACAAGTTCAACAATTTTATCATCCTCCTACAAATGACAATAGAAAGAAAAATTTTAGAGCTAGCAATCAAAAGAAGATAAAAAAAAGTTTCAGAACATGAAAAAGAAAAGAGAACCTCTTTAGTCCAAGGTCCTTTGACAAGTTCTGGATTAAGAACTTTCTGCCACCGGTGCAAGCATTGGACTTCTGTTCTATCTGGGAAAAACTCCGCTGTAAAATAAAATACAAAAAAAAATCAAACAACCAGAAGAATGACCGAAACCAGCTACTTTAATTTCTTGCAAAGTGCACAGCAGAGATTACGTTTTCTGAATGAGAGAATTTTGTGAGATTCTCAGCAGATTAAAGGTACGAGTTCAGTTGCCGAATACAAAACTTATTTATATTATCCAAATAGGTTCATCATTAGAAGATCAATAATCAGATTGAATGTGTTGCAACACCGTTGCAACTACTTTAACAGGAAATAGATTCAAGAAAAGAAATTTACCAATTTTCTTCCACCTCTTCCCCTTATACTTGTCAACTGCTTGCCTAAGTGTCTCATCCTGAATAGTGATAGAAACCAATTACATGCCACAATAAGGCTAGTCTCATCATTTCATTCAAGTAAACAGTAATCCATATACACATGACATGAATGAGACACTACTGAAGTTCATAATATTCAATTCAAGTAATCCATATTCACCATAAGATAGATTATAGAATGAGGTCGCTCTACACATCAATTAAACTATGAAACCGACAACCAGGAAACTAGAAACAAAAAGGAACCACTAACCTCCTCTGGAGTCCAACCACCTTTTGCTCGTCTCATAGGGCCACTAGTCCTCCTGCAAGATTCGAGATATGATTTGAGTGCGTCGGAATTCAGAGAAGGAAGTTGAAAACGGAAGAGATAATAAAAGTACCGAGGAGTTGGAGATGCTGTGGCAGGAGTTGCGATTTCAGGTGACTTGAGGAAGAAACAGCCACTGCCTTCGGATGCAGAAGAGCAAGGAGCAGCTAATGGTTGCTTATTCTCCATACACTGAATATCAATTTGCATTTCACTTACTTCCTCCTAAAGATCACCCATTAAAATCACCAAATTCTCAGAATTGTCGTTAAAAGAAAAAAAAAACATGGGATTGAACACGAAACGAAGAAGAAAGGATCTTTATCAACCAATCAATCGGAAACCACAAAACCCTAGAAACCCCAACGGCCGCAAAACAGAAGCCCAGATCTAACAAATCGGTGAAATCAGTAAGAAAAAAAACAAGTCGATTCTTTTCCAGCTTTTAAGATAATTAGGGTTTATAGCAATTCTAAACAAATAAGAACCCATTCAGAAATAGCCATGAACTCACACCACAGTAGTAGAAGATTACAATCTGATCACAAGAAAATGTCAAGCCCTAATCAGATTCAAGGGGGGGGGGGGGGGGGGGAAACTGACCTTTATCGGTGAACAAGCCGCAGGAATCGAACTGGAGCTCATCGAGATAGAGAGATGGGCGAATTCGTGAGGAAGAAGAAGAAGAAGGGGAAAAGGGTAACGTTAGAAGAAAAAAAAAAAACCAAAACTTTATTCGAAAAAAACTTTGCCCGTTGAACGAGAGAGAGAGAGAAGAGAGACGAGAGGAGAGAATGAGAGAGAGAGAGAGACTAATGCAAACAAAAAACGCAAAAAAAAAAAAAAGGTTAAATTGTAACGAATACTTCTTCCGCCGACGTTAGTACGTACTGTTCATCGCCGTTAAACTGAACCGGCCGGTTCATTCCAAACCGACTCAAATGTGACTAGTCAATGTTTTTGTTTTTATTTCGACTAGTCATTTATTAAGATAAATATTTTTATATTCGAAGAAAATATTATGACAGTGAATTCTTTATTCTCGGTTGAGTTGTGGCACAAATTAATGTGACTATTTTTTCCAAAATAAAAAACGAGAACAGCCGGTTTATCTTAAAACCAAACGATAACTGTAAATTGGTAACAAGAGAGATTTAACGGACGTTAAAAGTAGAAGAAGAAGGGTTAACGTTGGAAACAAAAGTTTTAACCTCAAACGGCACTATTAGGCTAATTGCGTTAACCATCGTACACTCTCGATTATTTTGAACCGTCGGATCATTACGATACCACTCTTCCTGGAGGATTTTAAAGCGAGAGCCGTTGATGTATATGGTGTTTGTTTGGGTCATACAGAATAGAGGATTAAGAAATGTCATTAGAAAGATAATGGATGGTTAGGGTATTACTTGGTTTATAATTATATATTGATAAAACTCTGTTTTGTTGAGCACCTGAGACCTTGGGGTTTTATATCAGACAATGATATCAGTAGTGTAACAAGAACATACTCACCGACTCCTTAGAAACATAACCACACGCACCATTCAAAATTTCAAAGCATAGGATAATGATAAATTAGATGATACCAAAATCACAGTGAAAACATAATCCATATAGAAACTGATGAACAGACAAAAGGTGAGATCGAACAAAAGGAAACCAAAAGTATTACATTGCGTTCTAATAGAAGAAAAAGATTTACAAAACATAGACAAGCAAATGGGGAGTGAGTATAGCGGATAAGAGACAATGAAGATGGCAAATCAACTGGTGGTGATGACATTTATTTCATCGAACAACTGTAAGAACAAAATGTCATGTCATGCCATTTGAAAACTACTTTGTGTGGACAACGGTCTTCTTTATGACGATGGCAGAATGGTCTAGTCATGGTATTGTTGGGAAGAATATGAATGTCCGACCTATAAGTCATTACAATATGACCAGGTTTCAGCATATATGGGTCTCCCCCAAGCAAGCAATCAACATGGAGAGTGGTGCAGCAGTCACCGCACGCATAGAACCCACCTTTTCTTGAGTATACTACTTTTCTTTCACATACCTCACACCAGTCTATTTGGTTACTTCCCTTTTTCCCTTCCCGAAATGTTAGGAAATGTTTGTCATGCTTATACTTTGCCTTGTATGGTAAGGTCGCACACCTGAAACATATTATATATTTGCATTCGATGCAATTTAGTTTTCTGATATAATTATTTCCGTCACCATCTTCTTGGCAGATTTGACATATCGACGCTTTTTCTTCATCTGGCTTCAAGGCTAGGAATAAGGGATGCTCGTGGCCTTGATATTCAAATGGTTCCGAGACCGAGGCACAACGCAAATCAAGTGTGAAACCCTGATTATCATAGACAAAACCACAACTGTCACGCCTACAAGCGCGACAGTCGAAGTAGTTCTCTCCTCTGTAATAGTCATATCCCTTGCTGACGACCTCAAGCGTAAGTGGGTGAGGATGCAAAGCATGTTGTTTCTTTCTAGGGGCATTTGCGCATGCTTCGTGTAGGATGAATTCACACTGATCAATACATGAATAGTAAGTACCCTCGTATATTGGAAGGATGCAAGCTTGACAAAACTTGCTTTCATCGTAAACTCTAGTACTGACCTCGAGTCTTAGATGATGATGATCATGAGAAAAATGGAGAATCATTCCATCAGCTATTGTCTCGTATGGCTCAACATATACCTCAGGTTCTTCAGGTACTTCCTCGAGATCTTCTCCATCCCACACGTCTTTTCGCAGTGCACATCTTGTATGAACAAAATAATCACCACACTTATTGCAAGAGTACGCACCGTAATGATTGACAACCTCTCGACGACAGACTCCGCAATTCCATTTTCCGGATGGAAGAGAAGAGGTGAAAGAGATACGGTGGTGGTGGCGACATATCTTTATGACATGCGGGAAATAGACACAATCTTGATGGACTACAAAGTCACATCGAACACAGACATAGGTGAGAATAGGTTCTTTGATCAGGCCGCAAACATTGCAAGGTAAGAAAGCTTGCCTGGGGAAAAAAGTGAGAGGGTGGGGATGTCTTTTTGTGTGGTCTATAACGAAAGGGACTGGTTTCATGGCACAAACGGGATGCATACTCAGTTTGTAAGTAGGAGAATGATAAATCATGTCTTGGAAACTTATATCACAACAGATACAATTCACAAGGGCAAAGGGAGAACTGTAAAACTGGAGAGATTGAAAAGGATAAGAAGGGTGTTTGATTTCAAGAGGAGACTCGACGCATTCTTTGTGGAATTGGTTCTCACATGTGAGACAGAAATAGTAGCTTGTGCCAAGATTTGAGATTTTGCAAGCAGTACAACAGAAGTCGTCACCGTTAGGTTCTTTATTGTTGGACCAAAAGAGAGGGACAACAGGGAGCTTACATATAAGACCGTGTTTATGAGAACCAAGGATATATTGGACTTGCTGATCAGCGCTAGGGAAGTCACGGGGGATATCAAACCGGAGAAAGCCATCGTCATCAGAATTAACCTTCGGATTCTTCAAACTGTGAGTTTTGACACGTAAGAGGGGACAGAGGAAAAGAGGTATGTCTTCACCGGAGATGGTGGCCGTTAAGGAATTGTATGAGAAAAACGTTTTCCCATCAATTTCTTCCTCAATAAAGCCACCTACTGAATTCATGGCTTCCATCAATCACAGAAACAATGTGAATTATGACCTTTACTGGATTTGATTAGTAAAATCTTTCTAACTAAAAAAGTGTCATAGCCTCTCTGAGTTCTTTAACTCTCTCACACGATCTATTTAAACATAATAATTGTTCCCTTTTAAAAACAGAACAAAATATTGTTATATTAATACAGCAAAATACAGCTAACTTGTATATTAATATACAACTTTTTTTTATTCAGGTCTTTTGTATATGATCTTAATCTTTATTATATATATATATATATCTATTGTTAAATATCTCTGTACAGTCTTTATTTATATACTGTATGTTTACAATTGATTTTTTAATCAGTCATAATATACTTTTAATTTGTTCTTGATCAATTAAAAATGCTGTTAGTCAGTCTCTGACTATCTCTGCATGTCCAGATGTCAGACAAGTCGTTTACTATGTTTACAATTGTCTAACAAAAAAAGAAAGAGTTGCAAATAATATTTTACCACTTGACTATATTAGCTTTTATCTCGCATAACTTCTAAAATGGGCTTCTCATAAATTAAAAACCCAATGAAAAACGGATTATAAAATTGAGTAAAAAAGGGAAGATAAACCGGATTATAGTTAGCAACATTGTAGAGTTCGGTTAGTTTAAGCCCCAATTAATTACGTAGTGTGAATTTCTCTTTTTCCTCAAGCAGCTTAAAATTAACGCAGATAAAATTTTCCATATTTTTTTTCCCATAAGCATAGCCGTTTGTGATTTTCCTTTATCTTTTAACGGTTTAGTAATTTCTTTTTTTCATAAGTAAAATCGGTTAGTTAAATTTGACCACAATCTAGACAAAACCACGGTTATGGTTATCACGATTACAATTTTTTAACTACTGATTACGGTTAGAAATTTTGTTTAACATTAACCATAATCGTTTATTAAACGGTGACGGTTAAATACGGTTTTGGTTGAAGCGGTTACGGTTATATACAATTACAGTTATTTGATAATATGATACGGTTGATATTATTTGATGATATAATATAACTGATATTATTTATTTATACTTAATATTTTTTAGGATACTCATATTTCTATATATCATATGATTTATATTAAATAAATAATTATTAATATATTTTATTATGTATTTAAAACTGTTACGATTAATAAATTACGGTTTAACTATGCGGTTAATCAACAATTTTGATACGGTTACGGTTAATTAACGGTTATGGTTAATATAATTTAACTATATATTTACGGTTTTTAACCATTTTATACGGTTACGGTCTGGTTACGGTCCGGTTACAAAAAAACAAAAAATCAAAGCATATATAATTAAGGGATAGCTTACATCATAATATCATATCAAATACATCACTTTAGCCTTACAAAAAAAAAAAAAAAAAATAAAAGGCAAAGACGCATCATTGTAATCTGTTGCGGAAAATGTCATAGCTGGTTAGTTTTGAGACTAACACCATACTTAGCTCTCAAACTTGTTTAATTTTGAATAATATAATTAAAAAAAAAAAGTGATTTAAAAACAAGAAAAAACATGTAAAGAAAACGCCTAGTTATTGGGCCTAAACTACTCCTTAATGGGCTTACTTTTGTTTTTTTAAATTGAAAAAAAAAACACATCGTTATCGTTAAACCCTTGAATTGGCTGCAACAACGTCGTCTTCTTCATGTGATTCTCTGTCAAATCTTAAAACCCTAATTTTTTCTTACCTCCCGCAAATTCTAGCGTTCTCAAATCGTTAGCTTTTACTTCTCTGGAGCTCTAGTTTTGTGTTAAAGATGGGAAGACCTAAGAAGACCAGGGGGCAGGGGAATGAAGAAGGAGATGCGTCTCAATGAAGTCGAGGAGATCAATCTTCTGAACCAGTGGATCGAATCCCAGAAACCTGATTCAGGATCAAATCCACTTAACTTAAACAGCACCGAGAATATCTCTTCCTAAAGACGCCAAGATTGGAAAGTTCGAAGACGGCAAAAACGGTACCGTTTTGTCGCGTTGCGCAGGCGTAAGGAAGTTTGCTCAGTTGCCGATATCGGAAAAGAGGGTTGAAAGATGCGAAGTACGTCGATATGACTGATGTACAGAGAGCTGCCATACCTCATGGAAGAGATATTCTCGGTGCTGCGAGAACTGGGTCTGGCAAAACTTTGGCTTTTGTTATTCCGGTGAGGCTTCGATTGAATTCTCTCTTGTTACTATGTTCGTTAGATTGATCATTTGGGTATTTTTTTAAATTTTGGTTCTTTTTAATGGTTTTCATGATTACAACTTGGTTCCCCCTCAATTAGCAAATATTTCAAATTCGTCTCCCTTTATTTTTTTACTTTGTTATGTTTCGATGTGCAGGTATATCTGAATAACATGCGGAGTGGTTCAAGGTTTTTATCATTTGACAGATCTTGATTGAGGTTAGTTTGACCTGTAATGTCACAGTCTTATAATGTTGAATTTTCACTCTTTTTTTACCACTTATTGTTAAATCTGTTGATGTTCTCTCTTCGGCTCTGTTTGTGCAAGATTGTTTACAAAAGGGACTTGATAGCACATGGCACAGAGACGCTGTAGTTTTTGTTCTTCAAATATAGGGTTCTTCCGAGTTGTGACTGTTCGAAAACGTGAGAATGCATCTATCTCAAGCATAAAATTGATGACAGTGTCTGTCTTGATCATAGCCTAGTGTTTTGATTGCACTGTATGTCCTGAAGCAAATGTTATTACTGCATCAGTATCACTCATAGTTTGGTTAAGTGCAGGTTTTAGTTGTTAGATTCATAACGTTTTCGGTCGGGTAGTGGTTTGAGGTCTCACAATGTCAGATCCCAAAGAAAGTTGTTGGAAGGAATGCAAAGTTGGAGAGGAAGAGAAGGGTGTGTTTAAGTGGGAACTTGTTACCGAAAAGAGAGGGAGTAAAGGGAGCCGTAAGCTGTGGGAATGAAGCGTATACATTACGCGGGTTGTTCATGATGATCGCTCGCTCTTGTATGGGAGGGAATGATAACGAAACAACTAACGGGATAAAGCTATATGTGACCAGAATCCCACATGTATAATTTTCACTCAAGGATAAATGGTCGAAATTCACCAGTGAATTTGAACTCATGGCTACAAAAGACGATTTTGGGTAAGTAAAGTGATCTCGATGAATTGAGTGTGACATGGGCCCAAAATTAGGCCCAAATTCCGAGAAAGTAGAATAAACAATAAATAATAAAGGCCTTTTTTGAAAAAAATAAACATAGCGAATTATTAAAAAACCATACCAACGGGATCACTCAAATTTTGAAATCTCATCTCTCATCTCCCTTTCTCTCTCTTTTTCTCAAAACATACAAAGAGAGATGGATTCGAAAAAAAACCCAGCGAAAGCAAAAGTTTTGGTTTCGTCTTCGAATTCGAAGGTGAGGGTCGTTCTCAGGGTTCGTCCCTTTCTTCCCCGGGAAATATCCGACGAGAGTGGTGACGGAGTACGATCCTGCGTTTCCGTAACCGACGGCGATGCCGACGACTCTAGCCATGTGACAGTTCACCTCAAAGATCCAGATACCTGGTAATCCTCTTTTTTCTCCTTTTTTTTTTTAATTTTGGGTTCTTACTTACTGTTACTTTTAGAAATTTTGAATATGGATTTGGTGTTAATTTTGGAGCAGCCGAAACGAATCCTATCAGTTGGATGCGTTTTACGGGGGAGATGATGATAACGTGAAGCAGATCTTCGATAGAGAAGTAAGCCCTTTGATTGCAGGGATCTTTCACGGTTTCAACGCTACTGTGCTTGCTTATGGAGCCACCGGAAGCGGAAAGACCTTTACTATGCAGGTCTGTTTAAGCTACAATTTTTGGATTTTGGGTTACTATCCAATTTGGATTTCTGTGTTTAAATTTTTGTTGAAATTGAAGAACTTGTGACCAGTGTTGTTTTATCTGTATGAAGAGGATAGGGTTGGGTGAAATGAGAGATTTTTAGTGATTTAATATCTGGATTAGGGGTATGTTGGGTTACTTAGCTTCTGATTTATTTTATACAAATCTTTTTCTTTGTAATATTAAGCTCTGAAATGGCTGTTACAGACATTGATAGCTCTTTCTTACTTTTGAGGTTTTCTGTAAATTGCTTCTTCATGAGCTCTTTTTGCATTTTATAATCAGGGATTCGATGAGCTACCAGGTCTTATGCCATTGACCATGTCCACCGTTCTGTCTATGTGCGAGAAGACAGGGAGTAAAGCTGAGATTTCATATTATGAAGTTTACATGGACAGATGTTGGGATCTCCTAGAAGTTAAAGCCAACGAGATTGCTATTTGGGATGATAAAGATGGCCAAGTTCATCTTAAGGGACTTTCTAGTGTCCAAGTTAATTCCATGTCTGAGTTTCAAGAGGCATACTCGTCTGGTGTTCAGCGAAGGAAAGTTGCACACACTGGTTTAAATGATGTCTCTAGTAGAAGCCATGGAGTGCTTGTGATCTCAGTAACCTCACAAGGGTTTGTTACTGGAAAAATCAATCTCATTGATCTGGCAGGTTATGCTTTTACCATTCTTTTGAAGTATTTGAACACATCAGAAGTCCTTCTCTGCAGTGTTAACAAAAAACTCTATGGCTTATGCAGGTAACGAAGACAATAGAAGGACAGGCAATGAAGGAATCCGTTTACAAGAGAGTGCCAAGATTAATCAGTCATTATTTGCATTGTCCAATGTGGTTTATGCACTGAATAATAACCTGCCAAGAGTGCCTTACAGGGAAAGCAAATTGACTAGAATACTGCAGGATTCACTTGGAGGAACAAGTAGAGCTCTTATGGTGGCATGTCTGGTAGGGAAAGGGAGAATTTTTGTGTAGTCTTTGATTAAAGATATCCTTAGTGGCTAACGTGATGAATCTATTTGTTTGTTTTTGATGTTTTAGAATCCTGGAGAATACCAAGAATCTCTTCGCACTGTTAGCTTGGCTGCAAGGTCAAGGCACATCTCAAACAATGTTTCTTTGAATCTCAAGGTAGAGACCCCCAAGGTAAAGATAGATATGGAATCAAAACTGCAAGCCTGGCTTGAATCAAAAGGCAAGACGAAAAGTACACATAGAATGATGGCGATACGTTCTCCCTTGCTAAGTACAAATCAAACTTCAATTTTTCAAAGTTCGGTCAAGAAATCCGTCTGTCATAGATCAGCCATTGCAGAAAGTGCTAAGCTTGCCGCCACAGGACAGAGGTATTTCTTTTAGTGGTCTAGTTTTTTAAGTTTTCTACATCTTAAAACCACTTCCCTCATACTTTATGCATGCACAGGGATGCATTTGTGACCGCAAGGAACTTATTTGGTGGGGAAACTCTAGCTGCTTCACATCTATGGGTATGCTCTTCTGCATTCACTGTCTTTAAACATTGATATAGCTCGTTGCTCCATGTCTAATATAATTTATAAGTTATAAGTGATTGAGTTCTTTGAACATCCAGGAACCTATACAGAATCTGCAGTTAGCTTCTCCAACCAAAGAAGATGAGAGAGACACATCTGGCGAAGAGAATCTATCGGTATCAGAAGCAAGCTTGAGAGGTTGGCTTTCTTGAGCTATTTATTGATTCAAAAAAATTGGACATTTCCTTTTCTCCTTACCTTGGTTTGCGCTTGTTCCAGATAACCAATTGGGACTCGAGAAGAAATATACTGAACTGAGTCCTCTTCGGGAAGCTCTGTCTCCGATAGACACCAATGCAAAACCAAAATCAGCAGATGGAAGCTCTCCTATTCTGAAGTCAATGACCCCAAAAACACCTTTTCTTTCTGCAA
The DNA here is from genome assembly GCF_030686135.1 of Camelina sativa. Taxonomy (NCBI): domain Eukaryota; kingdom Viridiplantae; phylum Streptophyta; class Magnoliopsida; order Brassicales; family Brassicaceae; genus Camelina; species Camelina sativa. The sequence continues at coordinate 29,264,949 of NC_141887.1, read as the reverse complement.
ACCCTGAGAATAGGCAGATGGAAGGCACCTGCCAGAAGTTCAATGCGTGGAGCACTAATTTAAAGGTATCATCATTTTCAAAACATGGTCTAGGTTGACAAGAAATTGAAATCTGATCTTTCTGCAATGTTTTTCGCTTCACAGACCTCTCTCATAAATGAGTACATTCACTTCTTGAACACAGCCAACAGGTAATTATAGCCTCCAGTTTCATCTGCTTCCATAACCCTTAGGATCACACTAACTTCTTCATTCATTTATTCTTTTTTGAACACACAGAGAAGAGCTAATGGAGTTAAAGGTAAATTTTGTGAACCGTGCTAACAGCAACATAAATTCAAAAAATGTCTGCTTCCATTGTCAATATTGGTTTCACTTACACATAGCTCTGTTTCTAATTTGTTCTCAGGGAATTGGAGATAAGATGGCTGACTACATTACTGAACTCAGAGGATCAAGCCCTTTAAAATCGGTAATACGATCATTCTTCTCCCCTTACTTATATCTTCTCCAAAAGATTAACTTGTCTTCATCTACTAACAAACTATCTGAATGTTCAACAGCTTAGTGATTTAGAGAAGATCGGTTTCACCTCAAGACAGGTACATAACTTGTTTAAAAGAGCCACTGAAGGAATTCTTGAGAAGCCAGTTTCTTCTGCTTCAACAACACCTTAGTTGTTTGTCTCCAGTAGCAAGAACTTGTGTATTATGTGTGAAGTGATTTCATTATTGTTTGATCTTGTTGTGTAGTAAGCTTGTAACCACAGACATGGGATTTGATCTTAAACGTGTACTGGGCAAGAAGAAAGAAGCAAACTTTAAAAGTTTCTAACTGAAACTTGTCAATCCAAAGACACAAATACAAAACCCATAATAATTTTGGTTTATAAAAGTTACATTGACATAACATACAGAGATATCTCAATGACCACCAAACCATAAAAACACACAGAAGAAGAAAGAAGACCAACGTCCCCCGGTAAAACTACCAGCGAAGTCAGCCAATTTATTACATATAAAGCAAACACCTAACATAACATTAGGGTTATTTAGGGTTTATATGGAGTTGTTCATTTGCAGGTGCAAGGGTTGCACTTGCAGTCAGATCCGCACTTGCAGGCATCATTCTCGGCGACGAAAGTCTCGCCGGAAGCCTCGTGCTGAGAGCTCATAGCTGGAGCAACGCCGAGGACAAGTGTCTCGGTGGTGGTGTTCTCCAAGTCTGGGTACATTTTGCAACTATACAAATCCCAAAAAACAAAAAAAAACAGAGATTTTATGTCAAATTAACCATAATTAAAATTGTGTTATGATCTAAACCAAGGATTAGGGATTTGAAGAAGATAATAAAAATTACCCTCCGCAACCATTGCCGCACTTGCAGGCAGATCCGCAACCACAGTTTCCTCCACAGCAAGACATGATGTTTCTCTAGAAAATTCTTGAAGAGATCTCAGAAAATTTTATGAAAAGATGATTTATAATTTAAGAGCTCAATTACAAAAACAATCAGTGAATGAAACTTATGAACGGAAGAGCTTCCTTATTTATAGGCAATATCAGAATTTTATTGACCGTCCACGTGTCGACGATCGTACTCCACTCTTATCACCTTCCTAAATAATCGTTCCTCAAAGTAATAACAATAGTTTCAGTTTACCCCTTTTCCAATAAAAACAGAAGAAAAAAATAATTTTTGAGAATGGAGAAGTTAAAAATTAAAGGTGTTTTATGTTTACATGAAAATCTAACAAAATCTTTGACTTTTAACTGCTTTTAAAATTAGGAAAATTATAAATTTAGTGCAAAATTTATTTCCTAAACAATTAACACCTCTTTCTTGTCAGTCAATTTTTTTTTCTATTAATTAATCATACTCCATTAATTCTCTCATTGATCAACATATGAGATTAGTTTCGATTTTAGAGACATATATCACTTTGGTTTATCCAATTCGGAGAAAAACAAAACAAGATGTTGCTAAAGTAAAGTAGTGTTCCAAAGTTTGGCGTCAATGACTTTTGTAAAAAGGTGAAGTGAGAGTACACAAAAAAAGATGATGATTCAACTTGAAGATGGGGTCTCAATGTTAAAAGTGGGTCTATGATCAACCTTGTCCGTTCTATGTGGGTATTCAGAATCGAATCTCTCCTTTCTTACCACACGTACGTCTCCAATTTACAAAAAAGTAATGCTGAAAACAGGAGAACCATCCATATGGGAATCATGCAGTGTGTCGATAAGTCTTGTTCTATAAAAAGCAAAAGAGTATCTATATCTAATATGAAAGGATTGTGTTTTTCTTTTCTTTTCTCGTGATTGAGAACTTACGTCAAGACACACAAAACTGATTAAATGTAGTAGTTTCGGGGTTTACACGTTGCCAAGAGTTAAAATGAACACTTGCAAGATTCTTTTCCTACGAATTCCAAAATTGCTTGAAAAAAATAAGCGCCCACCGTGGGGCTCGAACCCACGACCACAAGGTTAAGAGCCTTGCGCTCTACCAACTGAGCTAGACGGGCTTTTATTTACATCTCGCACAAACGCTTTATTTATACATAGTATATTGCACACTATGTTTGAATACAATACAATATACCTAACTTGCAAAATTGTTCTGTTGTTTTTTTTTTAATCCTCACTCATGTTAAGACATGATTTCCCCTACACAGTTTTATCACAAAACAACAACAATAATAATTCATACAAACACCATTTTTTTCTCGTTTATGTACCTTAAACTCCAAGCAAAAAAAAAAATCCAAAATCAAGAAATGATTCTTGAAATGCCTCTTAAACTGATACAAGCAATTCTTCTAGAAGCTCCTCGAAGATCAAATCTTCAACTTCAATCCCAACACATTCACTCTCGAACTGCAAATCCATCCATCCATCATCTCTCGACAAATCCCTACTCATAACTTTATCAAACGATTCTTGTTCGTCGTGTGGCTTGTACCTCAAGTAACAGCTTATTCTAACCCAAACTTCTTTCAAAACGCTATACCCCACCGGCATTGGATGTATCTTGCATAGGGACGATAATGGTTTGGGACAGTAATGGTAAGACCTTTCGTAGATTTCGATTAGGACCTCGTTGATAAGATCGAAGAGAAGCAAGTGGTTGCAGTTACCACCTTCTTCTTCGTTTCTCGAACATTCTGGATCTTGGAACATACATCCTGTTGTCGTTGTTACTTCTTCGTACACTAATGGATCTAGCGGCTGGTAATCTAACTGCCACATTGAGAGAGACTCTGGTGCATTGAAACCGGAGATCTCGAGAATGTCTCTTACATAGTTGAACTTTAATTTATCTTGTGCATCTATGTTGAGGACTTCGTCTAATTGTTTGCTTATTGAGACTCTCTCTGTATCTGGATCTTGCTCTGTACACAAAAAACAAACTTTGTCAATTTCACCGAAAAAAAAACTTTGTTATGGAGTAATGATTGAATGTTAATAATATATACAGTACATACCTCGAGAGATGTCGAAAACATTATCAGTGCTTTCTTCTGATGATTCTTTTAAGGATCTCGTTTCAGATTCAGCGTCAAGCATAGAGATTTCTCTGTTTTGTTCTGTCTCGATCATTGAAGTAATCTTTTCTGCGTCAATGGGTGAATCCTCAGAAGCATCCAGTGTTTGTTCAAGTGTTTCTTCGTGTTCTGAAGACTCAGAGTGATGTTCTGAGATCTCTGAAAAGTTTTCCAAGCCATCTTGTTCTTCCTCGATAGGTTGGACAGGAAGGTCATCAATCTTCAAAGAGTAAGATTTCATTTCAGGTAACGAAAGTATCCTTCCCAAGAATTTAGGAGTTCTCTTAGAAGGCAACGCTGATTCCTCAGACTCCACCTTTGATTTCTCTGAATTGTTATTACTGTTCTTCCCATCTCTTTGGAAGCTAGATTCATACAGTTGAAGGTATCTGTCGAGTGATCCACACAACGACGAAGCTCTTGTTATTTGCTTCAGTTTCGGTCCTTCTGCTTTGTTGTTGTTCTTAGTCGCAGAGCTTCCTCTCAAGTGTGAGAAAATGTCGTGTCTCAAATCTTTCGAAAAACCATAATTTCGAGGTACTTTGTCTAACACAGCATCCATAGTGATACGGTGTTTCTCGTTCTTGTTCTCGTTAATCACATGCTTTATCTTCTGCCTTAGGTCCTTGAAACGTTTGATCACCACTTGGTTCTTTCCTCGCTTCCTTGCATAACCAGAACCAGATGTATCTTCATCAGCTCTGTGTTCTGCAGCAATGGAAGGAGATGTTGGTTTTTTATCAATGTCTCCCACCAAGTCAAACCCATTATTATGATCCTCTCTGTTGCTACCATGAATAGGAAAGGATCCAGCTTTACTCATTGTTTTGGAGCTAAAAGACTGTTGGCTTTGGAAATGCCGGGCTAAAGGAGAACCTGGATCCTGCAATACTTTTAACAAGAAGTTTCTATTCATGTGTATCAGATTGAGAGCATCAAGACATGCTTTTGAACGTCTAGGTGATGTATCATCCTCATTCTCTGAGAAGTCCTTGGTGTTACTCATCTTTGGATCAAACCAATTAGCTTCATCCTCGTTGCTTTTCTCCTTATTCTTGGAATCTTTTTCATCAAAATCTGATTTACTTCCATCAGTAGTATCATCAACTGTAATGTTGTTCTCTACCCTAAAATCTTCACTGTCACCGTTGCTTGATTCCTCAGACATGAGATAAAGCGGGTTCAAGGAGCCAATCGCGGGTGAAATGCCAACCGACTTGTTAAAGATTCGGTTACGATCATCGCTGTTTGATGATGAAGTCTTATCTGAAGGAGCAACCTCACTCAATGATTCCTTCTCTTTTGGATTTGACTGGACAGGATAAGTGGAGCTTCTGTGATGACGACCTTTCCTCTTGGACTTGTCCTCTATTACAAGTGCCTTGATCAAAGCTTTCACAGACCTTTTGATTTCAGAATGTGTTTTCCTAGACCTCTCTTCTGAATTAAGTTTCTTGGACTTCTCCTCTGAAGTATGCTTCTTTTTTGCTTTCTCCCCTGAGTTAGACTCTTTGGACTTTACTGAAGAACTAGGCTTCTTTGGTGTTTGCCCAGATTCCTGAAGGAATTGAAACGGATGGCCAGTTAATAATTAAGAATCTGCCTTTATGAATTAAGTGCATATGTCAGTTTGGATCAACTTACATTATCTGTTTTATCTTCCACCTTGCTCTTGGCTAGGGGAATACCATCTGGTGATGGTATTGTGTTGTTTACTTCGTTTTTTGTTCCTGAAATCAGAACATAGTAAACATGTAAAAATGTGACAGAAGATATAAACAGTTTTGGAAATATGATTATGCTCATGAGATTATGAAAGCTGAACATATATACAGAGGAGCTGGGAACATCAAACAGAACCATGGCATTAGCAAAAGTTCGTTTCAAGAAATCCAACCTAACCAAAACATTCTAAAAGTGGGAGCCAAGTAATGTTTAATTACCAGGAGGATTTCTTCTGCAAATGGGTCGTTTGTGAGGAAGGCGTTTCTTGATGTAACGCCAATGGTTATGTTTAAGAATGTCAAAAAGTCCCCACATGAATCCAGGGTGGTTTTGGATTGGGGAGCAAGTTACTTTGTGACGCAAGTTCTTCCCCATTGGTGATTTGTAAAGAAAAGTAAAAAACTCACTCAAGCTATAAGTTTATCAAACCTGAAATCAAAACACAAGCGACACATTCGATCTCCTGCACAAAAAAATAAAAAAAAATTGTAAGGAAAAACAGAACAAGCGTTTCCAAAAAGTATGAGCCTTTAAGGTGAGATATTTGTATTGACTTATAGATCAACGTTTACATTACCCAGATTGTAAATGTTGTTGTTAATAACCGATTAGGGTAATGCATAATATGTATAATAACCGATCTGAATTCGTTCCGTAGTTAAAATCAAAGAACAGAAACGTATGATCCCAAAACCCAAAACAAAACGGGCGTAACGTAAAATTCAAAACACAGGAAGGAAACGGAGTTAAATGTGGGTTACCTAGTGGAGGAGGTGGTGACATGTTTCTGGAATTGTTGTATGGAGCATCATGTTCTTCTTGGTCGCCGTAGCCATGGCGGGGTAGACAGAGAGGGGAAAGAGAAAAGGAGAAAAGCTGAAGAAGAACCACCCACCAAGCCGTGCGTAACATGAACTTTTTTTTTAGAATTTTGCCGTTTCGCTGATTTTTTTATTTATTCTTTATTATATACGAAAAGGAAAAGAAGGTAATACTCATGGCCCAATCAGATAATATGTGGCCAATACTTCATATAGCCCATTAAGAGTTCATGGCCCTTTTTCAGTAGCTACTGATTTTGCTTAGTTTATGAATCTCATTATCTCACAATTATTATTCTCCTGTTTTAATAAAATACATCAGTGTATAAAAGTAGCGAAGGGACTTTAATTTTAAACTCAAAAATAGCTTTTGCAAGACCTTCTTTTGTTTTCTACAACCGAATAAATCTTCTTCAAGCGTATAATTTATAGAATCACATTATATGTACGTTTTTTTTTGTTTGGTCAAAAACATTATATGTACGTTAACAATTGTTTTTGCTAGATGTTCTATTCGTAAATCGTAATATGAGTTACTTGTATTTGTTTTTCCTTCGGTAAATGTGAAACTGGTATTATATTAAAAAAAAAAGTTGGCTAACTACACGAAGTATAGAAGAATACATGGTCACACATACCAAGTATACTATTGTATCTTCAATTACACGAAATATATGTATTACATGGCCACATGCATGAACTATATGGCGTTATGTGGTCAACACCATAGACATACAATCCGGTACACCGGTCGATTGACTCCGGCGAAGACCGACGTTGACTCCGGCATTGACTAAAAAAATTGTATTCTAATTTTTTTTTTTAAATTTATATTAAATCATTAATAGTTTTTCATTATAAAAAACATATTCAATTCAATATATTAATATTTTTATATATATCTAAAGTATTCATTCTTATAATTAGTTAATTTTTATTTTTAAAACATAAACTAATAGTTAAATAAAAATCATTGATAATTATTTTCATGATGTAATATAAAGGTATTTGCAAAAATATTCTTATTTTGTACCCTTTTGCAAACATACCCTCTATATTGTTTAGCTAAAATCAATTTTTTGTATGTTTATCTTTTATATATTAGAAGTAAATATTGTGAATTTATTTTGTTGTTGTATACATGTTATTAAGAGTATGCAAATTTTATAGTAAAAGTATCTAAAATTTTATACAACATTTACTATGCAAACTATAAAGTAAAGAGTCATATACTCAATCTTTTGCATATTATTTTTATAATGAAAGTAGTTGAATTTGATTTTATGATTTTGTAGTATTTAAATAATCTTATTATCAAAGATTTATAATTAATCATTACTTTAGCTTTAAAAATAAAAATTAACTAATTATAAGAATGAATAAGTTAGAGATATATAAAAATATTTAGATATTGAACTGAATATATTTTTTAATCATGAAAAACAAAAATGTTTACATATAATATTTCTTATTTTTGATTTTTAATAGAAAAAAAATTAATACATTTTTTTTGTCAACAGCGGAGTCAACGTCGGTCTTCGCCGGAGTCAGTCGACCAGTGTACCAGATTGTATGTTTATAGTGTTGACCACATAACGTCATATAGTTCATGCATGTAGCCATATAATATATATATATATATCGTGTAGTTGAGAATACAATAGTATATTTGGTATGTGTTACTATATATTCTCCTATACTTCGTGTAGTTAGCCATCTTTTTTCCTTATATTAATTTGTCAGTAACCGCCATCGATCAATGTAACTAAAAAATTCAACAAATTCTGTGATTTATTATTTGCGACAAATTTCAATTTCAAATCCGTCGCAATATATTACAGTTTGCATGTAACTTCTTCTGTAATGGATTTATGGATCTTTTTCTTCGCAAAGATGTAAGTGTGGGTGTAATTCAAGATGTAAGTTTATTTTTAAATTTATTTACATCATTCAGAAAGAAACGAAAACTTGTTTTTTTTCGTAAAATATGGAGGGTAACGTATTTTCCATTTTCCTTTCCAAAATTGTATTTTTTTTGGGTTCAACACATTATCAAGTCATTTGACTATTTGCCATTACTACTTTAATAACTCTTTTTTTTTTTTCTAATCTATCTTACAAAACCACCACACTCTTCCTCACAAAGTCAACTCCTTCGTACACAAAACATCTTTCAAAAAAATAGAAAAATGGCTTTTATATACATTAAAATTATTTTTTCTTTCTTTAATATTGCACGTTGGTTTAGTCAAACCAAATCGGATAGAGCATTCCCGATTCCCGAATCAGAATGTTACCATACAGGCTTTGAATTTCTCATCTTGGGTTTGAATGAAAATTAAAGATGTTCCAACCCTTAAAAACACACAATTCTTTTCAATTTGGATTTCATTTTACAAAAAAATCTGAACCAAAACTGAAAAAGAAACAAAGATGTATCAAACACAAAAATAAAATCTCAACTATAATCAAACTAATCGATTTAGATTCGTATTTATTTAATATAGAAAAGCTAAAAGAATTTTTATAATATACTAATAATTTTACTAATTCCACTAACCATTAGAATAAAAAATAAACCAATCCCAAAGAATAAAAATAAACTTCTCAAAGTCAACTCTTCTCTTTCTCTCTCTCTATAACCTATGACGTGACTCTGTCTCTTCTTCATCTTCTTCATTTGGTTCCAACTTCCCAACATAAATTTAACCAAACTCTATTTCACACCATCTCCTCTTTATGAACGACGCCAATTCAAGTGGCTAGAGAAAAACGACATCGTTTCAGATTTCTAATCTCTTAAATCTTCTTCTAACTTATGGGGAATGGAGTCACCACTTTGACCGGTTGCTGTACAGGAACCGTCGCCGGAGAAATTTCCCGACGGTACGACGTGTCTCTTGTTCACGACGGTCTTGGCCACTCTTTCTGCTACATACGACCGGATCTCACCGGTGTAGTATTACCTTCTCCTTCGCCGGAGATTCCTCTCCGATCAGAACCTATTCTTGAAACCACTACCACCTTCCGTTCAATCTCCGGCGCATCTGTCAGCGCAAACCCTTCAACGGCGCTCTCCGGAGCTTTGTCTTCTGATTCAGATTGTCAGTACAGCTCCGCCGTCTCCGCCTCCGCGTTCGAGAGCTCCGGTAGTTTCGCATCTCTCCCTCTCCAGCCTGTGCCGCGTGGCGCCACGTGGCAATCGGGTCCGATTGTCAACGAAACGGGTCACGGGTCAGCTCCGTTTGAGCGACGGTTCTTATCGGGTCCGATCGAAAGCGGGCTGTATTCGGGTCCGATCGAGCCCACTAAGAAGACTGAGAATGAGAAAGAGAAGCCGAAGAAGGTGAGAAGAAAAGCTTCAACGAAAAAACACAAATCGAAGAAGAGCTTTGTAACATTCAAAACACTATTCACGAGTCTAATCTCCAACAATAAACCTCGCTTGAAGAAGAGTGTGATCGAGCCGATCAACGGTTCTGATTCATCAGAGTCCGATCATCATCATCATCATGAACATGTGATCAGTTCCTCAAGAAGTCACGAAAACCCTAAATCTGATCTTGAAGAAGAAGTTAAAGAAGAAGATGGAAAACAGAGTACTGACTCTGTTTTGGATGTTGAATGGGCTCAGGGGAAAGCAGGGGAGGATCGTGTACACGTGGTTGTATCTGAAGACAACGGATGGGTCTTTGTCGGAATCTACGACGGGTTCAGTGGTCCAGATGCGCCGGATTATCTCCTCAACAATCTATACACCGCCGTGCAAAAGGAGCTTGATGGGTTACTTCGGAAGGACGAAAAGGTTAGGTCTTTTGGTGAAAACGGCGAGACCCGGATGGGAAAATGTTCCGATGAGGAAGATTCCGATTCGGGCAAAGAGAATTGTCCTGAAGTGAACAGTGATGATGTAGTTGCTTCCGGTGCAAGAAACCAAGAGAAGAGTGTGAAATGGAGATGTGAATGGGAGAATAAGTCAAACAACAAGACCAAACCTGATAACAAATGTGATCAGAAAGGATCAAACTCGACGACGACAAACCATAAAGATGTTCTTAAAGCTCTTTTACAAGCGCTGAGGAAAACTGAAGATGCGTACCTAGAGCTAGCTGATCAAATGGTCCAAGAGAATCCGGAATTGGCATTGATGGGATCTTGTGTTCTCGTGACATTGATGAAAGGAGAAGATGTTTACGTGATGAATGTCGGGGATAGTCGAGCGGTTTTAGGCCGGAAACCTAATTTAGCCACCGGGAAAAAAAGGCAAAAGGAGTTGGAGAGAATTAAGGAAGATAGTTCATTAGAAGATCGTGAAATTTTGACGAATGGAGCCATGCGTAATACTTTGGTTCCTCTACAGCTTAACATGGAACATAGCACAAGAATTGAAGAGGTAATTAACAAACAATCATTGTGTTATTTGTGTTAATTGAAATGAGAGAAACTGATGGGGTTTTGTGTTTATGAGGACAGGAAGTGAGAAGAATCAAGAGGGAACATCCTGAAGATGATTGTGCGGTAGAGAATGATAGAGTTAAAGGTTACCTTAAGGTCACTCGTGCATTTGGAGCTGGATTTCTCAAACAGGTACTATTGTACTAAGATCACTCAAGATTGTAAACGTTAAATTTCATGTGTTTTCAACTCATACTATGTATTAACGTAGATCCCATGTTACTCATGTCGTACCAAAACGTATATAGTCGTCTAATCTAATTGTTCTTCAATTCTTTTCCCGCACAGCCTAAATGGAACGATGCACTTTTAGAGATGTTCAGGATAGACTACATTGGGACATCACCATACATTACATGTTCTCCATCACTGTGTCACCACAAGCTAACGTCACGTGACAAATTCCTAATCCTCTCTTCTGATGGATTGTATGAATATTTCTCAAACCAAGAAGCCATCTTCGAGGTTGAATCTTTCATATCTGCTTTTCCTGAAGGCGATCCAGCTCAACACTTAATCCAAGAAGTCCTCCTTCGTGCTGCCAACAAGTTTGGTAAGAAAATAAAATATATATTTTCCTCACATAAAAAAAAAGCCAAACTTCTGAATATTAATTGTTGAATTCTTATCTTTTTTTGTTTTTTTTGTTTCATTTTAGGTATGGATTTTCATGAATTGTTGGAGATACCACAAGGAGATCGTCGGAGGTATCACGATGATGTCTCTGTGATAGTGATCTCACTTGAAGGAAGAATATGGAGATCATCAATGTGAATATTATTGTTGTTTTTATTCATGAATTTGAATATATTGAAGAACTAATTACAATAACTCGGCTTGATTTTTTTTTTCCGATTTAAAGTTTTTATTCTCATAATTTTTTCATATGTTGTATCTATGTTACCTATAATATAGTTTAGTAAAAATACACCAAACTGGCATATATATTTTCATACCTTTTGCTTTTTGGGTTATTTGGAGTTTTACTCATTGTATTTTTGTATGTATATCAAATCCATTTATTAGTTTCTACCACGTTAAAAATGTAGAAGATCTTAATGTCAATATTATTTGAAAAGAGGCATACTCTGTAGTTAATTTTGAGCCAACCCACGATATTACACATCGAACAAAAATTGCAAGTCCTTTTCAGAAAGTACTTCCACATATCAATGGTTGTCATTTGTTTAATATTCAATTTATATATTCCTCAGACACTTTATTATAAGATTCAAACTATTTTAAAAGCCTGTAAATTCTAAGTTTCTAACCTCTAATGGTTGTCATTTGTTTCAATCTGAAAAAGTCGAAAGACGCGTTTTGGAGACAACATGTCAATGGTTAGATAAAAACTCTCGTTTGACATAATATTTTATCAACTTATCCATTTTTACTCACAGATTTGAATCTTCATTTTTTTTTCCTCTAGACTTTCCAGTCAATCTTCTTTTACTTTCACAAACGACACTTTTTGTTGTTTTTTTCTTTGTGGAAATTACAAAATGTTACTTTTCCATTCCAAATATTTGTCACTTCAAATTCGACTTGAAATGTTATCAGATTCACTTTTTTTTTTTTTCATCAGTCACGGTTATATAAAGGATTATTGCGATTATCATCAATGTCGTCGACCTGCAAATTTATATAACTGTCTAAAAATTATTTCTTTAAATAATGAAAATAATCCGAACAGAACAGAGTTAACTACTTAGCTTACTTAATTTCAAAATATATTTCTCCTGTTTTTCCAAGTTTGGTAAAACTACTAAAACATTAGGACTGGATCAAAAGACATTCGAGTTCCTAATATTCCGGTGTAATCTATTCATAAACAGATCTCAAAAGACTTCGTTCCCATGACTTTGGAAATTCTCTTCCACATTGACTCGCCTAAATTCTCACATTAACCAACCACTTTCCTAATTCGATGACTATTACATACTTTACCGTTACATATGTTGTTTTTGCCATGTGGCTATACAGTATAGAAGAACCAAAATAAAACTATAGCCAGACAATGCGGAACTGTTGTAATCGGTTTTACCAAAAGAAACCTTAAACTGATGTTTATATAATAACAACATAATGAACTCACCATATAAACCTCTGGACACCATCCTCATGGCTCCACTTAAACGGTCTAAACAAGAACATTGCCATTGTAAACACATTAACAGAAACAAAAATAGTTCCGATGAGAAGCCAAGAGGCCAAGCCGCTGTTTTTGACACAGGAGTGAAGCATGAAGAGGTAAAACGGAATGGTGTAATATCTGAACTCGATCAATGGCGTAGGAGCAAGAACAGCGCACGTAGCTAAGAAATAGACCAATACCCATATCTGCCTTCGAGTTTTCGCTATAGAGTTGAGGACAAATAAGTCAGGTTCACAATGCAAAAAAATAGCGGGAAAAGTAAAGAATCACATTATACTACAAGAAACGGTTTTAACATACCTAATAGAGTTAGGATTGAGAACCAAGAATAGACGTAAACCGGGACTAACAGGTACTTCATTGACCAATGAAAGTTGATAATCTTTCTCCATAGATAGAAGGGATAATGGCGATTATCGGCGAGAAGATATGGATGAGCCAAGCTACAAATAATTTTCAGAAAACAAAGAGAATGAGAGTTTGTAGTAGAAGAGCTTAAGGCGTTTTGAGAGGAGTCAAGAAACCGAACCTGAAAAAGTGTACAGAGGCAAATCCGGCTATTAGAGCTACAAGACTAAGTAGCAGGCTTACAGGCCAAGTTCTATGGATCTTTTGAAACATAATTCTCAGTTGAACTACTGAGAAGTGTAGGGGAGCAGTGAACAGAGCAGAAACGAGACTAAAATACATTATCTGCGCAAAATGCAGTGAAACTACATGAGCCTCTTTTGCACCTGTGAATTTGAGGTGTTGGATCAGTAAAGAGACTCATAAAGTTCCATTTCAACGAAATATGTAAACTGAATTGACATACCGAGGACTATACCACCATTCCACAGGATAAAAATACCAAACAGTACCACAACGACGATAAAAGGGCTAAATTTGAGCAAAAGCCTCCATTTCATATTCCAAGATGATGAGATTACAGCATAAGTATCATAGAGTAGGCCTGCATTTTTAACCTTCTATTATGTAAGAGATGAGGAACATTTATGCTTAGCTATAACTTTTCCAAACTATAAATAAAACATGTAAACCAGCGTACCTGAAGTATCCTTTGCAAAAGAAACAGTTTTACCATGGTTAAAACGGTCTGAAGCGTCTGAACTGCTATCAGGTTTTCTTTTTCTAAGATTTGATCTCAGAGTTGCTCCTTTCCTATCACTCGCCTGATGCAAATCTTGATTTACTATTTCTTTCTCTTTCTGCCTCGTCGAGTCAAGAGTGAAGTCTATAACACCTGAGCAAGCAACGAAAAGCATCCAGACTACATTTGTTTGTCGGATAAAAACTGCTAAAGTGCCAAACTGCAAGAACAAACCCGTAATAAATTCGCCTACATACTAGTAACTCTAAGATCTAACAGAGTCAATACCAATTTGCTTCAAATTACTTACCAATGCACTGAGCATATATCTTTTCTTCAAACAAGCGAGGTACATGGCAAGAACTGCGGTTAATGACGCAACATCTGTATAGTAGAGGAAAGTGAAGAACCAATGGAGAGGGTAAAACGACATAACTACCGCCATAAAAGTTACTTTTCTATCACTGAGATTGGGCCCCAAGAATCTGATTATCTCATACACTAGAACTCCACACAACACTGCAAAAACAGCATTTGTAGACCGTAGGACAGACGTAGAACAAGCTTCTGCAAAGGACTGCGTAGTATTTTTCATCAACAACATCCCTGGAAACAAATTAGCAACATGTACTAGTGAAAGATAGTACCTGCAATATCAAAATTCCCAAATCAAAACACAATTAAAAAAAAAATCCAGACTTTAAAGGTGACACTACTTGAGAATTTATATAAGAAGGTGATGATTCAAGAAGAAGAGAGTATTACAATCCAGGTGGGGTAGTGATCATTGGATCCCAGCTTCTAAAATTCCCATTACAGTACTGCTGAGCTTGAGGCACATGGAATATCTCGTCCTGCAAGTAATCAAAAACAAATCAGAGAGAGAGAGAGAGAGAGAGAGAGAGAGAGAGAGAGAGAGTTCTCAATCACAGATTAAATCGAAGAACCCAAATTCTAAAAAAGGGGATTCTTTTTTTTGTTACCATGTAGGGTTCAGGAACAATATGATTGACGATGATCGACATCGGAATCACCCATAAGCTCGTTATAGCTGCAACGGCTAATTTCCCCATAGTTTCCACTAATTCCCAGAAAAAATAATCAATCAGATCCAAATAATTCGCGGATCAATCATGGGTTTTCGTGCCCTAACGAATCATCCATAACGGAAATCGAATTTTCCCGGAAAAGGTATTAAGTGAGCTGAAGAAGACGGTGAGGTTTCGTCGGTGAAAAAACTCGGGAGGAGGAGTCAAATCGAAGTCAATGTTTCAATATTGGGCTTTTACTAAAAGCCCAAGTCAGATGTAACGAGAAAGCCCTGTATGTATTTAGATATATTTATAATTCTCGTACCTTAAAAAGTAGATCTTTTCTATTAGACCTCAATGTTTTCATAAAACCTTTAACTTAAGACCCAAAAGTTTTGGTTATTTATTCGGATTTTTATTTATTTTCGCTTTAATACGTTGTCAACTTCACTCGTCGTAGATCAATTATCAACTTTATTTTCTGATAAGCATTGCACAGCTGTGTGTGTATCATTTTTTTTTTTTCTTTGGTAATAATGCCGAGCTGATATCGATATGACTCCGAATGAGTTTGCATTACTCTTATAACGAAAATGATATTCTAAAATCATCATATTATTTCGACATAAATTCACATCTTAGTTTAAGTTCATATATGTATTAGTAGTTTAGTTAGCGAGTTGTTTTTAGTTTAAGTCTACAAATTTAACCATATCAAATAGAGTTTGAAACTCTTTGCGGCTAGCAAATTCATAATCATATAATATATAGAACCAAAAAAAAATGCATGTGCGACTTACAATACAAAATTCCACAACTCATGTAAATAGTATGTAACTTCCATGAAATTTTCTCTTAGAAAAATGGTCCATTATAATTATTAGACAAACAAGACTAAGCATGTCCTACACAAATAGACAACAAAGCTGTCTCGTGTCCTTAAGAATATACACTGCAAAGGCGATTTTTATTAAAAGATGTGGGAATCACAACTAAAGCTTTTGAAAGCATCTCTGGACCCAGATCCCAACCTTTATCTTAATTTTACTATACCATATGTTTTGACTTTAGTTTATATTACTAGTACTTTTTTTGAGGTAAACTCCATAAGTAAAAGCTGTTTTCCCGTTTGCTTGCAAATGGAGACCTAAATAACACTATTAAATTTGCATAAATTCACCGTACACATTGTGATTATTTAGAGGGGGTTTTATGATTAAAGTAAGGTTTCAACTTCCACTAAGTAGTTTAGCGAGGTGAATAATAGTTTGTTACTGATGATGATCACTGGATAGAGTGGGTAAAAAACCAAGCAAAAGAAATGGTCCCAAAATTTGCATGTGGGATTTGATTCAAATATGTCTAAGCAGCATCCGTTGATGTCATAAAGTATCTCATTTTCTTACCTCTCCACATGTGTAAAAAAGGCAAACCACCTTTGCTATATAAAAAGCGAGAGAAACTACCCTCTTTGAATTATTATTTATACATATATCAATATGTATGTACTTTATGACGTTAACAATCGAGCTAGGTATTTGTACTAGGAAAAGAAAATTCTGCGTCGATATAATTCTAATCAGTGGAATAATTAAGGGAAACCCTGATTATAAGTTTCTTATATCAGTATATGGTACCATCATTTTGTAAATTTACGAAGATTTATTTGTTTAGAATAATAAGGCTTATAATCTCTCTTATTTTTGGGTTAAAATTAAGCTAGTATGTGATATAGCATAGCTAGAAAGTCTTATTATAACTAGTTATTGTATGCTTTGCAGGAGTTTGTGAAATTCGATTGTACGATCTTGTTAATTTTTCAGACTATTAAAATGGTCAATGCGAAAACATGTTATTTGATCATGTTTTGCAACTTTCTCTCATGACCTTTAATAGTACTATTTACACTTATGAATCATAAATTTCGTACTTGAATTGAGAATTGTTTCTCCTAATTTTGTGACCCAATAATATATTAAAATTTATTAAGCCAAACAAGAAAAGGTATATAACAAAACGTGAAAGATGGAGGGCATGATGATCAACCATGTGCGTAGTCATCGCACCACATGCCTAGTCGCCAAATCTTTCATTATCCTTTGCTAACCCTTTTAATTTACTCACTTAATCCATACTTAATCCCCTAATTTAATATCATATACTTACAACTATATAATTCCACAACTTGTTTAATTGGAGGGTGGTTCTGGTGGTCGTCATTTAGAGAGAGGTATGGTAAGTTTACCAAATCTGAAGTGGTTCACATTTTACGGCCGAGAGGAATCCAAAGCTGTATTTTTTCCACGAGTATCACTCATAGATTAATCTATAATTGTAGAGAAGGCAATATTTTCAATGTTTATGATAATTAACAAGTACAACAATAACAATCATGATGGATAAAACAAAAATGTTAAAATGGAAGGAAAAAAAACACATTTTGGAACAGAGTGGATTGTTATTGGTTTCGAACATGAAAGGTTGCGTCTGAAATCTGGAGATCTCACGATGTTAAGGATAATATGATTAGTAAGTACTCATTATCATACCCCCGAATAATTGCTGCATTTAATAATAATCTTATGTTTTGTCCTCTATCATAAATCCATAAACAAACAAAAATAGTTAAATTAAATATTTGGTCGATATATGTAAAGGTTTATGCAATAAAAAGAGATCAATATATTCGTGACTGATAAGGAAAGGAACAGTGACAAGTATCAACAAAAATAATTAGTGCGATTGAAGTCAATTATTAGTTGGTGATTCAATACTTGCGTGCACGATAAAGGAAGCATCTGAGAAAATTATGTTTTGACGATACTGGAAATTTTTTTTCTTTCCTTTTATCATAGACGACATCGTATATATATATGAAGAAACATGAGAATGAGAAGAGAAACTCAAACATAGAAGTTTCAAAAATATATTATCGCCAGGTCCCCATGCAAAGCAAAGGCACGTGCGTCTGATTTGCATCAAAGTTTGTGGACAAATTATTTATTTTCCTTTTCGTTTTTTTTATCGATATGTTTCATTTTCCGTTTATTAAAAAAAAAAAAATCGTGCTTTACAGATATAGGAATGTAAAATGCTCAAGTAGTAAGCGGAATGTTTTTCCTGATCATCAAGATCCCTAGTTATTCTTCTTAAAGTCATTAAGACTAATCAAATCATCGAAACAACTAATAAATTAAAGAATTTCATAGACATGAGATCAGTAAAAGTATTTTTAGTTTAAATTTTGTCAACGAAACAATATTGCTTTCTTGTATTAATAAATAAATAAACACAAAACTGCTTTTTTGTAAATAGTTTTACTAGAACTTTTTAAAAACTTCAATATCCTACTATATTAATTGGGAAGTACAAATATAAAATTAACCTTAAAATGTGTAAAAATTTACATTCACTTGCCATTAGAAAACCTTAATTAATTAATTAATCTTTATTAATTATTAATAAACAAAAAAACCATTAGCAGATCAAATTAAATTAAAACTACAAAAGTAAATAGAATATATTCGAATCTAAACTAATTTGTATTTGAAAACAAAAATATTATTAGAAAATTAACAGCTAAGATTTTAAAAATCTAATCGAATAAAATCTACAATTACAAATTTTATCAACATTTTTTACCAGCACAAGTTAAATTTTTTATTAAATATCTAATCTAATAAAATCTATATCAGTTATGTTTAACAGCTTAGATTTTAAAAATTAATAAATAACATAATACCAAAATAAAATATTATAAATTTTCATCAAAAAAAATTCAACCTGCGGTTTTTCGCGGGTTAGTACCTAAGTATAAAAATTAAGAGCTCTATATATATATATATCATCTTATTTCTGAAACTTCCTGATTTTATTATTTTTTGGTTATTTTTCTTGCATGCATGCATATATATTGTAAATTGTGGTAGTGCTAAATCTTATAGTTATAGGTGTTATAAGCATTGTAAATTGTGGTTCGTAAATACTTGTGTTGATTTTCATTAGACAGTTATTTTTCTAGCTTACTCAAAAAATGAAGATATGCATGTATATGTGTATATAGTGAGCATATATAATAAAAACAAAATCAAATAAATTTAACTTATTTTATGTAATCCCGCCACTTGGGAGACAGATCACTAGTTAGTTGAAATGGAGGCTTTCAAGCTTCCGATCCAACGCACGCAATCTCTCTCCTCTCTTCCCTCATCCCTCTTCTCTTCTCTCTTTTTCTCTCTTTCTTTCTCTTTCTAAAAACTCGTCTAATGGCAGAGATCTGCTGCGTCAAGGAGATCCAAGAAGAAGACGTCGAGAAGACCCGACCCGAGTTAGATCTCCCTGATCATGAAGATCCAACGGTCAGCGACGAAGATGGGTGCAAGACTCCAACATCGTCCGATCACAAGATTCCGGAGGTGACGTATACGTTATGCCCACCGGCTCCGAGAAAACCTAAACCGAACCGGTCTTCTGGTACGAAACGAAAATTAACGCCGGTTAATGTTGTTAACCGTATACCGATTGATCTGAGCCGTGAGATCGAGATGTTCTTCGAGGATTTGGACCGTAGGATCAAGAAGTCACGGAAACAATAAAGAACAAGATTATTGCCTAATTGGTAGTGATCGTTGCTCATTCCTAATTCTTGACTGTGTGGTGGTAATTGATCCTTTGAATTTATCATCTTCTTCTTTTCTTTTTTTTTTTTTGTTAATTATTTATGTATAATTAGCTAATAACAATAAGAAACTTGCTGTCAAAAAAAAAAAAAACAATCAGAAACTTATGTACTCATTTAATTTGGATTTGTACAACTGAAACAAAGTCAAAGCTCACATTTATAATTTCTTCGTTTCAATGTCAACATTAACTTACGTTTTCAATGCATGTATTATGTATACATATAGTATTATTTAATCTTTTTGATTTTGATATCTTTGATTTTTGGAGAGCAATAAACATTTTCATAAATATATTTTTTATTTTTTAAAAAAAAAACAAAATTTGGACCATTTTTCTACATAGTTTTGTTCGTAAGCAGCGTAATCAACATATCTAAGTTTTATTTTTGTAATTTACTACCAATCTAGCTAATTGCATGTCTCTATAGTTTTGATATAAACTTAAATCTTTTAATATAAAATAAATTAAAAAAAAATAAGAATGTATAAACACTAGCTTTGAAATACTATATTTTTCCACATAAATTAGCTAGTATCTTCGGGTAGTTCTAATTACTTGATTGTATTTATTATCTAAAAACATGTTCACAAGCGACATTGACAAGGGGCTCGTCCGAAATAACTGAGTATAAATTCAGTTTGAAACTGAATAATGTAATTTGCCAGATTCAATTTTTATTAGATTATTTATGACATTTTTTTTTGAAAAATATATAATTTTAAAAATATACTCCTACGTCTGAACTTTTTGGTTTTTACTATCAAGATGGTAGTTTTACACAACTCTATGTCGTAGGTTATTAAATATACTAGTATTTGTTTACACTTTTTAACAACATATAGTATTTATTACCTGATTAGTTTTAATACATTGAAAGTCTCTTTTTTTTCTCATGTCGCACAAATCTATACTACTAACATACTTGATCAGTGACAGAAAAATAAATTTAACAAACCTTAATTAAGATTTGTCAAGAAAAATATAAAAGTCAAGATTTCTACTGAAAGCAAACAAGGATCATGCTTCCTGCTTTGGGTACACCTTGTTGTGATCGATAAATGGATTAATATTAAATACTTCTATTTATGTGTGTGCCATTGTAAACACGGGGTTAAAATGCACATCAACCAAGAAGAATATCGTTGAATTGCATAAATTTGTAGAATTAATTAGATACATACATATATTCTTCTACTTTCATGTGTGATATACAGAGGGGAGTATAAAACTAGTTCTGTAATGGAGCTGACTGCAATAATTATGTACTAATATCAATTAAATGTATAAATAACTAATGATATTTTGTTGGCAAAACAAAAGTTAATAATAATGACCTCTTTTGTTATCTCTTACTATAAATCCAGGCAAAGTGGTCAAAGTAGCTAAAAACACAGAGAGTAAAATCACTCTTATCCGAATATTGAATTTTCAGATCCGGATCGGAATAGGCCAATTTACCCGGGTATCCGATCCGTAAACACGCCTAATTTGAAGGACACATAAAATTGTTTCAAAAGAATGCCACGGTTCTCATTCACTACTTGCAAATTGCAATATATTATGCACGATCTCACTTTCTTCCTACAAATTTATACAATATCTACTACAGTTTGTTTAGTATTGTGTTTAGTGATGAAACGATGGTTAATCTAGGCCATTAGAATTAGTTTATGATGTTGTCATATTTTTTCTTTTGCTTTCTGTTATAGCTTTTCTAATAATTAACTTATAGGGATTGAAAATAATGGTTGTTTCTACGCAAACGGATGACTCAGCAGAGCATTTGGCCAGGACTCAGTTCAGTATATTTCTTCTCAAGGTCCAATTGGTTAACTGGAATAAACACAAACCAAAGTAAGGATAAAAGGAAATGTCCAAATTTTTTATTTTATTTTATAAAGAAATAGCTCAAGAAAGCCAACCTCTCAAAGCTTGCCTCTGATACCAATAGTTTCTCTTCGCCAGATGTGTCTTTCTCATCTTCTTTGGTTGGAGAAGCTAACTGCAGATTCTGTAAAGGTTCCTGGATGTTCAAAGAACTTAATCCCTTATAACTTATATATATTATATTATACATGGAGCAACGAGCTATATCAAATGTTTAAACACAATGAATGCAGAAGAGCATACCCATAGATGTGAAGCAGCAAGAGTTTCCCCACCAAAAAAGTTCCTTGCGGTCACAAATGGATCCCTGTGCATGCATAAAGTATGAGGGAAGTGTGGTTTTAAGATGTAGAACACTAAACCACTGAAAGGGATACCTATGTCCTGTGGCGGCAAGCTTAGCACTTTCTGCAATGGCTGATCTATGACAGACGGATTTCTTGACCGAGCTTTGAGAAATTGAAATTTGACTGAGATACAAGAAACTCCATGGCTTCTACTAGAGACAACATTTAAAGCAGTGTGTGCAACTTTCCTCCGCTGAACACCAGACGAGTTTGCCTCTTGAAAGTCAGACATGGAATCAACTGGGACACTAGAGAGTCACTTGACCAACTTTATATCATCCCAAATAGCAATCTCGTTGGCTTTAACTTCTAGGAGATCCCAACATCTGTCCATGTAAACTTCATAATATGAAATCTCTGCTCTACTTCCTGTCTTTTCGCACATAGACAGAATGGTGGACATGGTCAATGGCATAAGACCTGGTAGCTCATCGAATCCCTGATAATAAAATGCAAAAAAGAGATCATGAAACCAATATGAGGAAGCAAAGATTATATAATCTAATAATGACAAATGATATTTTTAAATGGTTGAAAACGTGAAATCCAATATTATAAGACTGCGAAATTAGTGTCAAACCAACCTCAATCAAGATCTGGCGAATGAGAAAACCTTGAACCATTCCTCGTGTTACATAGATACACCTGCAAAAAGAAACATACCAAGGTAAAAAGAAAGGGGAAGAATGTGAAATATTTGCTAATTCAAAGGGGGGGGAGGGGGCAAGTTGTAAAGTGACAAATTTGGTAGATACTCCTACCAGTCGTGGAGCCGAATTTGATCAATGTTTTCCACCATAAGACAGCAACATCTATGAATATATCCAGTGGGATGAATTTTTAAGAATGACCTGCATAATTAGAGCAAAAGCAAACATGAACAGAGAGCACTCCGTATTCATATGGGTAAAAATCTAAACACAACTTAAAGCAATTATAATTGGAGTTACCTTTGTAATGACATAGCTTAGATGCCAACAAGCTTTACCTCTTTGGTATGTGCCTTCACCTCCCTTATCCATAAACCATTATACTTCTCTTCTTGGTGCCAAACTTTAAGTTTTTGTTCGCAGTAAGTAGCTAGCGACATACGGATGCACCTAAAAGTGTAAAACAAACTGGAAAAGTTAACTCATAACCAATCTGGTTCCAACAGAATCTCACATGTTTCTTGAGATTCAGTCTCATCCTAAGTAAAACAGTTTACATAATAAAATCTTTTCCACATTGTTCCTGGTAAAGAAAAAGGGATGCATCAAACTTAAAAGAGCATGTAGAGAGCAAATAAATAAAGGCATATTCAAGTAGAGCAAACACCTCAGAAGAAGTGCAACAGCATCGAAAAAGCCTTGAAGAACAGAAGATAAGATGAGCTCGTTTTCATTTTCGCCTCCAGTAACAAAGAAGTGAAGGTCCTGGGCAAACATATAGACAATGATGTTATTGTCCAACAGTGTGATCTCAGCTGCACACAGAAGTTAAAACGAAACATCTATAAGCGATTTGAAAGAGACAGTATGTATATACAAAGTGAGGAAACCCAATACACAGCCCATGAAAATAAATTGTGTAGATAAATAGTATGTCTTACCTTCTGTGCGAGCATTGGTCTTAGAGGTCTTTGAGAATACAAATTTCTCAAAACTTAACTTGGCAGCATTAGTTGACCAGTCATCCGAGTAATACTTGACGGCTACACGCTTTTCCTTCAGAGTCTAGAAGAAGAATGTTCTTTACCAAAGGACATGAATCCTATTCCATGTAAATTGGAAATTCAGTAATTAAGTACCATGGGAGAAGTGAAGCAGGTTATCCAAAAAAGATCATGTATAGTCAAACTCCTACAGATACACATAAACATTCAACAGGATATAAGGCATATGTACTTACATGAGACATTGTTGTAAGACTTCAGATATACCTGAAATAGTGACAAAATATAGCTGTTATCACCGTTACAAACACAAAACCAAGTATTTCAGCAATTTCGATTTTTGACAAGATATTAAGTTCATACAAAAGTGTATAAAGAGTATTTTGGACTCAGCGAGTACATACATGTACAAGTGAAGTCCCATTGAAGTTGCTATCGACATATTTGGACTCTCCCCAAAGAATTTCACACTGTGTTCAAGTAAACGAACCTTTAATTCTGATTCCTCAGACTCATAAGCTCCTTTGTTGATGTGTTTGAATCAGAAGAAATCATGAAAACATGAAAACACAGAACAAGAAGAAATCATAAGAAGATTTTGGTTCCAACAAAATCTCACATGTTTCTTGAGATTCAGTCTCATCCTAAGTAAAACAGTTTACATAATAAGATTTTGGTTCCAACAAAACCTCACACGTTTACATAACTAAGTAAAACAGTCTCAAATTACCATGTAAATCTGTGTATGGTTCTTTGTGTTACGGGTTGTTTTTTTTTTTATGCGCTGTTCTTGAAAGTAGTCTTTTAACATTGCAGGAAGTGAACAAGAGTCAGGTCCGGCTTTGGCGATGACGGAGCTGAAGACAGGGATCTACAGTGTGGAGTTTGGTTCGTTTGTATCACCGTTGCAAGCTTTTTTTGTGTGCGTGACGGTCATAACATGTGCTGCCGAGGCAAAAAAAACACCGTGAAAGCTTCATCTCCTTTGGCTCCGCCTCTATCTCCTGTTGGAATAATAATCCCCTGTTAAACCCAATGTTTTAAGAGACTAATGACAGCCTAACTTAATAATCATGCGACGCGAGTATATAAAGAGAGAGAGAGAGAAAATTAGTCTGCCTTGTCATTAAGAAAAACACACACAGAGAGAGCAGAGACGACGTACCAGAAGAAGAAGAAGCAAGAAGCAAGCTCGAATTCGAATCAGAATCATGGTATCACTCATTACAGACGAGCAGATGAAGCTGGAAGACCTGATACATCGTCTCGGTTGCAACTTCCCGACGTCGTTGAATCTATGTTCCGGTTGTGATGTGAATTTGAATTATAAAACAAGTTACATTGTAATTTTTGTGTTCTGTGTTCGTAAACGACGAGTGAGACAGTGGCGACTGAGATGTTGGAGATAAGCCGGTTAGATTTTTCCTTCTATTTCATTTACTGATGCGATGTTTTAGGTTGTTGTGACTGAGATTGGTCTTCCTCGGGGCGGTGAGGTCAATGTTCCTGCTGAGAACAACACGGCTCCGGGTCGAGCAAAGATCGTAGCCGGAGACTTCTTCTGCTTGTCCACAGTGTCCAGTGGTGGTGCTTTGGTAATCTGTAAACCGGTTATAAATTGGTCCAACACTGGTTTGCAATTTATAACCGGTTTGCAGATTACCAAAGCACCACCACCGGACACTGTGGACAAGCAGAAGAAGTCTCCGGCTATGATCTTTGCTCGACCGGAGCCGTGTTGTTCTCAGCAGGATCATTGACCTCGAAGACCAATCTCAGTCACAGCAACCTAAAACATCGCATCAGTAAATGAAATAGAAGTAAAAACCTAAACGATGTGGCTTATCTCCAACATCTAAGTCGCCACTGTCTCAAATTACAATGTACGCTTGTTTTATCGTTCAAATTCAAATTCACATCACAACTGGAACACAGATTCAAATTTTTCTAATTCTTTCCCTAATCACAACCGTTCCAAGAGGAAGACGAAATTACCTTCTTCCATGAGAAGGTAGGGAAGCTCTCCTCCAGTTTCTTCAGGATGAACGTGAGCAGTTCCTGGCCCAGATCTTCTCCCCCAGAGGTATTGGTCGGTCCTCCCTCAATATTGAGTTTGAAGAAGTTTAATTGTGGTGTGCTCTTTTCTTTTTCTTTCTAGGGTAAAAAATCTCCCTTCGTCTTCAACCCGATCCAATACGGTCCAGCTCCTCCGGCTTCTACTCCTGGGAAGAAGAAGAACAACCCACGCTCGACGGTACTTCTTCCGTTTCTTGATTTGACTCTCTCAATATTGGATTTGAAAGAAATTTTTAGTAACTGTCTTTTTTTTATTTCTAGGTTAAATCTCCTGTCGTGTCGAAGAAGAGGAAGGGTGGGTAGAATTGAAGGAGAGGTGGCGACCTTTACTTTCACGACATATTATAGAGTTTTATTTATTTATTTTATAAATATCAATTACTCTATTATCCTATTATCGCATTTAGATGCTAATGATGAACGTTAGCACATAGCTGGATTCATCATTATTACCTGGTTGGTTGTGGAATGTTTTCAAAACGATGTGCACAACTGCATCTTAATGTTTTTTTTTTCTTTTTCAAATTAAGTAGTCAATGATCCACCCAGTAAAAAAATTCATAGAATCCTTGTTAATTACCGCTGAAAGATTATTACACAACATGAAAAGAATTTTGTTTAGTTGGTTTTTAACTCACACAGTCAAAATTAAATGTAAATAAGCTACTCCTAAAACACCCCCAATCAGTAAAAAGAAAAGCATCACCGCGGCCCACACAGCCAATGAACCGGCTTTAAAATCTCCTGTAGGCCCACTACTCTGCCACGCACAATCTTACGTGGCAATTGATATGAACGTTTAGGAGCAGTTTTCCAATTTTCGACAAGCGCTTTTCACTATTTGGACAATATCGCTTTTTCCCTTTTGTTTAAGGATTTGGAAAAAGGAAGGTATCCATCGCTTCTGAACCGTCGGATCAATCCCAAACTTAATCTAACGGTTCATACCACATCACAGGAACGTTCTGGAAACGCAAGTCTCAACCATATAAAACCAACGCTCCGTTTGCTATTCTCTTCACAAACCTAAAAAATTCCTAGCTCTCTTCTCTGCTCTAAGAACTTTTCGTCTCTTCTTCTAAAGCTTTTTTTTTGGTTTCTCTGTTATTGTGATAACAATGTCGGGTAAAGGAGAAGGTCCTGCGATCGGTATCGATCTTGGTACTACCTACTCATGTGTAGGAGTGTGGCAACACGACCGTGTTGAGATCATTGCTAATGATCAAGGTAACCGAACCACGCCGTGTTACGTTGCTTTCACCGACACCGAGAGGTTGATCGGTGATGCTGCGAAGAACCAGGTCGCTATGAACCCTGTTAACACTGTCTTCGGTATGTATACTCTCTCATCTTATTATGTACTCTGCTCTTGAGAATGCTCTGGTTGTTGTTTCCTGTATGAATTAAAGTGCGAATTTTTAGGGCTAGTATAGGATGATCTTTAGGGTTTGAGTTAGATTACGTATTTGCGTTATACATGTAAGCTGATTATGAACTATTCCTGTGGATTTGTTGAAAAGTTAGGATTTTTATCTTCT
Organism: Camelina sativa; assembly: GCF_030686135.1. Classification (NCBI taxonomy): domain Eukaryota; kingdom Viridiplantae; phylum Streptophyta; class Magnoliopsida; order Brassicales; family Brassicaceae; genus Camelina; species Camelina sativa. Next base: position 29,237,940 of record NC_141887.1, on the reverse strand, counting down.
CTGACCAAAGTATTTAAGTTTAATTTGATGATTTGGTCTGTAGTGTTCACTTTGATTTTGATTTTTGTGTGTTCGGTCTATTGATTTTGGTTTTGTTTAATTTTGACAGATGCAAAGAGGTTGATTGGTCGTAGATTCAGTGATGCATCTGTCCAAAGCGACATGTTAGACTACTATGCGGAAGCGTGAAACCGGAAACGTACCTTCACCGGTTTAGTGACGAATATGGCATGAATCGTCTGAGAACTGATGCAGAGATCGGGGTTGAAATCACAGATGGAAATCAACCACAAGCCACCGTTCAAGTGCTCTTTCCGTTGATCTCTCGAAGCTTTCTCTCTCTAGAATGTTTTACTCTCTCTCTTTCAATGTCAATGGACACAAGTGTTGTCCAAGTTTTTTTTCATGTCTCTGCGTAATCCTCCTTTTATATACAAGGCAAGAGACTTCACGAACAGCCACAAATGAGTTTCGCATCTTTTAGAAAACAACTTCTCTATTACACCGGTTCAATTAAACCGGTTCGGTATGCTCCAAATCATGGGCGCAAACCGACCACAAACCAACATCTCCCACTCGCACATGATAGGGAGCATAATTAATACTAGAGAAATATTAAAGTTCAGCTCGAGAATCGAAACATGGAAACCATACAACAAATGAACCGTGCGACCCTGCGAGTACACCTGCACTTGGGAGCTAACTATGCACCTGTTAGGAATACATAACTGCTACAACCCTAAAGAAAATAATTGCATTTCAGCATGTCTCGCTGTCCCCCAAACTCATTTATCTTTTACATCAATCTTAACATATCTTATCCCTATAGCATATGTTAGACATTTCACATCATGTGTTCACTATATTCAAACTCCAATTGAGTGATATAGTGGCTGGCCAGCAAACACATATGTCAATGTAAAATCAAATAGTTTTTCCCTTCCGTACTTATGTCTATCCATTCTAAACTAACCGCTTTCCTAGCATGTCCCATAAGGCTAATTATTCCATAACCATTGGATAAACATACTAAAGTAGCGAACATTAGCTTATCCCTTCAGAACATAGACGAAGGTTCAAGGGTAACTCTTGAAACCATAGTGTGGTTTATAGGAACTCACATTGCGGATGATAGGGATTATAAATAAAATATCATTCGCTTCCTATATTGTCGGACTAGCACATGTGGTATGACTCACATGTCATAGTAGTTAACTCTTTTCAAAAAAAATATGTCAATTGGTTAAACCAAGTACTACTATGAGGATCAAGCTACTATCATCTCGCTGTCTAACGCCTGATTATGTACTTATCCCGCTCTTCCAAGTATTCATGATTTTGGGTCAATCATGATTGATATCTTAATAAGCATATCTCATCTTGACTCTTTATCAAGGCAACATTAACTAGCCTTACAAAGGCAAGCTCCCACTAGCGCCAAGCTGGTCATGTCTCATCTCAACATCTCACAAAGAAATTTGAGGTGATTGTTCATGTGAGTGAACCAATCTCCTACTTGGTGACACTTCTTATTATTTGTGTGTAATATGCAAACATAAAAAAAATTGACCGATGTATATGATATCGAGAAAAAATATATATATCATTAAATATATATGTAACATCCAATACAAATACAACGTCAAATGACAAATTTTTCATAAGTACACAAATCAAATTCTACGCAGACCTAAAGCTCGAACATGAGCGAGATAAACATCTCTTGGGATGGGTTTGGTAAATGGATCAGCTACCATCCTATGCGTAGATATGTACTTAATGACCACCTCCTTATTTGCCACAATGTCTCTCACGAAATTATTTTTGATTGCAATGTGCTTTGTCCTTCCATGATACTTATGATCTTTCAAGAAAGCAATACACGCTTGACTATCACAATGAATAGTCACAGGGCACGAAGCCTCTGGAGTGATCTGTAAGCTTTCTAAGAATCTTCTTAGCCATACAGCTTCTTGGACTGATGCTGAACATGCAATGAACTCAGCTTCCATTGTGGATAGAGCTGTACAAGATTGTTTCTTGCTACTCCAAGTGATAGCACCATTATTAAGCAAGAAAACATATCCTGAAGTCGATTTGCGTCCATCCATGTCGCCACCATGGTCGGCGTCTGTATAACCCATTAAACGCAAATCACTTCCTTGATAACACAAGGAATAGTCCATTGTTCCTTTCAAGTATCTAAGAATTCTCTTCACTGCCATCCAGTGTTTCCTCCCGGGGTTTGACTGGTAACAACTTACTAAGCCAACAGCATAACAAATATCCGGCCGGGTGCACATCATAGCATACATCAAGCTGCCCACAGCACTAGAGTATGGGACTTTTTCCATCTCTCGTTTCTCTTCAAGGGTCTTAGGGCACATATCAAGGTTTAGGCTTTCACCTTTCGCAATTGGAGTGTCAATGGGGTTACTGTCAAGCATCTTAAACCTTTCAAGGATTGTACGAATATATGACTCTTGTGAAAGAGCTAATAAATTCCTTGATCGGTCTCGGTATATCTTAACACCAAGAACAAAATCAGCTTCTCCCATATCCTTCATCTCGAAATGAGATGATAACCATTTCTTAATAGTCATGAGAAACTCCATATCATTTCCAGCCAACAATATGTCATCGACATATAAAGATAGAATTACAAAGGATTGTCCAGTGCTCTTGACGTAGACACAATGGTCTTCACTAATCATCGTAAAATCATAAGAGGTAATAGCTCGATGAAAGCGAAAATACCATTGCCTAGAAGATTGTTTTAGGCCATATATTGAACGTTTGAGCTTGCAAACTTTGCGCTCTTGGCCTTCTACAACAAAACCAACTGGTTGTTCCATGTAGATTTCTTCTTCTAGTTCCCCGTTAAGAAACGCAGTCTTAACGTCCATTTGATGTAATTCTAAATCTAATCCGGCGACTAAGGCTAGAATAAGGCGAATTGAGGCAAACCTCACCACTGCTGAAAACGTTTCCTCATAATCTATACCTTCTTGTTGGGTATATCCTTTCGCCACCAAGCGAGCCTTATACCTATCTATGGATCCATCCGCCTTTCGTTTGATCTTAAAAATCCACTTGTTTCCGATCGCTCGATGTTCTGGCGGAAGATCAACCAAGTCCCATACTTGGTTTACCTTCATAGATTCTAGTTCTTCTCCAATTGCAACATTCCATTCATCTGATTTTGGGCAAGAGAGAGCCTCATAAACAGTTCGAGGCTCTAAGTCATCATGGAGAGCAACCATGAAAGCTTCCCCTTCGATCTCAAAACGACGTCGGGGAATGTTTCCACGTCTACTTCTACGCACCTCTGACTCTTGTGATTCCATCCTATGAGAATCACTAACCAATGTATCTCTCCCACTAAGTTGAGATAGTTCTCGTGAACTTTCACCAACTTCCACAGATTGGTTAGTAGAAGTAACATTAGTCGGGTCATCCATCTCTTGAAGATGAAACGCCTTATCAGTCTCTCCCCTTCGAGGAAAGTCATTTTCCAAGAATGTAACATCTCGTGATTCGATTTCTGTTATACCTCCATCTGAGTGTTCGCCGATAAGCACATAACCCTTAGAGTGCTCAGAATATCTTATAAAGATACACTTCTTTCCTCTAGGACCCAATTTTCCATGAGGATGAGAAGTATCGCGAACAAATGCTGCAGACCCCCAAGGTCGTCGATGCATTAGGTCAGGTTTTCTCCCTTTCCATAACTCATAAGGAGTAGAAGTAACAGATTTAGAGGGCACACGGTTAAGTACATAGGCAGCAGTCATTAATGCATCACCCCAATATGAAATTGGAAGGTTAGCTTGTGCCATCATAGACCTAACCATTTCAAGAAGCGTTCGATTTTTTCTTTCCGCTACACCATTTTGTTGCGGTGTATATGGGGTAGTCAATTGCCTGACAATACCTTTTTCATCACACAATTCTTTGAATTGTTCAGATAAGTATTCACGACCTCGATCTGTTCTCAAACACTTGATCGTCCTCTCCAATTGATTTTCGACCAAAGTGATGTAACGTCTAAAACACTCTAGTGCTTCTGATTTATGAGAAATCAGGAACACATGCCCGAATCGAGTGAAATCATCTATAGGGTGATAAAATAAAAATCCCCATGCCTTGCCCTCACATTCATCGGACCAAAAATGTCGGAATGAATTAAATGCAATGGATATTCAGCTCTAGTTGCTTTTCCAAATGGTTTCCTTTTTGCTTTTCCGGCTAAACATGGTTCACATGTGTCAAGATCTATTCGGGCGAGAGAGCCGAGAAGACCTTCTCTAGCCAATCTATTCATTCGATCAACACCAATATGACCAAGTCTAGAATGCCACACATTTATTTCAACATTTGTAGAACTTGTGACATATGAAAAACTTTGATCAACATTACTAGTAGTAATATTCGTAGTTCAATCAAGTACAATAAAACCATCACAAGCATAACCATAACCGTAGTACACAGACCCTAGAGTAATTTTTAAACACATGTCATGGAAATTCAAACCAAATCCTAACTTAAGTAAAGCTAAAACAGAGACAAGGTCCCGACGGATTTCAGGAGCATACAAGACATCATGTAAGATAAGTGTTCCTCTGCCACTCATGTGTAGCTGACAAGTGCCAATACCCAGTACCGCAACTTTGGAGTTATTTCCTACATACAACCATCTTGAACCTTTAGGTATCCGCTGGTACTCGACATACGCATCTCGATTCCTAGTTACGTGGTCTGTTGCTCCTGAGTCTACAATCCACAAAGGATGAGATTCGGTAAGCATAACACAACTAGAAACAAAAGCATATTTGCAAGTAGAATTTAAGGATAATACCTTCTTTGCCTCAGTGCATTCACGAGCAAAGTGACCCATGGAGCTACAGTTGTAGCAATTTATTTTGGTCATATCCTTTTTCCCTCCACGCTTGCCACGCTTGGCAAATTTTTTTCTGCTTCTTAAGTTCAGGTTGATAGGGAGCCTTGTTTCCTTTGTTACCTCTCTTGCGCTTCAAGCTTGAGCTTGAACTTGCAACATTGGCCTCATTGAAGGGTTTAGCAGCCTCTAAGCGCTCATCCTCTAACTCAAGATGACGTGATATATCCTCAAAGGATTTCACATTAACATTATGCGTCATTTGAACCTTCATATGGTCCCAACTTTCAGGCAACGAGCGGAGAACTGCTTGGATTTGCTGTTCATCAGATATAATTTGACCAGCACCTTTAAGCTCTCTAATCATGGTTGCCATGACTCTAAGATGCTGCCTCATCGAATGATTTGGGCGCTTCTTGTAGTCATTAAACCTCTGATTAAGTCTCCTAAGTTTGGTGGCTGAAGTGGCACCAAACTTTTCTTTCAACGCCTCCCACATGCCTTTAGCAGTGTCATACTCTTCAAACTCACACATAAGATCATCTTGCATGCAACTCAGCAACGTAATGCGAGCGATGCTATTCTTTCTTTTCCAGACAACATATGCCTCTTGATCCCTTCTATGTTGAGCGGTAGTACCCTGTTCAGGCTCTTCCATGAGATGGAAAAGAGTCTCTTTCACCTCTTGCTCTTCAAGGACATACTGGACTTTGCGATACCAAATATCGTAGTTGTCACCATCCATTTTGTCTCCTCTATTGAGCTCCGCAATAATATTCTTACAAGCCATGCCTGTTGGAATATTCAAAGACATTAATTCGTTTGCATATTTATTCACACATAACATACATTTTGCCATAAACATAAATCAATCTAGTGTAACTCAATTTATAATACAAAATCGAGAGTTCACTATGTTCCCAATCATCACCCGTATTACAATCTTGTCACAACAAATTAACTTATATCATGCAAAATTTTAAGTTCTAAACTAAACTAGAACTCCCACTTAATTAAAGTATTTTCTAACATGAATTAATAAATAAAACATGCTTCATTAAAAAAAAATTTTGACTAAAAAATAATTTCAGATTCTTAATTTCCTTATCACGACAAAACTAGAGAAATTTAATTTTTTTTAAAAAATTTGGACATACCAAACTCATTTTATTGAATAAACAATATATGTTTTAAACAAATCAGAATCTGCCACATGGCGATTACTGTTCATCGTCTTCCTTATACATATATTAAACGCCCATTTACACGAAAAAATTTCGGCCCCTATAACTCTCTGTATACTGAACGAAATTAGGCGTGCGATATACCATTAGAAAGAGAATTTCAATATCTACGCACGGCCACCGAAATCATGCAATTACGGATTTTGTACAGAGAGTTATGGGCGAATTAAAATCGGCGGTTTATTCACATATTGTCTCAAATTTATGCATTCAAATTCGGTTCTCAAAGCGATATGATAACTAAGAATGAAAAACATGCCAGAACCGTAGCCAAATGCTCTGATACTAATGTTAGACTACTATGCGGAAGCGTGAAACCGGAAGCGTGAAACCGGAAACGTACCTTCACCGGTTTAGTGACGAATATGGCATGAATCGTCTGAGAACTGATGCAGAGATCGGGGTTGAAATCACAGATGGAAATCAACCACAAGCCACCGTTCAAGTGCTCTTTCCGTTGATCTCTCGAAGCTTTCTCTCTCTAGAATGTTTTACTCTCTCTCTTTCAATGTCAATGGACACAAGTGTTGTCCAAGTTTTTTTTCATGTCTCTGCGTAATCCTCCTTTTATATACAAGGCAAGAGACTTCACGAACAGCCACAAATGAGTTTCGCATCTTTTAGAAAACAACTTCTCTATTACACCGGTTCAATTAAACCGGTTCAGTATGCTCCAAATCATGGGCGCAAACCGACCACAAACCAACACGACAGGAAGTTGTGGCCTTTCAAGATCATCTCTTCAGGAACTGCTGAGAAACCAATGATCGTAGTCAACTACAAGGGTGAAGAGAAACAGTTCGCCGCTGAGGAGATCTCTTCCATGGTTCTCATTAAGATGCGTGAGATTAGTGAAGCTTACCTTGGCACCACTATCAAGAACGTTGTGGTAACTGTTCCTGCTTACTTCAATGACTCTCAGCGTCAAGCTACTAAGGATGCTGGTGTCATTTCTGGTTTGAATGTTCTGCGTCTCATCAACGAGCCCACTGCTGCTGCCATCGCCTACGGTCTTGACAAGAAGGCCACAAGTGTTGGAGAGAAGAACGTTCTGATCTTTGATCTTGGGGGTGGTACTTTTGATGTCTCTCTTCTTACAATTGAAGAAGGTATCTTTGAGGTCAAGGCCACTGCTGGAGACACTCATCTTGGTGGTGAAGATTTTGATAACAGAATGGTTGACCACTTTGTTCAAGAGTTTAAGAGGAAGAGCAAGCAGGACATCACTGGCCTCGCAAGACCCCTTAGGAGGTTGAGAACAGCTTGTGAGAGAGCAAAGAGAACTCTTTCTTCCACGGCGCAAACGACTATCGAGATTGACTCTCTCTACGGAGGAGCTGACCTCTTTGCTCCAATTACCCGTGCTAGATTCGAAGAGCTTAACATGGATCTTTTCAGGAAGTGTATGGAGCCTATAGAGAAGTGTCTCCGTGATGCTAAGATGGACAAGAGCTCAGTCCATGAAGTTGTTCTTGTCGGTGGTTCCACCCGTATCCCCAAAGTTCAACAGCTTCTCCAAGATTTCTTCAATGGTAAAGAGCTCTGCAAGTCTATCAACCCTGACGAGGCTGTTGCATACGGTGCAGCCGTCCAGGGAGCTGTTGAACTTTGGGGATATGGGAAGACCTTCTCTTGCTTGATGTCACTCCTCTCTCCCTCGGTCTTGAAACTGCTGGTGGTGTCATGACCACTTTGATCCAGAGAAACACAACCATCCCGACCAAGAAGGAGCAGGTCTTCTCCACTTACTCAGACAACCAGCCCGGCGTGTTGATCCAGGTGTTCGAAGGTGAGAGAGCCAGAACCAAGGACAACAACCTCCTCGGTAAATTCGAGCTCTCTGGAATACCTCCGGCCAAGGGCGGATCCACGTTAGAGTAGGGAGGGGCAGTTGCCGCTGTCAAATTTTTTTAGACTAATACTATTTTATAACAGTTTTGAATTATGCCCCTGGTAATAAATTCTTTTTTGCTCCTGTTACTCAGGTTTTTCTATATTCACACGTTTTTGACATCAAATGCGTCTTCCAATCTATACAAAACCAAGTTAAAAGTCCAATTTGTCTATTTATTTTACCAATATTTCAACCCGTATACTTTTAATAGCATTGTGTTACTTAAAAAATTAACCAATTTTTTTAAATGGATTGTCTTTCTTAAATAAAATTGGAGTTATATTTTTTACCAAAAAACTTGAATTCTTATAGAAAATTTTTTCCGTTTCAATTAAAATTTGCCCCGGCTAAATTTTTTTTCTAGATCCGCCACTGCCTCCGGCTCCACGTGGTGTTCCTCAGATCACTGTCTGCTTTGACATTGACGCCAATGGTATCCTCAACGTATCTGCTGAGGACAAGACCACCGGACAGAAGAACAAGATCACCATCACCAATGACAAGGGTCGTCTCTCCAAGGATGAGATTGAGAAGATGGTTCAAGAGGCAGAGAAGTACAAGTCTGAGGACGAGGAACACAAGAAAAAGGTTGAAGCCAAGAATGCTCTTGAGAACTACGCTTACAACATGAGGAACACCATCCAGGATGAGAAGATTGGTGAGAAGCTTCCCGCAGCAGACAAGAAGAAGATCGAGGACTCCATTGAGCACGCTATTCAGTGGCTCGAGGGTAACCAGTTGGCTGAAACTGACGAGTTTGAAGACAAGATGAAGGAGTTGGAGAGCATCTGCAACCCAATCATTGCCAAGATGTACCAAGGAGCTGGTGGTGAAGCCGGTGGTCCAGGTCCCCATGCTATGGAAGAAGATGCTCCTCCTGCTCCAGGCGGTGCTGGCCCTAAGATCGAGGAGGTCGACTAATCAGTTGGATAAGACCTGTTTTCTTTGAATCGTTAGAGACTTTTTATGTTGTGTTTTTGGTTAGTATTTTTTTGAACAATGGCTGGTTTGCCCAGCTATGATGACAAATACTTGTTCTCTTTTGCTCATTACTTCTACTTTAATGGTTGTACTAACCATAAAAAATAGTCATTTTTTTAATATAATTACAACCAAACATATTTTCAATTGAAAACAAAAAGGTAATTCTTGTAACAACAACGAATAAGAGAACTCTTTAGTAAATCATCAGCATCGTATATATAGTATATACCTCTTGTTTCCACCTTCCTCTTCCTGCATCTTCTGTACTCCCTTTATTTCTCTAATTTAACGTTATTAATGATGTTATACACATAGTATTGTTTTGTTAATTTTCTATTGGTAAACTTAAATTTTCAATACGAATCTATTTAACATGTAACTGTAATTTTATTTATTAAGTTCAGATTTCACTTTATGGGAATATATCAAAGTGTTACTTTTGATTTCTACGTTGTATCCACAAATTTAGAATGGCAGGGATCCCTTGTTTCTCTCCTTTCCACTATTCTCCCTCCAAAACAAAATTCACACAAACAAACGATGAAGAATAAAAAAAAAAAAAAGGTTTGAAATTAAAAAAAAAAAAAAAAAAGAAAAAAAAACCAAAGAGAGGATTTGAATTTGATTGAGGAGATAAACAAAAATTCTGGAAGTTTCTGAAACATATGAACAGTAATGGCGAATCGAGGCGGCGAAAACGGGAAATTGGAACGGAGGAAGACGATGACGATGAATTGGGCGGGGTTAGGCGAGGTCGAAGACGACGACGATCACTTTTTCGATAGCTCTAATCGTATCTCCTCCGTCGTGCCTTTGGATTTAGCATCATCTTCAGATGAGGAAGAAGGTGACTTCGACGATTGCCGGATCTCTTTTTCCTCTAACGTATCTTCCTCCTCTCGCGCTGCTCCTGCGCCGGATATGTCGCCGGATTATGATATCTGGATGTCGGCGCCGGGATCTATCACGGAGCGTCGCCGTCGGCTTCGTAATGGAATGGGACTTGAATCTAGGAAGAATATGCTCGGAACTATCTCCATCCAGCGCGTGAGTGAACCTACGGCGGCGGCGGGTGGATCCTCCTCAGGTTCTCGCGTTGCGGAATCGAAGGTGGAGGAGTTAGATCAGAATTCTTCTCCGGTGGATCAACGAGTTCATCGATCTCCATCGATGTCGGTTTTGCTTGTGCGGTCGAGATCTGATTCCGATATCGAAGCGTCTACAGCTGAGAAAAAGAGGAAAGAGGATATGTTAGGGAAAACGCCGAAATCGCGATTAACTAGAACCACGTCTGCGATTGGAGCTCCGTGTGCGAGGATTTGTCCCTACTTCACCCAAACGCAAGCCTCGCCGTCGAACACGCCAAACGGTCAGCAGTCTCGAGGGCAACGTAGCGGCGTGTTGCTCTCCTCGGTAGTCTCCAATACTCAATTCAGTGCTTTTTTCTTGATTAAGAATCTCGATACTGGGAAAGAGTTCATAGTGAAGGAGTATGGTGAGAGTGGAATGTGGAATCGTCTTAGCGATTTGCAAACCGGTAAGCAATTGACAATGGAAGAATTTGAGAAAACCGTTGGATATTCATCTGTTGTTAAGGATCTCATGAGACGAGAGAATGCGAATTCCACACTTGATCTTCGGAAATTTAATTCGTATGTGTCAAAGAGTTTGAGAGTAAGCAAGAAGAGAGGAGCTGCTTTGTTAAAGAATATAAAGGGCGTTGCTCATTCTATGAGCTCCTCTAAGGTTTCAGAGAAAGAGAAGGATTCAAATGGTGGTAGTAGTGGTACGTATAGTCCAAAAGTAGCGGAGAAGAACGGTGAGCAAACGAGTCAATGGGTGAAAGTGAGGCATTCAGGGAAGTCTCATAAAGATTTGAGTGCTCTGCATATGTGTCAAGAGATTCAAGCTCATCAAGGAGGTATTTGGACTATGAAATTTAGTCCAGATGCTCATTTATTAGCAAGTGCAGGGGAGGATTGTGCAATCCATGTGTGGGAGGTTCAAGAATGTGAAATCATGTCAATGAATGAAGGCAGCTTGACACCGATTCATCCTTCAATGTCTGGTTCTACAGATAAATCTTCTACGGAAGGTGATGCTGCTGAAATGCTACCGGATAAGAAGAAAAAAGGGAAAGGTTCAATGAGTAGAAAAGGAAATCAGATACCAGATTATGTCCATGCACCTGAAACTGTGTTCTCATTATCAGATAAACCAGTTTGCTCTTTCACTGGTCATTTGGATGATGTTCTGGACTTATCCTGGTCTCGGTCACAGGTTAATTTATTATCTCCCTTTCTTGCCAACATTGATGATTGCAGCCATTGATGTCTATTGACAAAGTTAACAATACCTTACTCGATATGCAGCTATTGCTTTCATCTTCCATGGACAAAACTGTGCGGTTGTGGGATATTGAAACTCAAAGTTGTCTAAAGCTATTTGCCCACAATGACTACGGTAAGACAAGAATATAAATAAAAGCTCATCTTCCCTAAATGTCATATGGTTTTTAGAGATTCATGTCTTCCTCTGTTGTTTTTAGTTACTTGTGTACAATTCAATCCATTGGATGAAGATTACTTCATCAGTGGCTCCCTTGATGCCAAGATCCGTATATGGAACATATCAAACCGTCAAGTAGTTGAATGGAATGATCTAAAGGAAATGGTTACCGCGGTTTGTTATACTCCTGATGGTCAGGTACATAATAATCTTGAATTGTCACGGGCATATACTTGCATTAACGAGCTCGTATTGATATCTCTATGATGTTTGGTAGGCTGCATTTGTTGGTTCAATCAATGGGAATTGTCGGCTTTACAGTGCAGAGGGTATATATGCTAAAGACTTATTCTGTTTTGTAAACGACGTATATTAACCTTAAATTCTTCAGAAAGTTTGTAAAATTTATTTTCTCTAATGATTGATCAGATTGCAAGTTGGATCAAACAAACCATATTGATCTGCAAAACAAAAAGAAAGCTCAAGCTAAAAAGATCACAGCTTTCCAGGTTCCACTCTTATGTTAAAACGTTTACATTGTTGTTTTCTTTTGCTTGTAGATGCTTTTTCAACTTACCGTTGGGTTGCATGTAACAGTTTTCGCCAATTAATCCATCGGAAGTGCTTGTAACTTCTGCTGATTCACGCATTCGGATTCTTGACGGTACTGAACTTGTTCAAAAATTCAGAGGTATGAATGTCACTCAATCAACTCCATTCGTTTCTTCGTTCAATTTCACAAAGTAAAAATTTTAAATCTCGTATTTACCCATAATCCAGGCTTCAAAAACGTTAACAGCCAAATGACAGCATCTTACACCGTAGATGCAAAGCACATTGTCTGCGCAAGCGAAGACTCACAGGTTTACGTGTGGAAACACGAGGAGCCACGACTAGGAATCACCGGTAGAAAAACCGTCAACATGTGTACATCTTACGAAACATTCCCTTGTAAAGATGTTTCTGTGGCAGTCCCGTGGAATGGCGTTGTAAAAGGCGAACCACCATCTGCACAAACCCAATCGAAAAGAAACCCGAAAAAAACTTCAACTACCCAGGAAAACGTGACCACAAATAAAAAAACAGGCCTCCCACCGTTACCTAAGAAGAACAATGAGGGCACCACAGATGGAGCAACAGAACAACATCAAGAAGACGATCCCATGCCACAGATTCCACAAAACGAATCAGAGAACAACACAGGAGAGTCATTAAAGCATGGGGATTCACCTTCTATATCAATCTCCTCTCGGATTTCATCTTGGTCTTGGTTTGATAGTAGTGGTAGTCATGGAGCACATGCGGTTCAGCCAACAGCTTGGGGAATGGTTATCGTTACAGCCACAATCAAGGGCCAAATCCGGGCTTACCAAAATTTTGGATTACCTCGCAGAGTCGGTCGTCAAGGCTCTCTTTTTTGACACAACCGTTCTCAATTCTTGTACATATATATGTATATTTTATATGGTGTATTATGTGTAGCTCTCACGTATTCATGCATAGTCTACTGAGTTTATTTTGTATACTGTATACACAGTCAAAGAAGAAGAAGGAAAATTGATACATAGAGATTTTAAATTCTGATGTAAGAGTCTCTCTACCTTACAAAACGAACACAGATCCAATACCGTAGGAACATACATACAGACAAGAGATTACAAAAGCAGAGTCTGCAGAGACCGCACTTGTATAGCTTGAAAATGTATTAAACGAGGATTAAAAATACTATTTGGAAAAAAAAAAAAAAAAAAAAAAAAAAACTGATTTGTATTCCTTAAACTTACAGTTTCGGTGTTGGACTATAAAAGAATCATGTCCGTACGAATTCATGCTAGCATGGAGCTTAGCTGACTGACATCCCTAGTTTTAAATTAGAACCTAGAAGATTGTAAAAACCGTTACGCTTACAAGTTACACCTGACCTGAGTTTAGAATTAACTGGTAAATTTGAATACTATAATTGTATATTGTTGTTGAACCCATATTTCTTTAAAGAAAGAAATAGAAAGCTACAAAAACAGTATGATGTGGTCCAAAAAGGATAAAGTGTTTTTGTCTCTCGAGGTACACTGGACGAAGCATATGGTCTTTTGTCCATACCAGTTTCTTTTCTCCTTTTCTCAATTTCGAGCTTCTATAATTGTAACGGTACTCTGATTGTGTTGTGTATGCTATTTTCTTTTTGTTTTTTCCATGTCTATTCATTAATTTTTATTTTTGTCAATGGTAAAACTAGAAATAAGATTATTATTCGGTTGTTTTACACACACACCAAAAAAAAAGTTACTCTCTTCGTTTCATAATATAGGATGTTTAGAGAAGTATTTTTGTTTTATAATATAGGATATTTCCAACTTTCTATGCAACTTTTAGATAAAATTTATATTTTATATAATGCAGACTTGTTTATGATTGGTTAAACTTTTTAAAAGTATTTATTTCTTAATATGCGTGTTTTCACTAAAACATCTTATATTTTAAAACGGAGGGAGTACATTATTAAACCACGACCAGTTGGTCTAGACTAATGGAGCTACCCACCGTGGATGATAAAACTCTCTTTTAGTGCGAATAAATACAATAAAACTGTAACTGACCTTCAAAATGGTTTCGTGGTGTAGTTGGTTATCACGTCAGTCTAACACACTGAAGGTCTCCGGTTCGAACCCGGGCGAAGCCAATTCCCTTTATTTTTTGAATCTCTTCGATTTTTGCTTAATTGCCAAATAAGATAATCATTTTCCTCTCTCTCTCTCTCTCTCTCTCTAATAAAATAATATACACAACTTTTGTTTTCTTTTTCTTTCTACGTTTATTGTTGTATAGTTTTTCAACCAAATCTCTCTCTCTAAAACTCCAATGTCTCACCAGGTATACTCCTAATCCTCTCTTTCTCTTTCGCTCTTTGACACAAAGCACTATATATATAGATTTTTGTAAACTATGTAATGGATGTGATTATGTATAGGAAGAAGGATGGCCATTGGGTCTGAGACCTGTAAATGCAAGGATCGGAGGACTCACAATAGGAACTCAGCATCATCATCATCATGAGCAAGTCTCTGCTGGTTCCATCTCTTTCAGCTCTCTTCTCTCTCCTTCTCCCTCCTCTCACTCTTCCTCCGATCTTGATTCCCAGGTCAGATATATATATATACTTCGCTACCTATACTGTAAATATATGCATAGCTAGCTGCATTACACATATGTATCATATATAGACTATATAATATAGTAAACTATTCACGGGATGGCAGGTTCTTATCTTGGTTGAATCCTTACATATCCCTCTAAAACTTCATATTTTGTTCCCATATCTGGAATGAACTATATTTAGTATACTGATTATATTTTTGCTCGAAAAATTAATAGTTGATTACAGTTTTATCTATGTGTTTTTCTTTTTCTTGCATATATATTAATTGATTAATTGATGAGCCGTTTGAAACTGTCAACGGTTCTTTTTTTCTCCTAAGGGAAACTTAGAAGGAAGATAATGATTATACTTTGACTACTAGTTTGGATCTATCTATTGCATTCAGTCATTCACATTCTCTTTCGTTTAACAAAAAATTAAAATACAATAATAGTACTATTGTTTTTGTTGGTTGAGATGACTTCAGAGCGAACGTGAACCAATTGTGTTCACTTTTAAAGCTGTGATGGTTTTCTCTGAAAAGGGCACGTTTGTCGGAAATTGTTAATTTCTTCAAAATAAAGTTATTTTAATATAATAATGACCAAAGCGTTTTCTCGAATATTTTGTCACCTTTTGTCTTTTGATCACACCGTATTGGAAAGTGAAATCATTAAAAAATTTAGCAATAATCCGTTTAAGAATAACTACGCGATTTCACGCAATTTTTTTTTGTCATTTACATAAATTTGTGGTTTGAGTTCAGCTTTCTGTCATTCTGCCAAATTTATATACTAATTAAAATGTAAGAGGTTCCGTCTTTTGTGCATTTTAGCAAAGAAGTTATGTTTTTTATATCTAATAATTTCGCCATTTTACCATAGTACATTTTAGGTTATAGAATATTTATATATATAAAAAAGATAATTTACTTGCTAGAAAATCCAATGATGATTTTTGTTTGGTTCATTGTCATTGTATATGATAGATAAAGGGATAAAAAAAAAAAAAATGGTACAATCATTTCTTACCAGTTAGCACCATACTTCTCAATTTTAGCATTATCATTAATTTCATAAGCTTAAAATTCTATTTGGTTATAAATCAGATTTTAGTTTATACTTAGTAATCTGTTTTTGGTTAGCACTCACCATCCTAATAAAAATGTCGACCTCTTCTATGAAACCAAAAACTTAACTTTAAAGTTTTTGCATCTATACGCTAAATATAGCATTTTACACATCTCTTA
This sequence comes from Camelina sativa, assembly GCF_030686135.1. Lineage (NCBI taxonomy): Eukaryota > Viridiplantae > Streptophyta > Magnoliopsida > Brassicales > Brassicaceae > Camelina > Camelina sativa. Next base: position 29,222,028 of record NC_141887.1, on the reverse strand, counting down.
TTTTTCAGTCGATGGGATCATTTTTCCGCGATAGGAGCTACACACTAGGAAATCTAATCGGGATATCAAGCTTTCTTGAACTTTCGAGAAGATCAAACCGAACAAGGATAGATCAAACGGCTGCTAGAAACCATCAACACCAGAAGAATCTAAAAACTTACAAGCCATGGATTTTCTCCATATGTTCAAAACTAAGCACAAATGCCACTGTCATTTCCCATAACAGGATTACAAACGAAGAGAATAATAATGGTGGTCGTAACAATGTGCAGTCTCTCGGACATTTTCTCATGGTGGAGAGACGAGCCGTCGGATCAACCACACGGTCCACACCGACAATGTGAATGATAATGAGATGTGTGATATGATATCTCATTTGCTCGTGGTCTAACGTAACAGCTTTTGGTTGTCTTTTGTATGCGACTTTGTTTGTCTTATCTGGGAGGTTGAAAAGATTTTTTCCCTTGCATGAGTTGTATCATCATTATGCATGTGATATGAATACTTGAGTAGAAGGTTATATGAATAACATTTTCTATCTTATGATCTCGGGAAACTTGATTTTACGTCTTTTTATATTTGTGTTGACAAGTTAAATATTACGTTACATATATACATGTAAAGGAAAATATTTTAGTAGTTCATTAAATCACTTTATGGTTTCTGACTCTATGTTCTTTGTAGTTCATACAGATTCATCCTCTCTATTCACTTATTCAGTGTATTATTTATTTTTATTTTTTTTTAATTAAACTAAATTTAAGTATTTGAAAGACCCAAAAATAAACGAAAAACAGTTAAGCTAAATCAAGTATTTGAAAGGCCCAAAAATAAACGAAAACAGTGATTTGTATTAAAAAGAAGCCCATTAAGAGAAAAGTCCAACATTAGAAACTGGGTCGCTTTTACTCCGTGATCTCGCGATGGCCAGGGATAAAATTGGAAATAGAAAAAATTGAAATTGCTAAAACCCTAATAATAATAATCCTCTTTTTATTTTATTTTATTTTAAGAAGACTATAAATTGGTTTCGTCTTCGCTCTCTCACAATCTTCTTCTTCGACTCCCCTTGGCGGCGCACTCAAGAGAGATTCAAACAACTCAGGTGAGTGATCTCAAATCTTACTGTCTTTCGATCAGTGTGGAAGCAGATGCTAGAAATCTAGAAATCTTCACTAGTTGCTAGTACTACTACATCGCGATTTGCTTATAAATCCTTTTTGAGAAATTGAATAGTTCGTAACTAGAATCGATTTTGGAATCTTGAGAGCTTTTGATTGTAGTTTGCATACAAAGTAGATCTGAGGTTTCTTGTTTGTATTTTTTTTTTTTTTTTTTTTTTGTCATTGAATTTGCAAAAGAAAATGGTGGCGACTGGCTTGTTCGTGGGGCTGAACAAAGGACACATTGTTACAAAGCGAGAGCAACCTCCTCGACCTAACAACAGAAAAGGGGTAAATGCTCCTTTTGCTTCTTAAACTCTTTTAGCTCTTTTGTACTTAGTTCCATGTTTAAGTAGAATAGGTCCAGATCATGATTTTTTAGTACAACTTAAGCTCCCTGATTTATTCATTCTATTTTGTTGAGTCTTATAGGAAAACGAAACAATTGGAATCGCTCCTTTCTTTCTACAGATTATTGAATTTGTAGAAAGGGATTAAGTTCTATTGTCTTTATCACAGTATGCTATTGTTGTGTTTTTGATTCTTTGTAGCCTTGTTCAAAATCTGATTTGCCTATGTTACCCTCTTTTCATTTTTGTATTGTTTGTTTTGCTGTAACCTATACCCATTTTACTTGTTGTTATCATTTTCTGATATGAGTATTTGTTTTTGTATTGTGAACAGAAAACAAGCAAAAGGACTCTCTTTATCAGGTCCCTCATCAGGGAAGTTGCGGGTTTTGCTCCTTATGAGAAGAGGATCACTGAGCTTTTGAAGGTCGGTAAAGACAAGAGAGCTCTCAAAGTTGCCAAGAGGAAGTTGGGAACCCACAAGAGAGCCAAGCGAAAGAGAGAGGAGATGTCTAGTGTTCTCCGCAAGATGAGGTATAATTCTATTCTCTTCTTCCATCCTTCAATCTTTTATTATGCATCTATCTAAAAGACTTTGCTCCTTCATAATTGAATGTTTTTCTATTTTGCTGATTTAAACTTGGTTTTTCGTTTTTGTGCAGGTCTGGTGGAGGTGCTGCTGCAACTGAGAAGAAGAAGTGATGCACTAGTGGACTCGCGTTGGTTCAGCGTGGTTTCTCGAATTTTTTGTTTTTAGAATTTTTGCCTAATGTTTCTTTGGATATTTTTGTAGCAAAGATGATTTAATGTTTGAAATGAAACCAATGTCCGATCCAATCAGATTTAGAAACGAACTTTCCTCGACGCCCCATGTTGTAGTCTTTCGTTATTGGGCTTACTTCAAGATTTCAAATTTTCGTTACAATGATGTTTTGCTCTATCGATGTTGATGTGCTTAAAAGTTGGAAGCGTTGGTGATCTTTTTAAGCAGTGAGCTAAGCAAAAACGGTCCACGAAGCTATTATGTTAATCTGATATATGTAATACTGATATGTGACGATTTGTTAGGCGTGTGTTTTCTTAAGGACCAAGCAACTTTTTATGGGCAGTCATCATCATCCGTCACAATCATCTCTTATATCGGCCACTATGGCCGATTTTTTTTTTTTAAAAAAATTATTTGGGTAAAAAGTTAAATATAGACTGATGTAAGTCGGGACGAAATTATTATCCTTATAACAAGAAAAAAGAAACATATGAACGTTTATGGATATGCATTGGTACACATACGTGTGTTAAATGTGGTTCTTAGTTATTGGTCAAGTTAAAAAGGATAGCAGCAACTTGAGGTGGCATGGCTTGTGTTATTAAAGGAAATCAAATTGTTGTACAAATTTGAAAATGATTGGTGCTTGTACCAATCACATAGCACCAGTGTTCAAGAAAGCGGTCTAGGTGGCCGTCTAGGCGCTAAGCGCTCAGCAGACGCCTAGATGACCGCTTAAACCGCTTAAAAATATATTAATTTAATTTTAATATATATTTATGATTTTTAACTACATATATTTAATTTATTAAGTTTTATATATGTATATGTAATTATAAATGTTTAATAGTTGTTAATATAACTTAAATAAATGTATTTTTCTTACTTTTGTTTATAATTTATATTTTTTTTATTTTTCTAACATATATTTGTATATAATTTTATATATATAATGTTTTATGTTGTAAACGCCTAAACCGTCTAAAAACTGTCTAGGCTCCGATTAGGCATTTTAAGCGCTAGGCACTGGATCACCGCCCAGATACCGCCTAGCGATTTCTTAAACATTACATAGCACATATATGTAAATCCATTGTGACGTCAGATATGTGACAAATTGTACGTAAAGGTGGTGAATAACCTAAGGCCCCGCCTTGATTGTGGGCAACGATTGGGACAAGTGAACAAAAAGAAAAGAAAACTTCTTTTACCAGTAGCTGACAAAGATGATATGTGTATATCTATGAAGAAAGAAACAAAATCTACGGTTAGTTTATGATTCCTTTACATCCTAAAATTTAAGATCCATGAAACTATTGAACTCCGATAATTTGGATCTAACTGTCCACATTAATATTGGTCAACGAAAATTTAGGCTGGCTTAACAATAGGGCTTGCAGACTTTATACTTTGATATGTGGGTTGCCTTGAAACCATATTTTTGAAAGAAAATTAATTTAAATTAAATACGAAATTAATGTATTTAACTATATTTGTTACTAGTAATAGTTTATATCGATAATCATAATTAGACTCAACAAAAAAAAAATGGAGCTAATTAATTAGCGGGAGATTGTCAATGGTAATGATAAGAGTAGGCATAGGAGTTGCATAACGTTGTTAAGGAAATCGTCGACAAATTTACTTAGCCATATCAAAAAGGTCCAGAGTTGAGGGACCCCTCATTGTTTTTTTTTTGGGTTTGGCCAAAATTTATAATGAAGGGAATTATATAAATAAAATTTTGGCAAAGACTAGCTAGAGAGTGGGCACACTCTTGGTTAGAATATTTCATAGGACAACTAAATATCCAACACATGTACTATATATAGAATATAGGTCATAGTCTAGATATATTCATATAATTGAATATTTGAATCATTTCGATCCTGTATTACTACTACTAAGCAGAATGACATATAGACCGCAATTAGTTTTGAAGATTTACCAATCTTACAATAATACTATAAAATTAGAGAATTTTAAGGAAGAAAATAATATATTTCAGTGATCATATATCATTCCATTCGTACAACAATTATTCTTGCACAGACTTCGGTATATAGTTCTTCTATATAGTACCACTACCAATTGGAGTCTGAAGTCCAAGTACCACAACACTACACTGACACTATTAACGAGTAAACAAAGATCAGTCAAGCGAAGGAACTAGTCTCAGAAAAGTAAAAGCTGCGAAGTTACTGTAAAGAGAGAATGAGATTAATGATCTTCGCAGAAAACTATACATGGAGGCATCTTTTTGCATACATTTGGCTAGTGCATATAATAGAAGACTATATTATACGTACTTATATAAACGCAAACTGTATAAGTACATACGAATATAGCATACTTGTTTATACATTCATGTGTATGTTTTGTCCTTATATGTATAGATCCGGCTTGGGTTTTTGGGTCAAGAAGGTTCCATGCTCTAGACTTATAGTGACAAATAATTTTTATAGTTAAAAATATAAATGTTATATTGTTCTTATATCAAAATTACCACCAAACAACTTTAAACGTGGAAGTCTCGCATATATGTGTGTATCATCTTTTTCCACGTGACGTTAATATGAAATTTTCTTTTATCATCAACAAATATTTACTTATAAGTTATAATATCCCAATTTGGAAAAACATTGTTCAGATTCGCTGGTCCGCCTTGAAGGACTGGTTTGTACCATTTTACTACCTATGCTATGACAATTGAGTCATAGCCTATGACCGAATCTAAGACTTGGATACGAATAGAATTATTTATAATATACGAGTACACGACCATGAAGAGAAAAATGGAAATAACTCCAACCATTCGTTCTCTTGTCCTATGATTGGCCCGTACTAAGAATTTGTTGAATTTATGATCGAGACATATATATATCCTTCCTCGTGAATTTGAAGCATTACTTTGCCGATATATATATTTTTAATATCAACGGACTTGCAATTAAATAATCAAGTTGTATATATTTACTAATTTTTTTTTGGTGAAGATTCTAGATATCATGGAATGGTAAAATTTGTGGTTAAAATTCAACAGTACTAATATCACCAATTTTAAAGAAATAAAAAATAAAATAAAAATAAAAATTTGGTGATGTGGAATCAGAAGTACCGAGTTTAGTTGTCAGTCACATGTAAGGGGAAAAAAATCAGAAGTACAGAGGTTTTGGGATTTTGTAGTGAATTTGTTTTTGTTCTTTTGGGGAGGCTCGAATTCTCATGCGCGTGCATCGAGGCGCGTGTATTTTCAAGATCGAATCTCTCGGTTCTTGTGCGTGGCTCCCACCTCTCCTGACGCACCGTTACTTTTGTCGCCTAGTGGTCCGTGACGGTCACGAGCCTCTTGCTCTCTCCCTAGGCGCGTCGTTTTTCTTGCTCCTTTGTTCCGACATTGATTCGGTCGTCGTTAGATTTCAGTCTCCTTTTACTATTTGTTTATCTGAAAATTATTTTAAATAAATATCTCTCTTTCAAAATACAGTAAAATTTCTATAAATTAATAATGTTGGGACCATGACATTTTATTAATTTATAATGATATTAATTTATCTATAAATTAATAATTATTATTTTATAGTATAAATTAATAATTATTAATTTATAGGTATATTTTTAATTGTTTAATTTTTAAAAAATTATGAATTGAGACAATTTTTGCAAAATAAGATTAGAATTTTGGATGTTGTAAATTTTATGGTATTGGAATTAAATTTGAAATAATTAAAAAATATTATTGACAATGAATTACAAATATTATAGATAAATTCACTTATACACATGACATAAATATTCAAATTTATGAATAAGAATATCAATTATCGTATTTTAATAGTCTATCAAACTATCAAAATGTAAATGTTGCATATTTAGAAATTGAAAACTTTAAATATTTTAGCTGTTTTATGAAATGTTATAGAATATTTTATATTATTATAGTTTGAAGATACAAATATAACAATTATTTTATAGATATGAGGTTTAAGGGAAACATACTTTACTATATCAGCATATACATATATATATATATATTTACATCATTATTAATTTATGATATTATTGGGACCATATTTTACATGGAGATTTCATAAAAATTATTATCTTATTATCTTATCGAATTTTGTTATTTTTTACACTGTCCCGACTTGGGACTAGCAAAATTTATTAATTTATAGTGCTTATTAATTTATAGAGTATTAATTTATAGAGGTTTTACTGTATTAGATGTTTTAGAGAAGTTTTTTTATAATATAGGATATTTTTAATTTTTTAATACAATTTGTATATTAGTTTAGTATTTTATATTATGCAGTATTATTTCTGATTGGTTGAACTTGTTAAAAGTAAAAACTTCTTAATCTACATGCTTTAGTTAAAATATTTTATATTTTGAAACAGAAGGAGTATATTTTTTTGTTTGTAGTACTGTTTTTTTGTTGTTGTTGTTCATACTAGTAGTAGCTAATTACATTCTATAATGTTTTCAAATCTTCATCAACATCAAACCTAAACTCAATTCAGACAATCACCAAGATTTGTCTTCTAGTTGGTAAAGCACCATTCCTCTAAACTAACTGTTGATAACAAATAAATTCCATATTAGTTTAACACTTTGACTCATGTGGTACTCAACTAATAACAATCTTCATTATTAAAAAGTGAAAAACCAAATAATTTATCATTTGTTATCCTCGCCATATACAAGTTGTTGTTTTTTTGTCGACTCATCTTATCTCGTCGTTTTCGAAACCGATCATATGCATTATCGACGATCATGCATGCATTGCGCAAAATTAATCTATTGATATATTTGGTAGGGCGGGTTGATCTCCACTATATATGTACGCCGTATATTTAATTTATACATAAACACACTAGAAAATAAATATTATCTTTACTATGAAATATTTTATAGTTATTACGGTATTGATAGTTTGAATAAACAAAGACTGGGCAACAAGACAATACTTCTCGGGGGTCACAAAGAACGTTCCTTTGCAGAGCATAACGAAATCATTGTCCCTTGATTACTTCCAGTCTTTTGCACTTATATATCATTATATAATCACTATGCTTGATACAAGTACTATATGGTAATACCGTTGCTATATGTCATATATATATATATTTGACTCCTATTTAATTTTTTATTTACCACTAAAAAATATATTCAAGATATGTAAATCATCACATGTTTTTAAAACAGTGTTATATATGTCAATATATATTTTTGCTTGTACTAATTGTTACAAAATCGTATGTGATGATTAAGCTCATGATATGGAACAAAATAGAAAAACACTCAACAGTTGAAAATCATTTTTGTAGTAATGCGTGTTAGATTGCAGTTTTAGTTCAAAAAAACTACGCATTCGAGTATACGTAGTTAGATGTTCAAATAGTTAGCTTGTAGATAAAGTCTCAAATAGATTCTTCTTTGCTTTACATCAAAATCATCAAAAAGTCTAATTAAAGTATTCCGTAAAAGACTCTATAATTTTAAAAATGGAATAATCAGAAAACTATGCGGAATTTGGACCGATTTCATAAACTCGTAAAGATATAATTTAGAGTCTTTTTCATTTGTTTATAAGATTTTAGACTCAAAAGGTCTCCACAATACTTGGTAATGACATAGTTCATAACTTCATATACGGCTTAAAAGGAAACATAAAAATTCTTACAAGTCACCTGTACTAGAATTCCTATTAATGCGCACAACCCTATCAATATTCTTGTGATGACTAAGTTTATCGTACTGAATATGTTTTTTTGTATTATCGTGAACTACATTTGCGACCTGAAATTTACGTACACCAACTTTAACTTCCATTTTAGTTTCGATACATTTTAATTAATTAACTAAATAAATGTGTCATACTTTGTCATGGTTATACTTAATAAATATTATGTCTAAAGTCCAACAAAAAAATGCATTCTTGATATTATCCCTTCTCGTAGCTACTGATATGAATCATGTCATGGTTATATATAACTGCTGCTACAGAATTTCTTTGTTTTATGTGCTGCATTGGAGTTGATTATGTATAAAACCCCATTCAGTATTATAAATAAGTAAAATATATTATTAGAACATACTACACGCATGTATGAGATTATATCTTCATACTAAAACATGAAAAATAAAATTTGCAATAGAAAAACCCTAATTTAAACCTAAGAACACCAACCAAGATAATCCAACAAAAAAAAAAGGGACGACAAAAAACAAAAACCTAGTAGATCGATTGATGTACTAACTTCAAACCAAGTACATAAGATCATACTACACCCAATAAGAAATTAATAAGAGCATCATCATCATCACAATAGATTCCTCAGAGAGATGAGTAACTGATTATATATTACTAGTAGAAGAAGAACTGAAATTATTAGAGACGTCACTCCACGAACTAGTTGCCGTGGATGCTGCAGCAGCGCCATGAATATTCCAAAGCTGTTGTTCGTTTCCAAAAAGCTGTCTAGACAAGTTGAGTTGATTGTTACTATCCTCCGTTTTCACTGAAGCTAATTGCGAGGCGGTGGCTGTAACCATAGCTGATGAAGCAGAAGACGAAGAGGAGATAAGGTTATGGAAAATGTTCTTAGGTCGGTACTGACCCGACCCGGTAACTAAACCGTAACCCCGATTTTGCTGCTCCATTTGCTGTTGATGATCAAACGGGTCTAAACCACCTAAAGGAAGTTGGTTTGTTGCTGGGAATCTCCACTGGTCAAAACCGGTCAAAAGAGCCGCCGCTCCTCCGCTTCCGCCGTTGCTTCCACCGCCTATATGGTAAGAAGGAGCTGACACGGCACCGTATTGTAAGGTGAAGTTGTCAGTGAAGTCTAGAGGAGGCATGAGCTTGAGAGGAGGCAAAGATGATCCAAGTCCAAGTATGTTGTTGTTGTTATGATCATGTCCGGGGATTAGTCCTGCGTTGTACGAAGACAGCAACGAGCTCAGAGACGATGAAGAAGACGGTGGTCCCATCTGATTGTTAGCCATGGCTCGGTGGTGGTATTGTTCGTTGCTTGTGGTGCTGTCTTGTGACTTGCTATTACCGCTACTGCTGCTACCGCCACCTCCACCGCTGCTGTTTTTGGTTCTTTTGTTTCTACGGCAACCGCCACCGACGGGAACGCTCCTTAGAGCACCGCCACGTGTCCAGTAACGACGGCATGATTTGCAGAAGTGGCGAGGTTGAGTGAGACTGTAGTTGTTGAAGTAACAGAATTTGGTGTTGGTTGAGTCACATCTTGGACACTTCAAGGCAGTTTCAGGCAGTGGTATGTTGGCTAGCCTTGCCCTTTCCGCCATCGAACCTGGCCGGATTAACCCACCAGGTCCATCGGGACCACCGGCTCCACCGTTACCGTTGTTGTGGTGAAGCTGTGGAGGCGTTTGTTGTTGTTGCGGTGGGAGGGGATGGTGAGGGAGAAACTGCTGGTTGATGTTGTTTCCCGTGAATCCAACGGTGGTTGTGATTGGTTGATGCTAAAGAGAGCAAGAAATGATTCAAAAACAACGCAAAAAATTTTTAGAATTTGTGAAAAAAATTAATAAACAAGGGAAAGAAAGAATTAATTTTATGAGTATATTCAAATTCAACCACAAATATACAAAGATTAAAAGTGACAAAAGGAACAAGAATATTATTATCCTCTTTTCTTGTTTGTTTAATCTTCTCTTTATGTCATTAAAAAAGAATGATTCTTGAGTACCCTCGTAAATTATAAAACCACCAAACCCAACAAAACGCATTAAGAAAAAAAAGAAGAAGAGACCGGATCAAGAACTTACTTGTTGTTGCCAGTTTGACGAATCAGGATAAGTAGGAAATGAAGAAAAAACCATCTTTGATCTTTCTTCTTGGATGATATTTCTCTCTTTAGTTTTTTTTTTAATGGTTTTGTTTTTGAGCAAAAAAAGGAATTAAAGCTTTTTGTTTTGGTGAAGGCTTATATGAGAGAAAAGAAGAGGAGAGGAGAGCTTAGAGAAAGATAGAGAGAGAAGGCAAAGGTAAAGGAAGAACCTTTATTCATATATATACATACCCACATATATATAGAGGAATATGTTTGAATAATATATTAATTATTTATAGATGAATAAAAAATATAAGATTTGAGTGTGTCCACAGTGTTATTGCAAGGCTCTTTTTGTTTTATATATTATATACAAATTTGCTTAGGGTTTTGGGAAGGTGGAGGAGAGAGTGAGTGTGTTCAATTGCTTAACTCATAAGTTTCTTTCTGATTCTCTCTTTCTGTCAATACTGCTACTTCTGTACTGTGTGTGCTAATTATATATATATATATATATATATGTATATATTCAAAAAGTACTAAGCTTGACTGGTTGTGTTTTTCAAAAATCAAAAGTCGGTAAAACTCATAACAATTTATTAATTTAATTTTAAAAACATAAAAAGATACCACTAAGAATGATAATATATTGATGTTTGTCATGAACTTTAGAAACATTTTATTACCGTGCAAAATATCAAATACAAAATAAATGATAAACGTACGTAAGAGTTGGGTCTAGGTGAAGTTAGTATTCAAGAAAAATCTGCAATTGTTATATCTTCGTTCCTGTATAAGAAAATTAGAGCTGACACTAGCTAGTGCTTTATATATGGATTATATCAGCTAAATTTTTCATTAAGTAAAATAAATGATGTTATTTTATGTTTTGGATCCGGCACTGCAGCTAAGTTATATATGCATTTAACTGTGTTATATTACGTGTTTATACCTCAGCTTTAATTAATTAAGTAATTAAACACTTATCTTGATTAATATCACTAAATAAATTAGTGATATCGGGATGATTTTGTAGATTTCGAAATGTGTAGATTTACTGAAAAAGGATAAACAAAATGTGAAATATAAAGTCAAACATAATAACTGACGCATAATGAAAAATAAAAAGATAAAAACGTAAATCATATCAGGAAGTTAACCGTCAGCCAACAAACTTGAAAACAAATGAAACCAAGCTAGAACAGAAATATCAACGAAAATGATTGATCACAATTTCACATACTTCACGATGAATCTTAACAAGATATATAAGGTTCCCCTTCTTTCAAAATACGAATTAAACATAAAAGAGAGGTTGGACTAAATGGAACAACACTACGTAATATATTATAAAAATGATTAAAAATTGTTAGAGATGAGTAGATTAAGTACTGAGTTGGTAGACTAAAAATAATTTAAATGTATATAAAGTAAATTAATTAAAACAGTCCAACATTCTTCCGAAGTGTCCCCAACTTGTTTTGCTTTTCTTTCCCTCGAACCGCCGCGATGTCTCTTTTTTCTTTTGCATGGGAATTGGAATTTTAGATTTTTTTTGTAGTACACGCGCGTAAATTGAACAGCTAAACTAACTATAGATCGCCTAACGTTATTTCGGGAACCGGACCTAACCGGAAACTAAAATTGTTCAGTATTTTAGTTACATACAGTACAGTAAACCAGATAGCCAATCGGTTTAATTCGGCTACGTTCGGTTTAATTCAATAATCTCATATAAAAGTAAACCGACTCGGTTTCTGATATTACACGAAAGTTCCAATAAAAAGGAAAATTGGATAAACAAACATTTGTTGGCCTATGAATTTGTCATTTTACAGTCTCTCCCAGTTGAACATTAAACCAGATGTATAATTTTATAGTATACCAATTAGATCATCACTTGCTCTTCTTCTTCTTCTTCTTCTTGGAGACTTTGGGAATAGAATCTCAGTTTTCTTGGTCAGCGAGTATCAATGGATCCCGAGTTCCAGCAAACCGGGCCTGAGGTTCCAGAAGCAATGCAAGAACTGGAGGAAGAATGAGCAGAGCTGTGTTGAGATTGCTGCTGTGTAGATGAAGAAGAAGAAACTCTGTTTTGTTGTTGCTTTTGTTCTTGCATCAGTTTCAAAATGTAAGCATCGTCATGCACCGAGAAAGGTGTGCTGCTCACAACAAAGTCAAGGGGAAAGAAAAAAAGAGAAGATTTCAATTCCGGATTTAAGACATGACAAACCTGATTTTGATTTTGATTTTGAAAAGAAATGTTGTTTACTACCTATTGAAGTCGAGGTGTACAAGTTGCATATCTTCAGAAATCTCGATTTCCACTACTGCGTGAGGATTTGTCTATAGAGAGATTTTGAGATGGAGACAGATAAAGATATCGAAAACATGAAAAAGAAACTAAGGAAGACAAGAGACTAAACATGAAACTAAGGAAGACAAGGGATTCAAAGTACCTCAAGTAGAATGAATGGTAAAGTAAATCCTTCTGCTGGGCCTTGAGTCTTCACAACCATCTCCTGATTTCTCGACATAAGACTTTCAAGACTTGAGACCTGAAGACGACAGGATTTGGGACAGCATATAAACAAAACGTAGAAAGACCATTATCATTTCATTAAGACAACATCAAATGATTCAAACACGAAGTACATATGTGGTTACTACAAAATGCTAAATTCAAAGTAAATAGATGCTTACAAATTCTAGAATACCTGCCAAATCAACAATTTTTCTCATATCTAGCAATGCGTAACAAGACTTTGAATTGTAAGCCTTGCATAAAGATTTCCATCAACATTTAAAAAAGAACGAAAGAGAATCACCTTTTCTCTCAACTCTTTAAGAAAAGCAGCCTTCTTTTGCACACTATTCATTACTTTATTCCGATCCATCTGCAATACGAGCATCCGATATCCAAAACGAATAGTAAATAAGACGATCAAGAGAGCAATAAAACAGAAGAAAATCCAAAAGGGCAAGCTTGGAAGCTGAACCTTGACTTCTTCCACATCCTTTTTGCAGGTAATAGGAAGTCCTTTCCACCGGATTTCCTTTTTATCCCTGGCGATAATATCCAAGGCCATGAACACATTGAGTGCATCATAGACTCTCCGCCTTATGTTCTTCTCATTATACTAATTGAACAATAAGAGAATGCTGTTATAACTAACTTTTGTAATTTCAATAACTCAAGACAGATAAATATCAGCTTGCCATCTCGCAATACCTCATTTTCATTCAAAGGCTTCTCAGCGTTTTGCTTGATTGTGGCAAAATCTGAAATGATCTCGTCCGCAACCTGAAATCACAAGAGCCACAGTCTCAAACATAGTTATCTACATTTTCTAACACAATGTCGCTATAGAAGAGCAAAGCTTCTTGAAGTGAATACTTAGAAGATCAATTGTAATGCATACTAAAATGAAAACTTTCAAGACCAAAACAAATCTTTAGCTAATTCAATGGAGAAAGAGAGTTTTACCTCTTTGTATGTAGTTATCTTCTTGGCTTCCAACTTCTGACAAACTGAGTAAAATCCACATGAAAGTGAAGTCGATCAAAACCACATTCAACTCACCAATACAATACTTAAAGGTGCTTTTTTTTTTTGCAGTAAAGGAAAGAGAGAAATCAACTGACCCATAACACTGAATTGACGAAGCCCACCTCCAGCAGTTCTTGATTGCCCTTTCTTCTCTGATCTTTTTACACCACAAGACAGATCCAATCAAAGACATTATATATAAGCTCAAACTCAAAAAAAAAAGAAACTTGTGGGTTGAGTATAAGTAGAAATAATAATAGAGACTGACCCAATTTCAGAATCATCATCAACAATCAACTTCCTTCTAACAGGAGTTTTCTCCAAGCTCACTGAAGGATGTTGTCTCTGCTTCTCTGGTGTCACAAACAATTCCATCTCCATACTCATAATCTACTACACAAATCCACCTTCTCCTCCTTCTGCACACATTATTTTTTTTAAACAATTAATTTCATATTAGCTCTTCTTGACTCAAATCAATTGTTGACTAAAAAAACCCTAAATTTGATTTATCATCTGTGCAGCTCCAATTTCAAACCCAACAATCAGAAAAAAAAAAAGCTAAAACAAAAATTATGAAATGGGAATCATCAACCAGTTCGATGAGATCTACCGTATAACCCTAGTGGTGGTACACAGAGATATAAAACCCAAAGCTAGAAATCTGTTCAAAAGACGGAATCAGTATCGAAGACGAACCACCACACAGTGATCCTCCAATGACGGAGAATAAAAAAAAAAAAAAAAAGAGAGAAGATGAGATTTGCTGCTAGGGTTTTTATTTTAGTTATGATTACTCTTATGCGAACAAGAGAAGAAACAAATCGGAGATGAAATTACTGAGCGAGAGTTCCCGCTATAAACAACAACAACAACACACACTGTTCTCCATAGCAGCCCATCTCCTCAAAAGCCATAAGCCTCAACAAAAATGCACACACACGCACTCTCTGTGTTCGAACCCAACCGCAACGGCGTCATCTTTTCGCTCTTTCGCGGGGATTTAAATGGGCCTTCATTACCCATTGGGCTTATATGCTTTAAAACCAAGACACGTATAAATAATAAAATTCTATCTGTCTGTCTCTGACGTTGATAATTGTGTATGTATTCGATCCAATTGTTATTAAAACAAAAAAACAAAATAATAATATTAAGTTCACTGAATCTTGAAAAAAATGTTTGGTACGTTTGCATTTCGGTTATTATTGACTAACATTATCGCTTATAAAGTTTTTTTTTTTTAGTTTTTCTTCTTATAAGACATGGTCCGTATCATCAACTTGTAACTATAAAAAAATAATCTTTTCCCCCAAGATGCATATAGTTCACACACGTTAGTGCTTCAACGTGTGAGATAGTTGCGTTGCATTGTAATCAAAGAAAATAGTCAGTCCTTTTTTCTTATTTATATTAGATATAAAAAAAATATTGAAATAAATAGTTATGAAGAATTTTGGAGCGATATTTTTGGATTTATCTATGTCATTTTCGTGCATTTATATGAAATGGTCGCTTAAATCTGCATGTTAACGCAATAACTGTAGTACTTTTGGGTTAAACTGTTGTTATTTGAATTGTTAATCAACTAAAAAGTTCGACAATTTTTTTAAAATGGATATATTATGAAATCTACCACCACTTGGCACTTGCCACTTGTTCTCTATCGTTGGTGGTTGAGTTTGCATTTTGTTCTCTACGAATATTTTTGTAATAGTTAAGACTTAAGACCGAGTATGTAGAAACCTTTTAATTCAGTGATTGACCAAGTCCTTTTACATTAGGTTTTGGGTTCAATTTCAAAGATTATGAATCATCACAGATCTTTTCACCAAAACATTTTTTTTTTAATATTATAGAACGTCTGACGTCTAACCGTAAATTGATTTGCATTAACTCTCAACCAATCTGAATCTAAACTCCACAAAACCAGGAGTCAAGACCACAAAAACCTATCATACCGGTCTGGAGTCTCGACTAATCTCAGTCCATCATAATGATATCTATCAATACTAATCACAACTATGTACTATCACAAGATGTTATAACAGTATATCTTCAAATTTGATTTGTTTACTTTGATGTTACTGTGTGTTGTCAGGCACACACATAGATAAACTTTTTAAATATATATAGTCATTATAGTCTTATAGACTAATAAGTAGTGTGATTTATTTAAATGTTTCTTTGCTGTTTGTTTATCTGTCGTTGTTTTTGGAGATGAAAGGTGGCAACTCCCAATATCTTTTGGGGGTCATCTTCGATGTCCTCTCAGATCTCAATTATTGAGTTTTTAAAAGTCATGTTTGATTCTTTCTACTCTTTTTGGTTTCATTATATATATTTTTTTTTTAAAAAATTTTTTTGTCAACTTCCGTTCACATCTAATATAGTATTATTCTCTAAATGTTCAAGGTGTCCCTTGAGAACCCGAACATGCGATAAACAAAATTATATTACCGTATATTATGGTTTGCATTTTTAATTAGTCCAGTAGTCTTTTGTTCTTTAACATCTGTATTCCAGTATTTCTTATTAGATGCAATGTGTCAACTATGAAAAAAAAAACGAGTTACGAATGTAGCCTGTTTTATGGGAAACTAGGAACATTATCTCAACTCTTATAATTTAAATGGGCGCAAATATAAAAATACAGTCAAAATGCAAAAAAATCGATATGTTGCCAAATTGTTCATCAACATTCAAGATGGACGATTTGAACAAATATATACACCTAGTATGTATGTAACATATGTATCAATTATCACATGTATTGCATAAGTTTACATCTGCATAACAATTAACAACACATCGATATATATATATACACTGCAAAAACCTACATATCATAGTCAATTTGTAGCATTTACTTATATAGTTTCGTATTTTGACATGTGTATAAATACATCAACACGCTACATGATACTCATAAATTGACTCAAAATGCATTCAAGAAAAATTAATTAAAGATATGTTATCCTCGTAGTTATCCTCAAACCCTTTCTTTTGATTCGGTTGTTTTTAGAATTTATAATGCACTTAGGTAGTCAACAAAGCTTGATTAATTAATTAAACTCGTAGGCCGTTGGATACTAACACTGATGATGACGCATAGTCCTATTCTAGTGGATAAAATAATTATATTATAAAAATATTAATAGTTTGTTACACTCTCACTGGGGGCACAATAATGCAATTTGTCACTAAAATTGATTTAAATAACAATTTTATAGCTCGTAATCATATCACTCAACTAATTACCAAACAATGTCTCCACTTAGACTACAACATTGGTTTTCAACAATCCCTAGCACAAACAAAGCTACCCGACGATATACATTACAAAGCATACACTTCTTCGTGATTACGATGTGATGATAAACCTTTTCTACCATACGATATTTAAAAAAGTCATACTAAAATACATTGCTAACTTAAAACTCAAATACTATACATATAAAATTCAATGACCCACAATTAAACAAGTCACATCATCATAATTATAATTGCTACCTAAATTTTATTGCAAGGTTTTCAAATTATTTATTTTAAATTATAAATTGGCGATGCGGTTTTGATTATTACAAATTGTTTATGTTGATAAGCACATGTAACACCACGATAAGCACGCATAAAAATTGAAAGAGAGAAGAGGAGAAAATAAAAAAAGAAAAAAGAAACATTTGTTTAATTTATATTAGATGAACCTACAAATAAAATAAAATAATTTATTAGACAGAGAGAGAGAGTGGGGGGGGGGGGGGGGGGGATCAGGTGGTATCTAGTTCAGGCTCGTTCTCTCTCTCTTTCTTTGGCTTTGGCTATCTCATTCACTCACCCACAAACCTTCCCCCTTAACCAATCTTCTTCTTACATAAACACCTCTCATTCCCACCGTTTCCAAAAGAGAAAGCTTTCCACACACAAAAAAAAAGAACCAGAACACAAACAAGTTTTGTTCAATCTTTGAGGTAAAGATTGGATTTTTTGATAAAAATTGTCGTGAATGAAATGGGGGAGCTTTTGTTGTCTCGTCTACTATTGAATCAGTCAACCTCATCCATTGTTGCTTATCTCAAAAGGTATTTCCTTAGAGGTTCTTCTTCTTAAAAAAGTTAAGTTTGGGGGTGCTCTGATACTTTGAATGTAATTTGTAGCAAAAAAAGGAAAGATTTTTCTGATTATAATTTCGATATGTATATTTCTCGGATGGGTTTGAGTCGGAGTTTCCCGCCGCTTTTTGGGGGATTTCGGGAACTTCTAGGGTTAGGGTTGGATATTGTGTTTCTCTAGCAGTCTTCTCTCCTTTCTTGAGACTAAAAAGAGGTTTTTTTTAATTGTTTTTTTTTGGGTTCCTGGGAATTGAGATTTGGGATCTTAATCAACATGTGGGTTAATTGGGAGATCTGGGATTTGGGAGATCTTGTGGAGGATTGAAAAAAAGAAAAGAAAAAGCTTTATTATTATAGATTTAAGAATGGACAAGAAGTGAAGAAGGTGGAAGTTTTTTGTTTGTGTGTGAAATGAAAGGTTCTTCTATTCTTGCTGTTTTGTCAATGGAGAACCATCATCCTTCAACGCTCTTATCTATGGATTCTAGTGGTTCATCTCATGAGGAACTTGATCTGGAGATGAACAACAATGGTAATAGGCAAATCACTCTTTACAATCCACCAGACATCAATCTGCCTTTGTCTGTAGGACGAAGCTCTCCTTCATGGAACTTGGATTCTTGTGATAACATTTTGGATGTTGGTCTTAGCTCCCATGTCTACGAGACCGAGACTTTTCTCAATGTGGTTCCGAGCAAAGTCGCCAAGAAATGCTTGAAACGGAATGATAGTATGTGGGGAGCTTGGTTTTTCTTTAGCTTCTACTTCAGACCTGCGTTGAATGAGAAATCAAAGTCTAAGGTCATTAGGGAAGCTAGTAGTGGAGGAGGAGGAGGATGTTTTACTGGGTTTGATAAATCTGATCTCAAGCTTGATGTGTTTCTTGTTCAGCATGATATGGAGAACATGTATATGTGGGCTTTTAAGGATAAACCCGAGAATGCTCTTGGGAAAATGCAGTTGAGAAGCTATATGAATGGGCATTCACGTCAGGGCGAGCGTCCGTTTCCCTTTAGCGCAGAGAGAGGCTTTGTTCGGTCTCACCGAATGCAGAGGAAGCATTACAGGGGACTCTCTAATCCTCAATGTCTTCATGGGATCGAGTTTGTGCCTTCGCCGAGTTTGTTGTGTGTCAGTGAAGAAGATAAGAAGAGATGGATGGAGCTGACGGGTAGAGATTTGAAGTTCACTATCCCTCCTGATGCTAGCGATTTCGGTTCATGGAGGAATCTTCCCAACACGGATATTGAGCTTGAGAGACCGCCTCATGTTACAAAACAGGCACCAAATAACGCCAAGAAGATTCTCAATGGCTCGGGTTTACATTTGACAAGTAACGCGTCTTTCAGTAGCAATGGGGACTCTTCTGATCAATCTCCAGGAGGAGGAGTCAACAACAACAAGAAGAGAAAAGAGTTTTTATCTCCGGGAAGCAGTGAAGAAGAATGTTGTTTGACTGTTAACAACATTGAGACTCACCATGCCAAGGACCCGTCCAGTTGGGTGAACGACTTCACTGGAGTGATGAAGAACAACTGCGGACCCGTGACAGCAGCAAAAACGGTGTACGAGGACGAAGAAGCTTATCTGGTTGTAATAACTCTACCGTTTGTGGATTTGAACACCGTGAAGGTTTCATGGAGGAACAATATCACAAATGGTATCGTGAAGGTCACAGGAATGAGCACTTCGAGGGCTTCATATGTGAAGAGACGGAACCGGACTTTCAAGCTGGTTGATCAGACGGCTGAGCATTGTCCACCGGGTGAATTCATGAGGGAGATACAATTGCCAAATCGGATTCCGGAAGAAGCAAACATCGAAGCATATTTTGATGGGACTGGACCAGTTTTAGAGATTGTGGTTCCAAAACTGAGAGGAGGAGTGGAGGAAGAACACGAGGTTAGAGTTTGTCTACGGTCACACCACCTCGGATGAAAGATGCAACCTTGTTTTATGTGTTTGTAGAAGCATTTTGTTGTGTACAATGGGAAAAATAAGCAAAAGCAGAAGCATAAGTGCTCTTTTCTTTTTCACTTTTAATTTTTTTCTGCTTCGGTTGCAATATATATTTTATTCTTCAGAGCAAGTTGTATTTAACCATATATTTTAATTTGATTACTAGAATACAAGTTTTTTTTGTTTCCCATGTAAAGATTTCATTTTTATAGAGACAAAAGACTAGTTTTATCGTTTTGTCTACTGCTCAATCTCATTTTTTGGTAGCCCTGTGAAGAATTCCACACAGATATGTATGTAACCAGTTATATCACTAAGCATTTTAAAGAGAAAGGGTTACCAGACAAACAACAAACATTGAGTTAGTTACTTGGCTCAAATAAAAAAGATAAATCATAAAAGAACCAACACAAAACAATGACAACTTAGTCGACTTCCTCGATCTTGGGGCCAGCACCACCTGAGGCAGGAGGAGCTTCATCGTAGTCCATTCCAGCAGCTCCAGGACCACCGGCTTCACCACCAGCTCCTCCTTGGTACATCTTAGCGATGATCGGATTACAAACACCCTCCAACTCCTTCATCTTGTCTTCAAACTCGTCAGCTTCAGCCAATTGGTTACCCTCACTCAAGCCATTGGATTGCTTCGTCAATCGAGTCCTCTATCTTCTTCTTGTCTGCCGCGGGAAGTTTCTCACCGATCTTCTCATCATAAAGGAAAACGAAAATTTCCTTGCTGAAAAAAAAAAAAACCAAAGTGGTTCTCTTGTTTCCTTTTATCAAATTTTTTTATCTTTAGCATTTGGTATTAATTATTTTATACATCTTGCATTTAAAAACCTATAAACAAGGCAGAGGGTTTTTCCCAACTGTAGTTGGTCCAGCCAAAACCGAAATTCAAATCGGTTCGTGTTTAAACCGGATTTGGGCAGCACCTACCCGAAAGGAAAGGAGGACCATGTCGATACAGCAATACAGGTATGTAATAAGTTCAACTAGAGAAATTTTCCTAAGCAGTTACAATATCACTAAGCGTTTTAGAGAGAAAGGGTCACCAGACATTCAGACAACAACAAACAGAGAGTACTTATCTCAAATAAAAGAGATAAAAAACAGAGAAAACCAACACTAAAAATGACTAATAAACAACTTAGTCGACTTCCTCGATCTTGGGTCCAGCACCGCCTAAGGCAGGAGGGTCAGTGCCGGGGCTGCTTCAAACTCGTCAGTTTCATCCAACTGGTTACCCTCGAGCCACTGGATCGCCTGCTCAATGGAGTCCTCGATCTTCTTCTTGTCTGCACATTGAAGTAAGCAGGAACGGTGACCACAGCGTTCTTGATAGTAGTGCCAAGGTAAGCTTCACACTTCTCACGCATCTTACTGAGAACCATGGAAGAGATCTCCTCAGCGGCGAACTGTTTCTCTTCACCCTTGTAGTTGACTGCGATCATTGGTTTCTCAGCAGTTCCTGAAGTGATGACAGTGAAAGGCCACAACTTCCTATCGCTTTGGACAGATGCATCACTGAATCTACGACCAATTAACCTCTTTGCATCTGTCAAAATTAAACAAAACAACATCAATAGACCGAACACACAAAAATCAAAATCAAAGTGAACAGACCAAATCATCAACTTATTAAACTAAAATTCTTTGGTCAGAGAAGATAAAAATCCTAACTTTTAAACAAATTCACAAGAATAGTTCTCAATCAGCTTACGGTACAACTCAAAGAAGTAATTTAACTCAAAACCCTAAAAATCATCCTATACAAACCCTAAAAATTCGCACTTTAACTCAAACACGAAACAACCAGAGAATTCTTAAGAGCAGAGTAAATAATAAGATGAGAGAGTAGACATACCGATCGCAGGACCTTCTCCTTTACCAGCCATTGTTATCACGATAACAGAGGAAACAAAAAAGCTTTAGAAGAAGAGACGAAAATTTTTTAGAGCAGAGAAGAGAGCAGAGAAAAGTTTTTTTTAGGTTTGTGAAGAGAATAGCAACGGAGCATTGGTTTTATATGATTGAGACATTTCCAGAATGTTCCGGCGATGTGGTATGAACCGTTAGATTAAGTTTGGGATTGATCCGACGGTTAAGAAGCGATGGATAAACAAAAGGGATTGGAAAACTGCTCCTAATATGATGGAAAGCCACCACTAATGGATTGGGTTAAGTGCAATATAATATAACTAAGCTGGGCAAACCAGCGATCACTGTTCGAAAAACACCACAAGATGGGATCCATCAGAAAAGCTCAACAGAAAAAGTCTTTAACTATCTAACATGAACAATAAAGAGAGAGACAGGTCAAGATCCAACTGATTAGTCGACCTCCTCGATCTTAGGTCTAGCACCGCCTGGAGCAGGAGGAGCATCTTCGTCCATAGCATGGGGACCTGGACCACCGGCTTCACCACCAGCTCCTTGGTACATCTTGGCAATGATTGGGTTGCAGATACTCTCGAACTCCTTCATCTTGTCTTCAAACTCGTCAGCTTCAGCCAATTGGTTACCCTCAAGCCATTGGATTGCTTCGTCAATCGAGTCCTCAATCTTCTTCTTTTCTGCAGCTGGAAGCTTCTCACCGATCTTCTCATCACGGATGGTATTCCTCATGTTGTAAGCGTAGTTCTCAAGAGCGTTCTTGGCTTCAACCTTCTTCTTGTGCTCCTCGTCCTCAGACTTGTACTTCTCTGCTTCTTGAACCATCTTCTCGATCTCATCCTTAGAAAGGCGACCCTTGTCATTCGTGATGGTGATCTTGTTCTTCTGTCCGGTGGTCTTGTCCTCAGCAGATACGTTGAGGATACCATTGGCGTCAATGTCAAAGCAGACAGTGATCTGAGGCACACCACGTGGAGCCGGAGGGATTCCAGAGAGCTCGAATTTACCGAGAAGGTTGTTGTCCTTGGTTCTGGCTCTCTCACCTTCGAAAACCTGGATCAAAACGCCGGGCTGGTTGTCTGAGTAAGTGGAGAAGACCTGCTCCTTCTTGGTCGGGATGGTTGTGTTTCTCTGGATCAAAGTAGTCATGACACCACCAGCAGTTTCAAGACCGAGGGAGAGAGGAGTGACATCAAGCAAGAGAAGATCTTGAACCTTTTCGTTTCCTTCACCGCTGAGAATAGCTCCCTGGACGGCTGCACCGTAAGCAACAGCCTCGTCAGGGTTGATAGATTTGCAGAGCTCTTTACCATTGAAGAAATCTTGGAGAAGCTGTTGAACTTTGGGGATACGGGTGGAACCACCGACAAGAACAACTTCATGGACTGAGCTCTTGTCCATCTTAGCATCACGGAGACACTTCTCAACAGGCTCCATACACTTCCTGAAAAGATCCATGTTAAGCTCTTCGAATCTAGCACGGGTAATTGGAGCAAAGAGGTCAGCTCCTCCGTAGAGAGAGTCAATCTCGATGGTCGTCTGCGCCGTGGAAGAAAGAGTTCTCTTTGCTCTCTCGCAAGCTGTTCTCAGCCTCCTAAGGGGTCTTGCGAGGCCAGTGATGTCCTGCTTGCTCTTCCTCTTAAACTCTTGAACAAAGTGGTTAACCATTCTGTTATCGAAATCTTCACCACCAAGATGAGTGTCTCCAGCAGTGGCCTTGACCTCAAAGATACCTTCTTCAATTGTAAGAAGAGAGACATCAAAAGTACCACCCCCAAGATCAAAGATCAGAACGTTCTTCTCTCCAACACTGGTGGCCTTCTTGTCAAGACCGTAGGCGATGGCAGCAGCAGTGGGCTCGTTGATGATACGCAGAACATTCAAACCAGCAATGACACCAGCATCCTTAGTAGCTTGACGCTGAGAGTCATTGAAGTAAGCAGGAACAGTTACCACAGCGTTCTTGATAGTGGTGCCAAGGTAAGCTTCACTAATCTCACGCATCTTAATGAGAACCATGGAAGAGATCTCCTCAGCGGCGAACTGTTTCTCTTCACCCTTGTAGTTGACTACAATCATTGGTTTCTCAGCAGTTCCGGAAGAGATGATAGTGAAAGGCCACAACTTCCTGTCGCTTTGGACAGATGCGTCACTGAATCTACGACCAATCAACCTCTTTGCATCTGTCAAAGTTAAACAAAACAACATCAATAGACCGAACACACAAAAATCAAAATCAAAGCGAATCAAGTTTTAAGAACAGAGTATGTAATAAGATAGAGTTTACAAATCAATCAATTTATACTAAAATTCTTTGGTCAGAGAAGATAAAAATCATAACTTTTTCAACAAATCCACAGGAATAGTTCATAATCAGAGCTTATATGTATAACGCAAAGAAGTAATTTAACTCAAACCCTAAAAGTCATCCTATACAAACCCTAAAAATTCGCACTTTAACTCAAACACGAAACAACCAGAGAGAGAATTAAGAACAATGTATGTAAATAAGATGAGAGAGTATACATACCGAAGACAGTGTTAACAGGGTTCATGGCGACCTGGTTCTTCGCAGCATCACCGATCAGCCTCTCGGTGTCGGTGAAAGCGACGTAAGACGGCGTGGTCCGGTTACCTTGATCATTAGCAATGATCTCAACACGGTCATGTTGCCACACTCCAACACAAGAGTAGGTAGTACCAAGATCGATACCGATCGCAGGACCTTCTCCCTTACCAGCCATTGTTATCACAAAGGATTTTTTAGCTTATTAAGAAGAAAGAGACGAAAACTTTTCAGAGCTGCTTAGGTTTTTAGAGAGTTTGTGAAGAAAGAGCAACCAGGTCAGGGTTTTTATAGAGGTTGAGAGTTCGAGAATGTTCCTGTGTAAAGTGTAATTCACCGTTAGATTAGGTTTGAGATTGATCCGACGGTTGTTAAGTAAAAGATACCTATTTCCAAATCCTAAAAGGCAGATTTTTGGTCCAAATCCTAAGGAAAAAAGTGATATTTGTTCAAAAACGGAAAAGCGCGTCTGCGAGAGAATTGGAATACTGCTCCAACGTTCATAATTGCCACGTAGTACCTAAAACTACAATCAGTAGTGGGCCTATAAGAGACGCAGTCTATGGGCTGTTGTGTGGCTTTTCTTTTACTGATTGGGCATTATAGTTAGAAAAGCTTAGGGCCAGGCGGCCAGCACCGCCTGAAGAAGGAGGAGCGTCATCGTCGGATCACTAGCTCCACCAACGACTCTCTCTCTCCCTCGGTATAGGTTTTTTGGCTTTTGAACAAAGTAAGCAGCGATTCATATCCGAATTTGGAAAAACAAAAAATTCAAATTGCTTTTGCTAACAATTTATTAATAAAGAAGCCTCAAGGTTCTGAAAGTTTCAGTCTTTAAAACATGGGTTGTTTCTTATGCTCCCTTTTTAGTCCATTGATACTTTGTAGTTTGTCGTTTCAACAACGCTGCTTCGGTGCTTCCCAGTCCACTAATTTACACTTATTTGGTTACAATTTGGAAAATTGTGTTGTTATTTGGAACATGCATGCAGCATGTTGTTGTTATGTCTTCTTCTCTTAATCGCAGTTGACACCAAAACAACTCGTTCGCATAAACCATATTTAAACACCAAAACGCAATAATGTATTAAACCAACTAAAGTGTTATAAAACGATAAGTATTTAACTCGTTCCTCCCAAGATACACCCAAAAATAAAATAAAAGTTATAAAGGTTGAAAAGTAATTGTTGAATAATCTCCGCGTCTCGGGCATTTAGGTTTAGGAGCCGGCGGACATTCTAGCGACCTTGGAATCCTAAACTCCTCTGCTTTAGGCGTCGTGCAGTACTCTTCTTCTGCTTTCTGTGCTGCTTCTCCACTTCGCTTTCCTTCTTCTTCTTCCTTCGGCTTCCCCACCGTAGTCACCGGAGACAGAGTTCTCATCAGTTTCTCTTCATTACTAATTGTTGTCATCTTCTCTTGTTTTGCTTCTTTAGTTTGTAATGTATAATGGAAACCTATATGTAACTTTGGTGCTTCTTCGTTGATCGGCGATATAATGTTTAGCAAAGATTAAAAAAATAAACAGAGGACAAATACATATATAGGCTTTGGACTTTGATCTTTATAAGGTTTCCTTTTATACGACTTTATAACATTATTTAATTATTGAAATAGTAAGTTTCCATTTTCTTTTAGTTAAATTGCACAATTACAAATTCACATTACCCCACACACAAAATAAAAAGGCAATTGCCTAAACTTTTCAATTCCGGTAAGATAAAGATCTTAAATCGATTCCAACTGAAAATAGAAATAGAGAGAGTTTTAGAGAATATGGCAAGTAGAAAGAGTACTACAGAGATTTTAGCTTTTAAGAAGTATAGCAGAACACAAACAGATGTTCCGAAGAAGAAATAATCACATTCCACCAAAGTTATTATCGTACTAAGTCATGCACTCGTCGTTGAACTTCTTGAAACTATCCATGATCTCTGGCATCTCTTCTTGTGCTGGTAGGATCGTTGTCCTCAGATGGAACACGCTGTCAAAATCCACAAGGGGAATGAGTTTACAAGAAGAGATCAAAAGAGCAAGAACGAAATCGTATTTGGGAGATTCTTTTACCCTTCTTTCTGTCCAAATCCAGAGCCAGAGACAGTAAAAAACATCTGGTACTTTTCCGGCTTGTTTTGCAGCTTGGAGAGCTCCTGCTGGTAACCGTATTTGAGGAAACGAATACATTGCACCTAACATTTTACACAAGAATCATCAAGAACCGTATCAAATTTTCTAAACTGAACGACTTTTATCTATTACTTTGTTTCTTTGACTACCTTGTGTGAAATTGCAGACAACGTTTTTGCAGCTGTTGAATCCATCAGTCATGATCTTTGCTCTTCTTCTCAATGATTCAAGAATCCCCTTGCTAGAGAATAAAGCATAACAGGAATTAATGATTCAATCCGAGGATTATATAATCACCGATCACGAGTGTTGAAGTTTATGTTGTACATACCTTTCACGAGCGAATTGGTCATATGAAATGTCTCCAGGCTTTGGAGGACTAACCATCAAACCCATCTGCACAAGTCATATCACTCTCTAAACATACTGATGATTTCTACAAAATCAAACACATCTGCACATGCTGAACTTCCTTGCTGAATGGCGAACCCATATCCATCAAAAACCTATTTATATTTTAATGAATGGTCAAGTTAAAAGGAGGATCACAAATCAGGCACAAGTTTCAAAACACATGAAAGAGAAGATAGAAGCTGACCTTCTTGGAGCTGATAAAGGGACGCTCATCTCATCCTGGTATATGTTCTGCTGATAAACATCGTCTCCCAGAAGAACTAATATCTCGTTATAACAGAACTTCAATCTCTCTCTTAAGTTAGCTTCACTTAGACACTGACCAGTTGGGTTCCCAGGGTTAATGATCACCATTGCCCTTACCTGCATACCCATTCAAGAGAATCTGTAACTGGGGAAAAGAAGACATATGCATCTACGCTAAATGCATCACCTATGATAGCAAGAGTAGAAGGGAGAAGAGTGCCTTACTGTTATCCCTTGAGAACGAGCCTGAGCAACAGATTGTCTAAGGTTGTTAGACGTCAAGTCCCCAGTTTTCAGACTCATCAAGATAGTAAGGAACAAGAGTACCACCTAACAGTGATATGGTAGCTGAGTAGAGTGGATACTGTGGAACTGGAACCTTTTTGCCCTCTTTCTGAAGCTCAGAAGCTCGGAGATAAGAGTTCACCTCTGACGGCATACTGATACTTGTTGACGTTTTCATTGAGAGAATCGTAGTCTAATGCCTTGAGAGCCGTTTTAATTTCACTCTAAAGCAAACACTAGCTCAACTTCAATACCTTATCAACCACCCTCCTCTACAATTGGAATTAACAAACTTGCGTGTCAGACAAGAGTTCATCTAAGATTAGATGAAATAATCGAGATCAGAACTAAATCAACAGCTAAAAAATCCCTAATTTATGCTCCCTTTTTAGTCCATTGATACTTTGTAGTTTGTTTATTCAACAACGCTGCTTCCAAGTCCACTAATTTACACTTATTTGGTTACAACACAATTTCAGGAAAATTTAATTTTGGATAATCGGTTCCGGACTAAAATTACATTCAAATTCTGCTGCTCTGTTATCAATCAGGTGAAAATCATATATGTTCTCTATCTATATTTGGGGAGATTTTTTTTTTGGTATATAGCAGATTGATAATTTCTGATTGCGAGTGAGTGCCTTTGATTTTTGAATCATGTTTCCTAACTGCGTGACGTTCTTTTATTATCAATTTAAAATCGAACAGTTAGTATGCCGTTAAAATCAAAGCAAACGACGCAACTTTCTCTATGGTGATTGTGGTAAAAACGGTAAATATTGGGGAGGAGTACTAGTTGTGCATGTTGGCCAAAAAAATTTTAGTTTTGTTTTTTTAGTGAAATTGTTTGATTATACGAAATAACGTGATATTTGGTTAAAAAATCATGTTATCATACGAACATAATTAACATGTATCATGAATAAATGGATATGACCAAGTGATATTTGGATAAAATAGTGTGGTAAGAGTTTTTTTTTTTGTTTTTTTTTTGTTTTTTTTTTGTTTTTTACTATTTGTTATTTTTTTGCCTTACATATTTTCTCGTATGAATTTATTTTATTCACACAAAAAAAAGAAATGGTCTATATATTTTGTATTCAACCTCATAAAGATATAAAATTTTGTTTGATTTGTACATGTTTGTTTTAATGATTATGTGAATTTAAAATTGATATCTATTTTTTTTATTAAGAAGATTTGAAAGGAAAATCAAACAAGAGAGGTTTGCAGATGAAGCTGGAATTAAAGGTTGAAGATATGACCGACCTTCTCCCTCAGCACTTCCCAACCATATTCAAGGTGAGATTTCAATTTTTGGTGTTGTTTTTGTATTATAATTGATCTAAATTCCGTTTCGAGTAAATTAGTATTAATTTATCATTAACAATGTTTTTTAAATAAGTGATTTATTTTGATATTGTATGATTTGAATGTATTACTGAAATTTAGGAAAATTTGTTTGTTATATATGTATATTTAGAGAGAATTTCAAAAATATATCTTTTTCAATACTACCACTTTTCAGAAATACCACTTTAAAAAACTTTACTAAAACAAAATTTCTCAAAAAATTCTCATAGTATAATCAAACAATTTCACTAAAACAAAACTAAAATTTTTTTGGCCAACCTGCAAAAAAAGTACTCCTCCCCAATATTTACCATTTTTACCACAGTCACTATTCCCCAATTAAACTCTATCATTTTAATGTCACTCTAAAGCAAACACTAGACAAGAGTTCATCTAAGAATAGATGAAATAATCGAGATCAGAACTAAATCAACAGCTAAAAATCCCTAATTTATGGGTTTCTGATTGAGTGAGTGCTTTTGAATTATGTTTCCTAACTACGTGACGTTTTTTATTAATTTATATCGACCAGTTAGTTGGTATGCCGTTAAAATCAAAGGAAACGACGCGATTTTCTCTTGTCAAAATGTTACTGGGCCAACAAATGAAAGGCCCAATAGATGTTTTCTTGATTTTAAACCGGGACTCACACGATTTTTTAACCGGTTTAATCGGGTGATTATGGTACAACTTTGCGCCGTCGTCTTCAAGCTCTCTGACCTTGAGCGCAGTGCTTTCATGGGATGCTTCAATTCCCAATTCTCTGCTTTCATGGATGCTATTAATTTCTCTTCCCTGGATCAGTCCAGCCGAAGGTGAATCGAATTCACATTATTTGAAAACTCAACATCCCTTTTGATTTTAGGCCTCATGTGATGTTTGTTTTTTTTTGGCTATTGATGGATGTAGAGGCGGTAGAGGTGAGAGGGAGAACGATCGACGAAGACCTCATCTGGGCGGCGAAAAAGATAAAATTGATGCGCTTGGAAGACTCTTGTAAGTGAGTATCATCACCGAGATGTATCGTATAGCTTAGGTTTCGTTGGATAATTTAGGACACGAATCCTGCGGCACATGGCTACTGAACTGAGATTGAACATGCGAGTTGATGGTTTTGTTAAAGTTGGAGACTTACTTAAGCTGAATTTGAAAACCTCTGCAAATTTTCAGTTGAAGTCACACACGATTGATGAAATCAGAGAGGTCAGTTTCATCCTCATCTTCACTTGTGTTTTGGTCACCGACGACTAATTCCGATTTAGATATTGAGTTTTGGCATATGTTTTGTGTAACTTTGCAGGCTGTGAGAAGAGATAACAAACAACGTTTTAGCCTCTTAGAAGAAGAGGATGGTGAGCTCCTGATCCGCGCAAACCAAGGCCACTCCATCACTGTAATTGAACTTTTTAAGTAAAATCCTTTGCATTTCTCTGTTTTCTTATTCATCTTTTGTGTTGAAAGCTGAGACCTTTCCATTTCTCTTTCTGCGCGCAGACGGTAGAGTCAGAACAGTTACTTAAACCAATACTGTCACCAGAAGATGCTCCAGGTACTATTAGGACACATACTTGTGACTTCTTCTGTTATGCATGTATATGACTCGCATAGTTTGGTTGCTCTTGTTAATTAGAAATTTCTGTAATGGGAAGTGTGTGTACATGGGACTTATAGGAAGAATTTGGAATCCATCTTAGCATCAGGCTTAAAGCGCATGAATAGAATGCATGTTCACTTCTCTTGTGGCTTACCAACAGATGGTGAAGTGATTAGTGGTAAAATTTTTTTGATCCTATTGTTGTTGTTGTTGTTTCTGCTTTATGATTGCATATGCACATTTATCTGATTCAAAATTTACATGATTTCTGGCCAAGGCATGAGAAGAAATGTTAATGTTTTGATCTTCCTCGACATGAAGAAAGCTCTTGAAGGTATTACTCTAGCATGAGACCTTGATTCACTGTCTTAAAAATTAGTGATGTTGTCCATCAGAGATTCAACATTTCAGTATTACTTGTGTTCAGATGGGATTGCGTTCTACATGTCCGACAACAAAGTGATTTTGACTCAAGGCATTGATGGTGTAGTGCCTGTCGATTACTTCCACAAGATTGAGTCTTGGCCTGATCGGCAGTCCATATCATTCTGATTCATATGATCACAGGTTTATGTATTTCTTCAACCCGTGGAAAATACTTCATACACATATGTTTCCGACTCTTGGCAGATTTGCTCATCTTCTAAGTTGTAACAGTCCCTTGTTTAAGTTCTGGTTCACGACGTTCTAATATCCAAAAGCAGATATTTTTTACTAATGATAAAAAAAGAACAAGCATTCTATAGAAAACTTGTATCCGTCATCATCATAGCTGGGCAAACCAGCCATTGTTCAAAAAAATACTAACCAAAAACACAACAAAGACAACATAAAAAGTCTTAACGATCCAAAGAAAAGAGAGACAAGAGAGAGACAGGTAAACATCCAACAGATTAGTCGACCTCCTCGATCTTAGGGCCAGCACCGCCTGGAGCAGGAGGAGCATCTTCGTCCATAGCATGGGGACCTGGACCACCGGCTTCACCACCAGCTCCTTGGTATATCTTGGCAATGATTGGGTTGCAGATGCTCTCCAACTCCTTCATCTTGTCTTCAAACTCGTCAGTTTCAGCCAACTGGTTACCCTCGAGCCACTGAATAGCCTGCTCAATGGAGTCCTCGATCTTCTTCTTGTCTGCTGCGGGAAGTTTCTCACCGATCTTCTCGTCCTGGATGGTGTTCCTCATGTTGTAAGCGTAGTTCTCAAGAGCATTCTTGGCCTCGACCTTCTTCTTGTGCTCCTCGTCCTCAGACTTGTACTTCTCTGCTTCTTGAACCATCTTCTCGATCTCATCCTTGGAGAGACGACCCTTGTCATTAGTGATTGTGATCTTGTTCTTCTGTCCGGTAGTCTTGTCCTCAGCAGATACGTTGAGGATACCATTTGCATCAATGTCAAAGCAGACAGTGATCTGAGGCACACCACGTGGTGCCGGAGGTATTCCAGAGAGCTCGAATTTACCGAGAAGGTTGTTGTCCTTGGTTCTGGCTCTCTCACCTTCGAACACCTGGATCAACACGCCGGGCTGGTTGTCTGAGTAAGTGGAGAAGACCTGCTCCTTCTTGGTCGGGATGGTTGTGTTTCTCTGAATCAAAGTGGTCATGACACCACCAGCAGTTTCAAGACCGAGGGAGAGAGGAGTGACATCAAGCAAGAGAAGTTCTTGAACCTTTTCGTTTCCTTCACCGCTTAGAATAGCTCCCTGGACGGCTGCACCATATGCAACAGCCTCGTCAGGGTTGATAGACTTGCAGAGCTCTTTACCATTGAAGAAATCTTGGAGAAGCTGTTGAACTTTGGGGATACGGGTGGAACCACCAACAAGAACAACTTCATGGACTGAGCTCTTGTCCATCTTAGCATCACGGAGACACTTCTCAACAGGCTCCATACACTTCCTGAAAAGATCCATGTTAAGCTCTTCGAATCTAGCACGGGTAATTGGAGCAAAGAGGTCAGCTCCTCCATAGAGAGAGTCAATCTCGATGGTCGTTTGCGCCGTGGAAGAAAGAGTTCTCTTTGCTCTCTCGCAAGCTGTTCTCAACCTCCTAAGGGGTCTTGCGAGGCCAGTGATGTCCTGCTTGCTCTTCCTCTTAAACTCTTGAACAAAGTGGTTAACCATTCTGTTATCGAAATCTTCACCACCAAGATGAGTGTCTCCAGCAGTGGCCTTGACCTCAAAGATACCTTCTTCAATTGTAAGAAGAGAGACATCAAAAGTACCACCACCAAGATCAAAGATCAGAACGTTCTTCTCTCCAACGCTGGTGGCCTTCTTGTCAAGACCGTAGGCAATGGCAGCAGCAGTGGGCTCGTTGATGATACGCAGAACATTCAAACCAGCGATGACACCAGCATCCTTAGTAGCTTGACGCTGAGAGTCATTGAAGTAAGCAGGAACGGTGACCACAGCGTTCTTGATAGTGGTGCCAAGGTAGGCTTCACTAATCTCACGCATCTTAATGAGAACCATGGAAGAGATCTCCTCAGCGGAAAACTGTTTCTCTTCACCCTTGTAGTTGACTACAATCATTGGTTTCTCAGCGGTTCCTGAAGAGATGATAGTGAAAGGCCACAACTTCCTGTCGCTTTGGACAGATGCGTCACTGAATCTACGACCAATCAACCTCTTTGCATCTGTCAAAATTAAACAAAACAACATCAATAGACCGAACACACAAAAATCAAAATCAAAGTGAATCCTAACTTCAACAAATTCACAAGAAGTTCAAAATCATATAATTTTACCAAAAAAAAAAAAAGAACATCATCATATAAACCCTAAAAATTCACAATTTAACTCAAACACGAAACAGCGAGAGAGAGATTTAAGAACAGAGTATGTAATAAGATGAGTTTACAAATCAATCAATTTATACTCTAATTCTTTGGCCAGAGAAGATAAAAATCCTAACTTCAACAAATCCACAGGATTAGTATAACGCAAAGAAGTAATTTGACTCGACAAGCCCTAAAAATCATCCTTATACAAACCCTAAAAATTCGTAATTTAACTCAAACACGAAACACCGATCTAGTTCGTATGTAATAAGATGAGAGCGTATGTAATAAGATGAGAGAGTATACATACCGAAGACAGTGTTAACAGGGTTCATGGCGACCTGGTTCTTGGCAGCATCACCGATCAGCCTCTCGGTGTCGGTGAAAGCAACATAAGACGGCGTGGTTCGGTTACCTTGATCGTTAGCAATGATCTCAACACGGTCATGTTGCCAAACTCCAACACAAGAGTAGGTAGTACCAAGATCGATACCGATCGCAGGGCCTTCTCCTTTACCAGCCATTGTTATCGAGAAACAAAGAAAGATTTAGCTAAAGAGAAAAGGAGACGAAAAGTTTTCAGAGCACAGAAGAGAGCTAGGTTTTTTTTAGGTTTGTGAAGAGAAGAGCATCGGAGCCTTTATATGGTTGAGACTGTTTCCAGAATGTTCCTGTACTGTTGTATGAACCGTTAGATTAAGTTTGGGATTGATCCGACGGTTGTGAAGTGGTGGATACCTTTTTCCAAATCTTAAAGCAGATTTGTTCAAGGACAACAAAAGGGAAAAAGTGATGTTGTCCGAAAACGGAAAGGCGCGTGTGAAGAATTGGAAAAATGCTATAACGTTCGTATATGAACGTCGGGTTATCAATTGCCACGTAAGATCTTGTGGCAGAGTTAGCGGGCCTATAACAGATTTTAAAAGCAGTTCATTGGATGTGGGCCGTGTTGAGGCTATTCTGTTACTGATTGGGTTTAGAAGGGGCCTATGAGTAGAAACAAAACTTTCCATAAAGTAATGTCAAACTTTTAATCTAAAATAAACTAGAGGAAGCATATAAATTTCAACCCGTGGTGAATAATGTTTATCGATCACATTACAATAAAATAGAGGAAGTCTATAATTTTTGACCCGTACATAATAATAATGTTTCTCTCTCTTACGCTATTACAGTTCCTTACTTTAGAGTTGAGATACACCAATTTAGAGATATTTATCAATGAGATTCATGATATTTTCTTATGGAATTAAGATCTGAAATTGTTAGATAAAAAATGCAACTACATATTACGTATACAAACAGTTTTTGTGTATCAGTTGCAAAATATTACGTATTTGAATTCAGTTTTGTGTGTGTATATACAAACAGTGTTTGTCAAACACAATACAAAACAAATTAGAAGACTGCACTCAGTTTCTTCCAATACTGTATTTCAAATTTGGTAGACATCTATACAACTTCATGCACTTCATAATCATTTTAATATATACAAAGAAAAAATAAATGCAACTTAGTAAACCACACTCTGAAAAGAAAAGTGAATCCATTAAGGTCCCTCGTTTAAGTTTTGACATTTGTATATCCAAAAGCAGAATTTTAACTTTTCAAGTTAGACAAAAATAATTGTAATGATAGAGATATAAAGGAGATACTATTCCAAATTAAGATTAAACCGGTAGAATATAAAGAGCTTATGATTTCATCCGAAGCTATAATCACTGGCAGAATGTTTACTTTTCACGTATGAGAAAAATACGTATAATGATGGCGAATTAAGAATAAACGAGAGAATATAGAGAACTTTTGATTTTATCCGAAGTCATAATAACTGGGCAAAACCAGACATTGTTCAAAAAAAACTAACCAAAAAACACCACAAAATAGGCTCTATTAAAAAAGCCGAACATAAAAAGTCTTTAAGCGATCAAGAGTAAAAGATAGAGAGATAAAGAGAGAGAGGTCAAAGTCCAACAGATTAGTCGACCTCCTCTATCTTAGGGCCAGCACCGCCTGAAGCAGGAGGAGCATCATCGTCCATTCCAGCGGCACCTGGACCACCGGCTTCACCACCGGCTCCTTGGTACATCTTGGCGATGATTGGGTTGCAGATGCTCTCCAACTCCTTCATCTTGTCTTCGAACTCATCTGCTTCAGCCAACTGGTTACCCTCGAGCCACTGAATCGCCTGCTCAATAGAGTCCTCGATCTTCTTCTTGTCGGCTACGGGTAGCTTCTCACCGATCTTCTCATCCTGGATGGTGTTCCTCATGTTGTAAGCGTAGTTCTCAAGAGCATTCTTGGCCTCGACCTTCTTCTTGTGTTCCTCGTCCTCAGACTTGTACTTCTCTGCCTCTTGAACCATCTTCTCGATCTCATCCTTGGAGAGACGACCCTTGTCGTTGGTGATGGTGATCTTGTTCTTCTGTCCGGTGGTCTTGTCCTCAGCAGATACGTTGAGGATACCATTGGCATCAATGTCAAAGCAGACAGTGATCTGAGGGACACCACGAGGAGCCGGTGGGATTCCGGAGAGCTCGAATTTACCGAGAAGGTTGTTGTCCTTGGTTCTGGCTCTCTCACCTTCGTACACCTGGATCAACACACCGGGCTGGTTGTCAGAATAGGTGGAGAAGACCTGCTCCTTCTTGGTTGGGATGGTGGTGTTTCTGGGGATCAAAGTGGTCATGACACCTCCGGCAGTTTCCAAACCAAGGGAGAGAGGAGTGACATCGAGCAACAGAAGATCTTGGACCTTCTCGTTTCCTTCACCGCTGAGAATAGCTCCCTGGACGGCAGCACCGTAGGCAACAGCCTCATCGGGGTTGATAGACTTGCAAAGCTCTTTGCCGTTGAAGAAGTCCTGAAGCAATTGCTGAACCTTAGGGATACGGGTGGAACCACCAACAAGGACAACATCGTGAACAGTGCTCTTGTCCATCTTAGCATCACGTAGACACTTCTCAACTGGCTCCATACACTTCCTGAAAAGATCCATGTTGAGCTCCTCAAATCTAGCACGGGTGATGGTGGAGTAGAAGTCAATTCCCTCGTAGAGAGAGTCAATTTCGATGGTGGTCTGAGCAGTGGAGGAAAGAGTCCTCTTCGCTCTCTCACATGAAGTTCTCAACCTCCTAAGAGCTCTTGGGTTACCGGTGATGTCCTTCTTGCTCTTCCTCTTGAACTCTTGGACGAAGTGGTTTACCATTCTGTTGTCAAAATCTTCTCCACCAAGATGGGTGTCACCAGCTGTTGCCTTGACCTCAAAGATACCTTCCTCAATGGTAAGAAGGGAGACATCAAAAGTACCACCACCAAGATCAAAGATAAGAACGTTCTTCTCTCCAACGCTGGTAGCCTTCTTGTCAAGACCGTAGGCAATAGCTGCAGCTGTGGGCTCGTTGATGATTCTCATAACGTTCAAACCGGCAATAACTCCAGCATCCTTTGTCGCTTGACGCTGAGAGTCGTTGAAGTAGGCAGGAACAGTGACGACGGCGTTCTTGATAGAGACACCAAGATAGGCCTCAGCAATCTCACGCATCTTAATGAGAACCATGGAAGAGATCTCCTCAGCAGCGAACTCCTTCTCTTCACCCTTGTAGTTGACGTAGATCATTGGCTTGTCGGCGGGTCCGGCCTGGATCTTGAATGGCCACAATTTCATGTCACTCTGGACAGAGCTGTCACTGAAACGACGACCGATCAATCTCTTGGCATCTGCGAAATCAGGAAACAAAAAAAACAAGCGAATTAAGTATACAGACTAATCATTAAACAAGCAATATAGATCTGAAACATAATCAATAAGTAATGAATACAGATCTAACAACCCTAACAAATCCAAAAAAGTGAATAGCTATTAATAGTAATAAAACAAAAATTGTCGAGCTCAACGAACAAAATATACCTGAGTAATTAATATAAGATCTAGTGATGAAACCCTAAATCCAGCATAGAAGAATAATATATTCCAGATCTATCTACAACACAAGTATAGATCTAACAACCACAAGACTTACGATGAAGAGATCTAGATTTGAAGCAACAAAGAGAGCTAAGAAAACGAGATACGTACCGAAAACGGTGTTAACAGGGTTCATGGCGACCTGGTTCTTAGCGGCATCACCGATCAACCTCTCGGAGTCGGTGAAAGCTACGTAAGATGGAGTGGTTCTGTTTCCTTGATCATTAGCAATGATCTCAACACGGTCGTGTTGCCATACTCCGACGCAAGAGTAAGTAGTACCGAGATCGATACCGATTGCTGGACCTTCACCTTTACCCGACATTTTTAAAAAAAAATCGGAATACTACAAGAGATCTAAGAACAGAGACTGCGAATAAAAAAGAATAGAGAACGAAGAAGACGATAGAGCGGCTAGGGTTTATTTTTAGTAAGAAACAACGGAGAAGCGATTTGTTTATATAGAGCCTTGAGTTTGATCGGACGGTCAAGAATTGGTTATTGAGAGTTAAGATCTAAGGCGCCAGGCTGTTTTAAAAGTTTCGAGAATGTTCGATGGCTGTGAGGTAAAACCCTAATTTGTTACACGTTGGCATAGTTTAAGATTTTTGATTGGTTTGTGAGGTACCTTGAGAGCAAGTTGTGTGGGAGCTTATCTTCTCTCTCTTCCACGTGCAGGTTCGTTTATACATTGATCTTCCTAAATATGCGGATCATATTTTTTCCTTATTTGAATATGTTAATTACAGGAGTTCGGTGCGATATTTCCTTATCTTTTGCTAACATCATTTTCCTTTTCTTTTTCCTTACCAAAAATAAAAATAAAAAAGCTTCATTGTTATATTTTTAAATATGTTAATATTCCAAAATCAATATTTTCTAGTATCCCGAATATATTTACACTTATCTTTTCTACTGTGTGTAAAAAGCAAAAATATACTAATTATATTTTTAAATGGGAGTGTAATTTAAATTTCACAAAGAATTTGGTAAAACATCATCTGATTTGAGTTTATATAAATGATCCGAAATTGAACCGCTTTTTTGGTTAACAAGGGGACGAATGTAATGGGCGGTGTTCAAACGACATATGTAATGGACGGTTCAAATAGGCATTGTTGTGGCTTTACTTCAAGCCAGCACTTCTCTTCTTCAAGCCAGTTCATGGGACAATCATCCAATTCCTGGTTCTTTGTTTTCTGTAGCCGAGAATCCTCTCAAAGATGACTCCCAAAAGGCACCAAAACTTATCCTAAAGTTCTAACTTACAAGGAGCCACATCGAATTGGTTACAACTTACAACCAGAAAGCGTTCAAGGCTACTTTGAAGAGATAAAAATCTCAACCAACTCTCTACCAAGACTACAAAAAGAGAGCGCTATAGTAAGTAACTATTTAACAAGACACTGAAGCATGAACATTCACCTAACAAGGAGCATGGAGACGCAAAAGAAGTTTAGAATGAAGATTCTTTCAACAAGTACTCTAGGGAGGTGCACTAAAAGATTGATGCAATGGACAATAAGTATCACAACAAAGGGTTTCAAACAACATAATTATGAGAGTTAAAGGATGAAATGCGTATGTACTCAACATAATCGCAGGTACTCCTCCAGTGAGCATAGACTGTATAAACATCGTAACTGTGGATGCACATTAAGCTAGCGTGAAACAAGGTAAACCTGTAGTAAACCATTGATTATATGGAGAAGCTCATTTTAGCTTTGTAGCTTTAACAAATTACAAAGCTAATTAAGTCTGTTTTTTTCTCAAATACCCGATTTCAAGAACCAGTCAAGACTGTGATACGCTAGCTTAATGTGATACAAGTAATCAAGCCAGAGAGACGACCTAAACCAATTGAGAAAACCGCAGTATATGATATTCACTCATGTATGCAGCATACAGTATGCTAATATGCTCTCAACACAAAGCTTGCAAACCAAAACTTGCATAATGGAAGCACTAAGGAAAAAATTAGTCTTTTAACTCTTATATCCATCAAAACCCACATTGTTGAGATACAGTGATTACTCATCTAGTAGCAAAACATTAAGCCCTACGGAATGCTAAATACAACAGGTTGATTCCGGTCACATTTATAATAAGTGTTTTGTAGAAGAAACCAACAAAAGATGAAACCTCAAAATATCATTCGAATTTTGGTTCGGCCACCACGAAATGGTATGCAATGACCATTATGAAGATGAAAATCCCCAGAAAATTGGCAAAGAAGCCGAGGTCTTGGTCGTCAAACATCTGTAACACCACCACCACATCAATCAATTTAAAATATATGAGAGAAGCCATTGGTAATCAGACTTTGACAAAACTTGCAGAAATCACCAACGAATCCACACTTTTTAACATGTATTTTCTATCTACCAGACACTACCAAATAGCTCACAAAATTAGGATCATATAACAAGAATATATCCACAACATAAGATCGAGATTGAGCATTTTAAAAAACTTGATCGAGAATTCAAAAATACAGACATGAGAAAGGATCTGAATTATCAAAGACATCAACAATGGAATACCCAACCCAAAAAAAAAACGACATTGATTGAACCTCACAGCAGTTAACAAAGAGTGTCATCAGATCTCTACGTCAAGCCTAAGATCCACAAATTCACAACCATTTTTTATTTGAGAACAAGACCACAAAACCAAAGTCAATCTCTGAATATTTACCTTCGAGAGCTCCAACAACAGCCTTGCTTCAATGCTTCTTCTCTCTCTCTCTCTCTCTCTCTCTCGACTCTACCAAGCAGATCGAAGAAGACTCTGACTGATTAAGGAGAAAGTTGACTCAATACGTTGTCGTTTCGTACAAATATAAACGTCGTCGTTTTATAAGTAAGGTAAAAATGAGGAAAAAAGAAAGTGTGGCTGCTGGGATTCGAGCCCAGGTCTCCACGGCCACAACGTGGAATTCTTACCACTAAACTACAGCCACTTTGTTACTCAATCATCAACTAAAACAATATCTAACGTCTACATAAAATTGTTTCGTCTTCATCTTCTTTCTTCTTCACTGTGTAATAATACTTTAGCAATGGCTGGGAATTACTATTAGGTTCATATCCCCAAATTAAAACTTTTAGCAAATTCTCTCCCTTTCAAAATTACACAAGTTCCCTAATCGATTAGAACAACTTCTTTGATCAATAATCATCCCAGATCGAACTTTCAGATTCAGGGGTTTTTCATCTTTTGTCAAAAAAAAAAGTAAAATCCTTTGAGGGGGTTTTAGGATAATTTGCTCTGCGTTACAAAATGTCTACAGGTGTTTGCGGTAAACGGGTTGGGTATGATGATTACTTCGGCTCTTCATCTTCCCCGACCAATAAGAGATCCAAATGGTCCACCTTTGGATCGCCGATCCGTTCTTCTGAAACCGGCTCTGGATCCGATGACCCGGTTGCATCTTTGATCCATATGTTCCCTACCATGGATCCCTGAGGTTCGTTCGTTATACGCGTGATAAAGTTTCCATTTTTAACCGATGAACAAATAGCTCTTTTCGTTGTGTTGATTGGTGTGTACAGTGTTGAAACAAGTGTTCCTTTCATGAAATGAACTAGGTGACAGTTTTGTGTATCTATTTGAGGTATTGATTGGTTTGTCTTCGACTAACAAATCTAACGGATTGTATAGAGGCACTTGATGCAACATTAGTCAATGTTACTGTGTGCTATATGGAATGTGAGAAAAAATGTTCATGGAGTTTGTTGCTTATGTAGTCTTTGTTTATTTGGTGGGATTTTGAATTAGTTTGTCAGAGAGGTTCTGAGCAACAAGAACAATGTGTTTGAAGAGGCAAAAGAGAGTTTGAGCTCAATTTCCTTCAATGGCAATTTGGATAGAACAGACGCTAGTAGCTCCGTTGATGGTTCTGTGGGAAGTTGGAGGGATGAGGATATGGTTGACGGAGCTAAATGGGTCGATAGACTTGTATCCGAGATGTCAAAGGCGAAAAACATTGATGATATGAGGCAACGTGTTGTGGTGATCTTAGAAGCTGTAGAGAGAATCATTAAGCACAACACCAATGCCTCAAAGAAGGTATAAAACTTATATTATGACATTTGATAATGCTCAGATTTTTGCTTGGGCTTAGATGATAACAGAATTAGAGCTGTCATTCTTCTGCAGCTTGAATATGCGTCATTAAAGGACACTCTACAGAGTTTGATCAATGATAACCAAATCTTGAAACGGGCCATTGCGAGTCAACACCAGCGTAGCTCTGAAAACGAAGAGAAGGCCAAAGAAGTACATCATTTGAAAGGCGTGGTGGGGCAATACCAAGAACAGGTTCATAAGCTAGAGGTAACTATCGAACTATCAATCTTGTCGATCAATCAATCAATTAACAGTTAAACTGATTTTATCCTTTGTTTTCGTATGTCAAAATCAATGATCAGCTAAGCAACTACGCCTTGAAACTCCATCTTCAAAGGTCACAACAACAAAAACAAAGTTCTTTCTCAGGGAATCTGCCTCCAGACGTTTACTGAAACCAAAATGACTACATATATAAGCATAACTGTAACAGGGACGACTCATGAATCTTCTCGATCCGGTTCAGAAGTTTTCCAATTCTTTTGAGTATATTTGTCTTCTTCTGAAACTGTTTGTGAGAGTACGTATACGTTGGAGAATCTATCTATAATTTTTATGTTTACATTGCCTAGTGTTTCTACTTTTGTGTGTTGACCAAACTTTGAGTTTGACATATTGTTTTCCTTCATAAAGAGAGTTAGTGTGTAGTACAAATTTCTAAAAAACTAAACCGGAGAATCTAAAAACCAGAAAAGGAGAACCAAAATACACACAGTGAGTAAAGTAAACATTAAACCTAACCGGGTATCTAAACCGGATAATAATATTTTTTCCCGCCAAAGCAATTTTTCCAGCCCCATTGTTCTAAATAGTGAAAACCCTAAAAAATCTAATCTCGAAATCCGAATCTTCCTCATAGGGCTCAGTGAGAAAGTATCAAGCTCCATGGCTGAGCATCGGGAACCAAATCTCGAAGACGATGGTTCGAAGTCGTACTCCCAGAAAAGGGTGAGTCAGCTTTTTTTACTTCATCTCCTCTTTCGTGTGTTTTTATGTATTCATCTGTGGTTTATGTAAAATAGGTTGTCCTGAGAGATTGGTGGTTGGTAAAATGCCCAAAGGAAGTCGAAGGCAAACGATTTGGTGTTGCCGGAATCGAAGATCCCGTCGAGTAAGACACATCCCAACCTTTTTTCTGGGTTTCATTGTTTACTGAAATTTC
The DNA here is from genome assembly GCF_030686135.1 of Camelina sativa. Taxonomy (NCBI): domain Eukaryota; kingdom Viridiplantae; phylum Streptophyta; class Magnoliopsida; order Brassicales; family Brassicaceae; genus Camelina; species Camelina sativa. The sequence goes on along the minus strand of NC_141887.1, from coordinate 29,179,792 downwards.
GATTTTTGTTTTACTGAAATTTCGATTTTTTTTGGCTTAAATAGGAAAGGAGCAGTGCGTGTGTTTACATCTTCTCCAATCATCAAAGCTTTAGATGTTTTCACGCTCTTAGCATCTGATGGAATCTATATCACTCTCCGAGGTTTTATTAACAAGGAACGCCTTGTTAAAAATGGGTTTACCCCTGAGGTAATCTAATGGTTTTGCTTTTTACTTCTTGTGTAACTTTGAGCTATTAAGAGAAAGTAGAACACATATATGTTTTTGACTGACTTTGATTTGTTCTGTGGGATTAGATTTCCCGTGAATTCATCTTCGGGTTTCCTCCTTGCTGGGAACAATTTTGTAACAATTGCTTTGGAGGAGGAGTCTCCTTAGGCACTGATACCAATACCGTCTCTTCGACAATTGGTAAAGGTTAGGAGTTGAAGCAACATCTTTATGCGTGTATGTTTTTTTTTTTTTTTTTTTCTGATAAATTACTTATAGTTCTCATGTGGTTTGTTTTGCAGCTTCTTATCCTATTTTATCTCCATGTAAGAACAATAAAGAGAATCTAGAGGAAGATAGTCCAGCAGAGGGAAGAGATGAAAGCAATGTGACTGACACGAATGCAGCAGAGATTACTACTAATACTGAAGATGGTTCTAGACCAAGATATAAAATTACTGCAAGGAGAAAGTCCCTTCATCTGCAAACAAGATTTGGTGGAAAAAGTGTAGAGGACCAAAGGATACTTGAATCGAGTGAAGTCCACAATACTACTAATGATGGAGATCATGGTGGTGAAGGTTTGGATGAGGCTAAGAGCGGAAATGTAGAAAATGATACTTGTGAGGCTATCGATATAGGAGTGGTATCGCCAGCTAATGGATCTGGTAGAAACCATACTGGTGCAGATATTGTTGATAAAGTAACAAGTACGATTACTACTGCAGAATCACTGACTTCAGAACAGCAAAAAAGTGAACTTAGAGATGAATGCGAGGTTTTCAATCATGAAGACGGTGAAAGAAAACTCGATGACAGTACGAATGATGGAGATCGTGGTAGTGAAGGTTTGGATGAGGCTAGGAGCGGCGATGTAGAAAATGATAACTGTGAGGCTATTGATAATGGAGTGATATCGCCAGCTGATGGATCTGGTAGAAACCGTACCGATGCAGATAATAATGTGGTTAAAGTAACAAGTACAAGTGCTACTGGAGAACCACTGACTTCAGAAGAGCTAAACAGTGAACTTAAGGTAACAAAGGCATCTCCACATTCCCTGTTTAAAGACTTAGATAAGAGTAGCAAACCTGGAAGGAAAGGAATATCGAAGAAAAGCCGCAAGACCCTTAAAAAAACCAGCAATGTAGTAGAACCTAGTCATTGTTCTGCGACCAAAGTCAAAAGTGCAGCGAACAAAAGGAAACCCCAGAATCCGACTACTAATGATAAAGATGGTGGTAAGGAAGGTGTGAATAATGCTAAGAGCGATGACGTAGTAAGAGATGAATGTGTGGGTATCAATGATGATGTGATATCACCGGTGGATGGATGTGGTAGAAGGCATTCTGGTACAGATGGCGTTGGAAAACTAACAAGTACGGATGCGACTAAAGAATCACTGACTTCAGAAAAGCGAAAAGGTAGAGTGAAGGAAACAAAGACATCTCTGCCTTCGAAAGACTTGAATAATAGCAGCAAGCCTGGAAAGAAAGCAAATTCAAAGAAAAGCGAAAGGACTCTTAAAACAGACTTGCAAGCAGCTGAGGAGAACTTTCCATGTGAAAGTGAAGAAAACTTGTCATGGGGAAACACAAAGAGGAAGATTGACTTTGATGTGGAGGTAACCATTTCCTCTTTTGTCACATCTCACATTCTGGGAATCATCAATTCAAATATGAAATATAATGATGATACCTTGTAACCAATAATTCTATGTTATTCATGTTGTTGGTTGATAGTAGTTGATGCTCTTGTTGTTATGTAATTTAAAGGTAACACCGGATAACAAAGTGAAGAAGCAGAAGACCAATGCGGTGTCTACTGATTCATTGGGACAGAAACGGTCAAGATCAGGTTAATAGAGAGTAGAACTTCTTCACTTCCAAAGGGATCTGTTGAAAGCATTTAGTTGAGAAGGTTTTTGTTTAATATTTTTGCAGGAAGGGTGCTTGTGTCATCACTAGAGTATTGGCGCAACCAAATTCCTGTTTATGATCTGGTTTGTGATTTTATTCTTGAACACTACACCAACCACGGAAACAGAGCCTTAACATTGTCTGGTTTTGCAGAGTCGGAAACTTATCGAAGTAAAGGGCGGTCATGAAACTAACCCAACTCCATCAAAAGGTTCGTTCTTTAAAGCTGTTTTTGATGAACTGGGGCTTCACCATAATACAATTTTTTTGTCTGTATTCTTTTTTGTAGGAAAAGGATCTTATCGTCGAAAGCCAAGAAGTTGAAAATCAAATACACTATCTCAAACTTCGGTAACTAATATTAGGTTGTGGTCTCTTAGTCTGACCCTGTAATTATTTGGTTGGTCGTAAAAACTCTCCCAGGATTTGTAGCTTTGTAATATATATTTATGTTTTATTTTGGTTGGTCGTAAAAGCTCTCAGGATTTGTAGCTTTGTAACATATTATTTATGTTATCGCGTTCCACTAATATCTCAGATTGACAGAGTAAATTTTTAGTAGATCTCATTTGCTTTGATATGATTACAAAATCTGAAAAACTACAACTTAATTCCAATGCCTTGATATGATTACAGCAGAATCTGAATAAAATTTTGCTGAAGAGATGATATGAGATTCATCTCATTTTCACACCACTCCACACTACATTTTTTATTGTTCCAACAAAAATATCACATGTTGCGCCAAAAAAAAAAAAAATACCAACAACCAATCCACTTTTCTGCACCAAATCCATTTCGTAACTAAGCCGAAAAAAGAACTGTTAAATTCGCCAAATGTACAAGTCGAAGGGAAAGAAGAATATGACACCGTTTCTATCTCACGCAATTTCAATTTCATTCATATGCACTTAAATCCGACTCTGACTGAACAACTAAGAACATTGATATTAACAGAAACCGTACCTCCAAAGAAAACGGTAGATAATTATTTGAAATTACGGTGCTCTGCCACCAGAACTTTCTCAGCTTCATCATCTGCTTAAACACTACCAAGAGACCAGTATATGGATATGTGTTTTGAATAAACACTTTAGAAGAGTCTGAGTTCCACGGTACACACAATGCTGTTTCTCGGACCTCAACTGCAAAAGCTAAAAAGCTCACAAATAGAAAGAAGAAAGAAAAAAAAGCTAATCAATGGTGTCAGACCCATTGACATCAATCTAAAGATCATACTAATACAAAAGCATATCGTGCACTAACGGAAGGAATACATGTAGACATGCAATAGACTTTTGTCTCCCCTTTTTTAACTTGTTTCCATTGCCTCTTTGTGGTACTTGTCCAACTCAGCATCAAGATCCTCTGCAGATACATTTTCATCACGTACTCTTCCATTGCCACGACCACCACGTCCTCTAGCTCCCCTACCACCTCGGAAATTACCTCCGCCAAAACCACCACGAGGCCGTCCCACAAAACCCCCTCTTCCTCTTCCTCTGTTTCAACCATATCAAAAATATTAAATATGTGAAAGGGTTCATGTAATCAACGCATCAGAATACACTTAGCTGACTCCAGTTTAACCAAATTAAAAGTATAAAAATAAGCAAATGATATCAGGAAGTTTCCCTATAAGACTTCATATTTAACAAAGCAATTACTAAACTGGAAACAGCACAAACCTGAAGTTTCCATTGAAGTTCCCATTGAAATTGCCATTAAAGTTCTCATTAAAGTTCCCAAGTATCCCGTTAGTAGGAAAAGGAATCTGAGCTGGAGCAAGCATTGGAGGAAGAGTGGGAGCTGAAAGATTAGTTCCAACAATCTCAATCTTCATCAGTTTCCCATCCAATTGAACATTGTTGTAACGCTTGACAGCTGCCAAGGCATCACCACGCCTAGAAAAAACAACTTCAGCAGTACCCTGAAAGAAAGCATAGGTTTTCACAATTGATCAGGACAAAGCCAATTGATCCTAATTCCTAAACCCCTAAAAGCAGAAAGAAAGCTAATTTATAAAGTACCTTCGATCTTCCACTCCTATCATAGTGAATCCCATACCGCTTAAGGTCACCAACCTCTGAGAAAAGCTCCTACAAACAAACACAAGTCGAAATTAGAAAAGGGCTCAAGTATCGTATCTGCTCCAAACACACTAAAGGCTTCTCCTAGTTAAGGCTGAATCTATTGTAGTATGAATTCGAAAGTTGAAGACAGACCTTGATATCCTCATTGGAGACACCATAGTCTAAGTTGGAAATGTAGAGCTTAGTTCCAGTCTCGAATGAGGAGCCACCAACGATAGGAGCAGCTTGATGCCCAAAAGCCGCCGCCACACTCGCATCCGTCGCGAAAACATCGTTTTGCCACATGGCGTCTTGAGCTTGTTGTTGTATCGCCGGCTGTTTTGTTCGTCAAAGAAGAAACGAAAACAGATCTCAACTTTTTTGAAAAAAAAAACCCTAATTTGAATTCTCTGATTCTGGAAGGAAGAAGGTTAAGGGGAGATATAAAAATCAATGGCTGACCCTTGAATACGGCGCCGTTCTGTTTCCTACGCGGTTAGCAAACCGACGAGACGGACCGGAATTGGAACCGGAGCCGTTGTTGAATCCTCCGCGAGCTCCGCTACTATTACCACCAACGCCTCCTCGGCCACGAGATCCAGTAGGTTTTCGATTAGATTTGATGATGTCATCGAGTGACATATCCAAGCCACCTGACATCTTCGCCGGATCTTTTTCTTCTGGTTCCGGATTTAGAGATGAGCAGCTAGGGTTTTGCTGCAGTGTGAGAGAGATGAAAACAACGCTCAGAGAGAGAGAGAGAGACAGAGAGAGACAGAAAAATTGTTATAATATCTTCTCGATAGAATTCCAATATAGTGCTTGAAAGTTTAGTAAATGTTGTCTTGTTTCGCTAAAATTCTTTCTTTGCAAAATAGACCCAATGAATTCTTAATGGGCCAATCGTAATCATATATCTACGGCCTCACATATGGGCCAATTTAAAAGTCCATTAATAATGTTGACCAACTCTTAGGGCTCTGGCCGGTTCGAAAGTAGCGTTTGCGGTTGCGGTTGCAGGAAATTGTGGAAACGGATGGTTGCGATTTCAAGCATTATTAAATATTTAGAATGACTGGTTTAATGTTTTAAAATAGATGCGTTTGCAGGAGTTTTACGACTGGTTGACCAGCGAATGAAATAGCGGTTAAAACATAATAAATGTAATATATAATTTATATACATGTTTTAAAACACCAAATTTTTTATTAAACTTGATTTATAAATAAAATTAATTAAAATACTAAAATAATTATTCGAAAAACAAATAAATTTCATACTGAAAGGAGAGTTTAGAAGAGTCATTGGTGATTTGTTTTATTTTTTTCACAAATAATCTTATTTTCTTAAATTTTTAATGAAATGTTATATTTATTTAGATGTTTTTAACTTATATGCGATGTGCCATTAAATTACATCAAGTTTTCCGGGTTACTGTTAATTAGAATCTTATTTTATTGTATAATTGTTTATTTTCTAATCTACTCGATCGTATCCGTACTTCATTTTCTCTCATCTTTAATTGATAAAATGGCTAGATAGAAGATATATAAAAAAATATTTCAGTATCATTGATTTGTTTTAAGTTAAAAAAAAAAGAATAATAAATCTAACCGCAACCACAAGCAGCTCTTGAAATTAAGTGATTTTAAGGGGTTGGAAGCGATTGGGAGCGATTTGTGTGATTAGTACCAATCGCACCTAAGTCATGCTTTCTCTGTAATGGTAAAGTTGGTGACACTACAACAACCGATAGATATATAAGAGACCTTGTCTTGAGTGTTGCCATTAAAGCAGTCTGTTTAATGGGGGGGGGGGGGGGGGGGGGGGGAAATAAATTTAAGCTTACGACCACAAACCAATAACATTATCTTGACTTATTGTTTTGGGTCAGCAGCAACGGAGTATGAGTTATGTGTGATTCTAGCACCGTTGATTTAATGTGTCCAGGATCTGTGTGATCTTCGTAGAGGCGAAAATTTCGCTTCGCAAGATAAAGGACCACAAACGTATTTTTTCTCTGATCTCATGATGAAACACTTGGCTTGTTGTATGTTTCATAGAGCATTACTGAATATATTTTACTTCGTAATAAACCGTATCTTAATGTATAATATGGGATGGCTTCTTGATATATAACTTGCGGTGTGAAATCATTTACTTCTCCGCCGTATACTCTTCTGTATCAGTATGGGTTAATAGCCTAGTACCGTTACAAATCTTGACGAGAATTACGACAAATGCCATGCTAACTGCTCGCTAAAAACACCATTCACAAACTCAAATGGGCCTTTTTTGGAATCATAAATATCTCCACTGGCCCATCCTTATCATCGACTTACTATAAAAAAAAAAAAAAGATGTGGACAAGTACATGTGAAAGCACACGCGTTACCTGTATCCGTATGGGCACTAGATGTAGATGTAGTTAGTATGTGAGTGTGTATCTGTACGTACATTGGCGCGTATTTATAATTGTAAGTCAACTTTATGTTTTTTTTTTCCTGTCAACTCAATATGGCAAACAGATCTTTGCGTCGCGGAGACTTTACGTAGTAGTCGACTATACAAATTACAAAATTTGTAATCGTTAGATGATTTTTGCAATTTAACAACTAATATACGGATTTGAAATCAATGATATGCTACTACATCAACATCTCGCTGGTATAACACACCGCGAAACATAGTAAATAGTGTTGTCGATATATAGATTAAAAAAAAATGTCAAATATCGTTAGTGATCTCACATGGTTTACATCACTTCCCCATGCAGTGGAGAGCCGTTTGTCATGTGCCCCTCGTCCCTCGCCGCTGAAAATATGAATAGGTAGATAGATCCGTAGTAAGTTAATGCCCTCACCTCTAGTTTTTTTTTTTTTTTTTTTTTTTTTACCAAAGCAGCTATAATGTAATGTAGGTTAATATGTTGTTAACCGGTTCGCTGGGGCTACAATGCATGGCAAGTGTGATGAACCTGTTTCATTCAGTATAAATTTCGTTGTCAGCAAGTTGAATCCTGGTTTTTTGAATTATAGTAGTAATAGTCGTTATATTTAATGCTAACGTTAACTTCAGCTTTGAAAAAACAAAAAAAAAAAAAGTATCCTCAAATAATCATTACAAGTTGTTTAAACATCTGTTTTACATCATACGGCTTTTTTTGATAGTTAAATCACTTTCAAAATATATAATTAGCTAACATAGAAATCATAGTTATTGTTATTATCAAAATTGCATTAATCTCGATAGTGGTGTGTGTACCTTTGTGTAAATCTACCACCTAACTAGTCATTATCAGGCCTCTCAGCAATCAATTTTTCAAGGCAAAAAAAATAATAACCAAAATCTCGTAGTTGGATTCTCTGAATTTGGAAACGGGATGTGAAAGGACCACCTATATCCTATCAGCACGGGCTATGAGAATTAATAAATACATTCTGTATATTTAATTGTGTCTAAACAAAGATCTTTTTAATTAACTGCCGGTCAAAAACTTTCTAAATTACTCACCTATATTCTCAAGTAGAGTAGGTTCTGTAAACGGTCTGCATAATATTAGGGAGGGGGTTTGGGTAAGTGGTAAAACACTCACTCGAAACATGTGAAGAAAGAGGATGTCAAGTAGCTGAAATATCAGTATAGTACTCCCTCCGTTGCAAAATATAGGATGTTTTAACAAAAGTACACAAATTAAGAAATGTTTATTTTTAAAAAGTTCAACCAATTAGAAACAATACTGCATAATAGATAATATTAACTTAATCAAAAAGTTGTATAGAAACTTGAAAACATCCTATATTATGAAACAAAAAATCTCTCTAAAACATGATATATTATGAAATAGATGGAGTAGTAACCAACGGCTTGTCACCAACCCTTCATTAATATTCTGGTCAACCCTATTTTCTTTCAACATTTAACTATTAAGTCACCTTAATACCCTCTAACTTTTTCTTTTTTTAATGGACATTAATCCCAAAATGTTACATTTACTTAGGTAGTAATAGTTTTTTTTACACGACAATTCAAATTATTTTGTTGTAACTTCAGAGAAATGAGGACACATTAAAACCACAAAAAAGAGAGGATCACACTAATAATACCACTAGAACTTAAAGCTAAAATACGTGGTGTAACTTGTCTCATTGAAAATACTACAATAATACTACACATTGTATAAACAATAGATTCGGAAACTTATATGGTAAAGTATCTTTTTGAATATTAAGAGAGAAAACAACTGCCGTACGCTGTCGGCAATTTAGAATCCAATCGCGGGGTTTGCTAGAGGACAATGACATGCTTAATTGACAAAGAGAAGTTTTCCTCTCGCGATAGAGAAATATGAACATCTTCTTAATTTGATATAGAGTGCATGCACTATCGATCTACACACGTAAAATAAAATGTATAAACAGTATAATATTCAACATATCGGTGTGGAAAGGTGTGATGTGTATTTAGTATTCATAGATCGATTCACATAATAATGTCGATAAAACTAGAAGGTACCAAAAAAAGCATTAATATAGTATAAAACTCTTTGCCACTTATAAATATGATTCTATCATAGTACCATTTTATTCTCCTAAACTTCTTCTTCTTCTTCTTTGGTCTTTGTCTCTCTCTCTCTCTTTCTTCCACATTGATTCTTGAGGGGAAGATCTCTAAATACCAAAGTGAAAACGGTCAATCAAGTAAATGGGATTATATTCACTAATCACAGGGAGAAGAGGACCTAGTGGGTTTGGTTCAGCTTCAACAGCTGAAGAGGTTACTCAAGGGATTGATGCAACTCATCTCACTGCAATCATCACAGGTGCATATATATATTCACATACATTGACATATATACTTTCATGATCTATGCAAAGTTTATAACGCATAAAGGCTCATATATTATACTCAATGTCAAATATCTTAAGCAATGACGTTACGGAATCATATACTCGTTGCTAACACTGATTCTGCAAAATTATTATTAACCAATTCGATTATGATTTCATTAATAGGAGGAACAGGAGGGATAGGGTTGGAGACAGCAAGAGTACTGTCGAAGAGAGGTGCTCATGTGGTGATTGGTGCACGAAACATGAGAGCTGCAGAAAACGCCAAAACGGAGATACTCAGACAAAACGCAAACGCACGTGTCACTCTTCTCCACTTGGATCTCTCTTCCTTCAAATCCATCAAAGCCTTTGTTCGTGAATTTCATGCCCTCCATCTCCCTCTCAATCTCCTCATGTACACACACTCTCTCTCTCCCTCTTAATCAGCTTAAAGCGTTTGGACCGCCGGTTTTAGCGTTTGGATGGATCATAGATTTTATGACATTAACAGCATTAACAACGTTATCACTGTTTTCGTTAACATTCCTGCATTAATTACGTTAGTTAAATAAATAAATAACGACATCCAATAATTTTTTTTATGTAGCTTTTTTTCTAAAAAAGTTTAATGCTATGAAAAAGACTAGTAGTATATATATTTACAAACATTTTACTGCTAATTATATGTTATCAATGTGAATATTTTTTCCGTTAAAAAAAAAAAGTGAATATTTCATTGTGGTACTGGTACCTACCTACCATTCAGAACCATTATTAAATCCCAACAACACGGAGATGGAGTACGCACGTATGACTAGATTGGTAGATATATTTACTTACTACTTATTATAGCAAGAAAAAATATTTTCTGTTTTTTTTTTTTTTTTTTGGTTTTCACTTATAAGTTTATCTGTGAAGGGAAAAGAAAAAAAAAATCTGCATATATAGTAAACTATCAGAGTAATCTATCAATATAAATTGCACAAAATTGGTGTTTGCAGAAACAATGCAGGAGTAATGTTCTGTCCATACCAACTCTCTGAAGATGGAATTGAGTTGCAGTTTGCTACAAATCACATTGGTAAAAATTATATATCTTATATACAAAGCTTAGTTTCAGAGATTTAAACCTGATATATTGAACAAAACTAATTGTTGATGTTAAACGATATAGGTCATTTTCTGTTGACAAACTTGCTCTTAGACACAATGAAGAGCACAGCTAAAACCAGTGGTGTTGAAGGAAGGATTTTGAATTTATCATCAGTAGCTCATATCTATACTAACCAAGAAGGAATCCAGTTCGACAGCATCAATGATATTTGCAGGTAAAATTCTATAGTTGTTGACTTGTTTGAAACTTTAGATATTAATCTTTCACTTTGCATCTTTATAACCTTCTTCTTTTGATTTTTTTTCTCAGTTACTCTGATAAACGAGCTTATGGACAATCAAAACTAGCCAATATATTGCACGCGAATGAGCTCTCCCGTCAATTTCTGGTTGCCTTCACACACACACACACACATATTAACTGCCACAAATTCATGAACACTTCAGAAAAAAAACTAAAAATCTTTTGGGGACATTTGTTTGATAGGAAGAAGGAGTAAACATAACAGCAAATTCAGTTCACCCTGGTCTCATTCTCACCAATCTCTTCCAACACACTGCTCTTTTAATGAGTAAGATTTCCCTTTTTTCTCTGTTTTTCTTCAAATTATTCTCTTTATATTAAACAAACTATCTTTTTCACAGGATTCTTGAAGTTCTTCAGCTTCTACTTGTGGAAAAATATACCTCAGGTACTAATACTATACTAGAGGAATCTAAAATTCTATATGTCTATGATACTAAATAAAGACGAATATGAGAACAACATTGTGATACTTGATGTAATGTTGCAGGGAGCAGCTACAACATGTTATGTTGCTTTGCATCCAAATGTGAAGGGAGTAACAGGAAAGTACTTTGCAGACTGCAACGAAGTGACTCCAAGCAAACTTGCTAGAGATGAGACTTTGGCACAGAAACTCTGGGATTTCAGCGTTAAGCTAATCAACTCTGTTTCTAAAAAGAACTACTTGGGCTTTGATGAAACTACTTAAAAATTAACCAAGATGTCCTTGTTGTTGTTACTCAAGAGTGAAGAAAAGGCAGAGATAGGGGGATGTACATCGTACCTTGTTTCGTTCCACCCTAGGCATTAATATATGCCAAAATTATCGAGTGATTATGTAACGGTATTAATTAATCTTTTTATAGTATATGGACAATATATAAAGAAGAGTTGTTCATCACTTGATTATTCTATAGATGATCACTTTCTCTAACCTAAGAGCTAAAAACAAGAAAGAGAGGAGAGTGAAACGTACAACGAATGACTATGATCTTTGCCTGCAGCAATCTGGTATACTTTTTTGCTGTACAACAACTACTCCAAACTGTCTTTTAAGGTAAGAATTTTAATTCGAGATTAGGAGTTTAAGACAGAGAGACTAACTAAGCCGTGTGTGTTTGTTGAATGACTTTGTGTGTGCTTCAGCAACTGGGATCAGAAGTGTTAAACCATTCACCTACCTTAACTAGTTAACTTCAGTTAAGTAGCAACAAAGAGCCAAGAAGAAAAATAAGATTTGGTGAAATCAGATGGGCTAATTCGGTTCAATTTACCTCGGTCGGTGCAATCTTGATATCGGTTCATTCCGGTTAGTAATATTCTGGTCAGGAATATCCCTCTTTAAAAAAAAGGGAAAATTATGTGCTTTATAACGACGACACACTATAACCGTTTAACGGTATTATGTTGGGCCGGGCCCATGACAACGTGATTCACCACGTGGTCGCACGTTTCCATACTTATTTCCTTGGAAATCATAACTTATTAGAAAAAACTTATTACTATGCCCAAAATATGACATTTTTCCAAACTTATACTGTATACAGTAAAAGACTAGTATTAGGATAAAATATCATATCTATTTTAACACACTAACCCAAAGTTTATTGAGTTTGTGGCTTTGGTAACTGGTCATTTCACTTTTTTCTTTTGTCCTCCGACTTTTACCTTTATTGACCAAAATATATAGAAAACTATTACAACCATGTGTTTTTCAGTCATTTATAACGTAACATCACTATTTATTAAATTAAAAGCATATTTTCCTGATAGGAAAAGAAAATTAAAAAGGAACTCCTTGGATAGAGACAAAATAACGTCTGATCGATAATATTTATACAAAATTTATATACTTTTTCACAAATTTATTTGTTTAACTTTTGTCTTTGGGAACACCGACGGAATCTTCAATCTTCTCACGCTAAAATTGGATCCCACTTTATTCACTTCTTCCCTCTGTAATATACTATCTTTTTCAAGATATTAGATGTTTTACTTTTAAAAAATTTAATCAATCAGAAACAAGATTGTATAAAATAAATAATAAAAAATATGCATTCTGTTTCATAATATAGGATGTTTAGAAGAGCACCCATTGTAACGCCCCCAAACCGTACTATGACCACACATGCCATGATACAGCCACGGAATGTCACGATAGGAATTGTACCGAGTTAATCCGGTCGAGGGACGGAAGCTGCAGACTTCCCGACCGGTTCGTCCTAGTACAACTCCGCCCGCAACCGAGACTACTTAGGCTTTGCAACCCTCGTGGCCTGGTGCGTTGTGTCAGCCCGGACAAGACCGAGTATCATTTGCAACTTGCCATGCCTTTGCAAAATCGAATGTATATTACTTCAATAGTCCTTTGCATTTGAAAACAAAAACATTAAAGCAATATACAAAAGATAGTCGGGTAATGTTTATAAAAACATAGGGTTTTGCAAGAAACACAAGAAAAACCCTATCCGGTACCCTAAAGCTTGCTCCGGCTCTAGACTCACTTAGGCTTCCCTGCAAGACAAAAGCAATATCATGAGTAATCTAAGATTACTCAGTGAGCCTGGGTACCCCTTTCATCCTAAACAAGATACTACTTCCCAACCCGACTACCCCAATGCAAGTTAAAACAAACAAGCAAGGCAAGTCATCAAAGCTACACAGCAGAAGCTATAGCGGAAGCAAAACAACAACAAGGCAACAAGCCTACAATAACAAGTCTAAGCAACACTATGCAAGACTAGGCTATCAACAAGCAAGCCAACAACAACACAATAACAAACAAGCGAGAAAGAAATAGAACGACACGACTCTACTCGGACGATCTAATCTCGCTAACCATAGAAAAGACGACTAAAGGAACAATGATCTCTTGAACACTTTAGACTCTTAACCACACCACACGAAAAGGTAAGGATAGCTAGAATCGTACAAGGGACTCTTGACATCCTAGACTCCTTCACCTAGGGCCCTTCGATAATCTGTTCCGTTCCTCCACACTACCCATGCTAAAACCTTCCCGGTAACTAGCATGAGCTCTCATGCTGAAACCACAAAGGTAACCAGCAGAGTTCCACCAAAGTTACATCGTCATGTAACGGTCACGCTAATAGCTAGTTAGCCGTGACTGTGTCTCGCGTAAGTGGTTTTAAACTTCTTACGAGACACCCACATACAAATGGAACCGGATATATCGACTACACTTCTTCTAGCTAAGACTCAAGAAACGAATTCAAGAGACTTTGCTAAAACACACTTACCACCGAAACAAGCAAGAAAGTCGAGCCAACAAGCAAGAACAATCATGCTACACAACATGCAATAATCATCAAGAACGAGAATGAAAATTCAAAGATCTTATGATTAAAATATACATGCAAATGCTTAAATTCACTTAAGCAAACACTCAACCATCCGCATGCCAAAATGATCTGATTTAACTAAGTAAATCTCATTTAAAATGCGCATGCAACGAAATTCGGTTTTAAACTTAAAAATCATTAATTTTACTTAGCATGAAGCTAACCTCAACCGAAAATATGCATAAAATTGCAAACATCCTATCTCCTTTCATGCATGCAACCGGTTTATTAAGCAGGTTATGCTAATAAAACTCGCTAAGTCATATGATGCATGAAAACCTTCTCACCAAATTTTAAGTCCACTGTTTCCTTAAAATGCAACCGGATTAACACTTAACCCATTCTTAGGTGAGATCAATGCATGTACTTACTTGCGCATGGTGATTTTATCATAAATCCTACCATGAATGCATGCAATCGATTTTAAACCGAAATGAACATGCAACTACTCTACATGCTTTACCACCAAACTCACATGCACATGGTTACCTTCTCAAAAAGCCTACCATGATCCGCATGCAACAGAATTAAACTAATTCTATATGCATGCATTACCGCAGCACTCACGTTCACATGGTTATCCTACCATGAACCGCATGCAACAAAATTAAACATGCATTACCGCAGCACTCACCCCTTATGCCGATGATGGAAACTCGGATTTCACTGCACCACTTGATCAGATCTCTCTTCTTAGCTCCAACCGCTAAGTACCCCTTGGTCTCCTCTTGAACCGCAGCTCAAAGACTCGGCGACAGCAAGACCTTCTCTCCAAAGACTCCTTCTTTACTTCTCCCTTAACTCACACTCGCCACTCCACTCTCTCTCGGCGATCACTCTTTATTTTTCTCTCTTGGATTTGAGAGAAAAATCTTTTGAGTTTTAAAATGGCAAGAGTTTGGGAGAGAAATGAGAAAAACATCCTTCTCAATCTCGCAAATGGCCTATTTATAGGCAAGAGACTCCTCTTCTTCCTCCTTAGTGGAAATCGACAAATGGCAAGATTTTGGCTGCATGTGGCATGTGTGATCCACGCCCCAATCAGCTCGCGACAATCCATTAAAATCTCCCACTTTGTCTCTGCATGAATGCATGTCTTTTGATTGGTCAATTTCTCTTCGACACAACCCATAGTTCCGTCTCCTTCTCTCGTCCTTCGTCCAACGTTCGCGTCCGCTTACCTCGTCGGTCATCTCCTGAACGTTTTAGGTTCTTTCGGCATTACCCGGACCATTCTCTCCGCTTACGGCCACCATTGGTCCTTTCGGCAACTTTCGGACATTTCGGACAGTACATCCCGGACTGTGCGGATGGTACGTCTCGGTCAGTACAGACGGTACAAATGGTACGTCCCGGACAGTATGTACAGCACGTCCGGCATGGTACATATGGTACGTATGGTACGGACTGCACGTCCTGGTCCGTACATGGTACGCGGTACCATTGGCCATCTTCCAACTCGTTCAGAATTTTTCGGACATTACTTCTGTAATTCCTCTTCCTTCCTCCTTTGGTTTAATTCCATGTCCTTTAATCAACCTTGGCCCATGGATTTTCATTTCGAATTTCACCCCTTGGTGAGGGTCATTACATTCTCCCCCCATTATAAGAATTCGTCCCCGAATTCTCCAACCATCTCCTTCTTTTCTGGGGATGTTGTTACTCCTTGTCATCTGCGACCTCATTTTGTGATCACTATCACCTTAAAACTCCATCGAAGACAGACTTGAAAGTATAAACTTCCTTTTTCTTCTTCTTGGTCCATTTTCTGTCATGGCTCCTCCATTTTATCCTTACTCTACGTACACCATTCGCTGATGCTTTTGGAAGGCTTCTTCATCTCCAGCATTCACTTACTTCTCCATAATTCCCCAAACTTTCAAGCATTAAAGGTCTCTTCTTAATGCTAACATTGGTCCGTTCCTTCGAACTCTCGAACTTAAAGCTTCTCTTTCTTCAGCTTTTGTCCGTTTTCTTCTTTTGGCTCTTTTAACTCTACTCCTTAGAGATCTTTGCTCTTTTTCCAATTTCTTTTAGCTCCTCTTAGCTTTCCTCTTGATGATTTCATCATCTTTCCGCCATACTTGGATCAATAGAAACTTTACTAGTCTCCGATGCTGCTCACATCTGATCCTCCCTTGGTTGATTTCGCAAAACTCAACTCCTTTTTAACCTTTTCCTCTCAAGGCTTGGGTTACACTTTACACTCCTTATTCACCATTTAGCATACAATGCTCTCTCCTTTGCCCTTACTTAGCTTAGAGAAATATTACTTTTCTCTGCCTTGGTTTAGCATAGAAATGCTTCCTTCGCCATCCATTAACCTCTTGCGTTCTCTTTGTCTAATCATAGACAAATTCGCCTTTTCTCTTATATCTTCTTGCACCCTCTTATGCATTTAGGTCTTGGAACATGCATTACTTCTGCACTTCCTTGCCTGTTCTCAGCTCTTTTTCGGTTCACTTTGCCAATTTCTATTGGTTTGTAAAGCACTTTTGCTCCTCCTATTTCTTAGGATTTGCTTTAACTCCTCCCGGTTCTCAACTGATTCCTCTTCTTCGATCAAAACCCCTCAGATTTTCTTGATTTTCTTCTCTTTATTTGATCAAGCTTCGTGGTTACTTACGTGAATCCTCATCAATCGCGCATTAAAGATGCAGGTTAATTATATGAAAATAATCAACAATGCAACCTATAAAGCTTCAAGCAAATCAAGCAAGTAATTAAACAAGCAACGATTAGCATAAACAAGCACACAACAAACAACACAACCACAAAACCACAGAACGGCTAAAGAACTCCAAAGGTACTTTCACAAACAAGGAAAAGATACGAGTTTTACACCACACATAGCCGCTAACTTGAAAGGGTTCGAATCCTAGGCAACAGAACAAAGGTTAGCCCTAAAGGATCACAAAAGATAAACTTTCTGACCCTTACACAACACTCAAAAGAAAACTTCCCTTTTCTTAAACCCAACCACTTCACTGGTTCCTAAGCCTGGTACACACTTCACAGGTGCACACACACAACCTAGGCGGTTCATCAGGCGACGGCTCAGCGGGAGACTCGGTTGCGGTAGAGGCGGCAGACGATGAGGTTCTAGCTAGGTTGGTCGAACTCCCTTCGACACGGTCAACTTGCTCCAACGGGTTCTCCCCCGTTCCCACATCTTGACTTGATGGGTACAAATTCTCTTGCACAACCCGATATGGACAGCCATCTGGCAAATGTCCACTTTCTCCACACACGGTACACCTACTTGGTTCTGAGAACATCAGACGATCTGGTCCAGTCCTCCAGCAATGATTGTTCAAGTGTCCCGGCTCTCCACAAGCCTCACACCTCCTCCAATATCTCAAGCGGTCAGGGTTCGGACAACGATAGGAAAAGTGCCCTCGCAAACCGCACCAATCACACTCAACATTCTCCGGTGCTGTCATACGCCTCAACTCCGTTCTCCAACAATTACGGGTCCAATGCCCAACTCCTTCACACAGCTCACAGTACGGTTGGTTCCGCATATGAACTTGGTTTGGGTACGTCACTCTCTTCCGAGCAGTGGCTCTTACTCTCAGCCGGCCTCTCGGTTGAAAGGTCACTGGTCGTGCGTCTAGTTGCTCCCTCAAATGAAAGTCTTGATAAGACATCCTCTGTCTCTTTGCACTTGAGCTACTTTCTCCCGTTTCGAATCTGTTTTGTTCCCGGTTCAACCTCCTTAACTCCGCCGTCCTGGCGATCCTTCTCAGATCTGAGTCTATAGGTTCTTCTTCTGGTTCCGGCAACACCATCCTCAAAGGTATGGCACGAATGGGACTGTTGCGCCTTGGCACAATCTGATTCGGCTCCACCATGTCTGGTACGACTTGGTCTTGTACAACACGACTTGAACTGGCTCTCGGCCTCACGTCCTCTCTAGACTCCGAGTCTACATCGACTTCTCGATCCTGACCTCTCGGTATTAGATCTTGGTCACTCCTTGATTCCACTACAAAAGTCGGAATCCCTTCATCATCACTCGATATGATATCGATCACCTCCACAACTCTTTCTTGTCTTGCCCTTGGTTCCTCGGGCCTACAGTCACCTTGGTCTGGTCTCTCCTCTTCCTTAACCTCTGGTACGATTAGTTCACCATCTCCCTCATCTACTTTCTCCGGCGAGTGCAACTCGTCCAACATCAGTAGAATCCTGGCAATGGTTTCCGGTCTCTCCTCCACCGGTCGCTCAGTGCTCGTACTTCCCATCTCGGGTGTTACCCCACTCCTTCTGGCAGCAACATTACCTCCGGGCGTATACACGTCCGTCAAGAAATCTAGGATCCTCCCGACTGTATCCGGGTACTCCCTCATATGATCCTCCGGGTTTGCGTTGTCATCTCGATCCTCCACTAGATCCAACAACAAGCTTTGTAATTTATTGGCAATCTCCACCTCTGCCTCTCCATAATCTCCAATAGGAATTGTCTCGAACTTCCCTTGTTCGTCCATTCTAACTTGAAGACGACTAGGTTCTCCAATTTCCAACACAATGGTACGATCATCCCGATCCTCTTCCACTTCTTCTAACTCCTCCGGACATTCGGACGGGTCAGTCTCCACAGATATATTATCTTCCTCCCCAAGCAAACTCCGATCTACACACCACGTGTTCGGATTGATGGGTTCATGGTCACTCTCTGACTCCGTCGACAAATACCCATTGTGGTGTTCAAACCCCTCATGTCTCGGCCCCTCATCTCCCGAACCATCCCCGTGGCCTGAATCACCTGAAGACATCTAAAGCCCACAAGAAACAAGGTAAGATTCTTAGCGTGGACTATGGCTTTTCTTAAGCTAGTCAAGCAAACCACCGGATAAAATTTGTGTTTCTGCGACTCATAATATAGGATGTTTTCAACTTTCTATGCAACTTTTAGATTAAATTTATATTTTATATTATGCAGACTTGTTTACGATTGTTTAAACTTTTTAAAAGTAACTATTTTTTAATATGCGTGTTTTCACTAAAACATCTTATATTTTGAAACGGATGGAGTATAAAAGTAGTCTAAAAGTTGCCTCAAAAATTAAAAACATTTTATATTGTGAAACAAACAAAAACCTTTAAAACATCCTATATTATGAAACGGAGGAAATATTTCTTTCGGTCTAATGGAGAATACTATAAACAAAACTTAAAAAAAAAAAGAAGAAGTAAAGATCATTATTTATTATTGAGGCAAACAAAATTGGAATTTCGAACACTTATATATATTTCCAGCAACATGATCACTCTTTATAGCGACCAATACCACTGGCCACATGAATTTAATCATTTTCGTTTACATAACTATTATTACATAGATGTTTAGTGGATACTCCATCTAAGCTACGACATTTCACTCAATTAAGTCATCTTCGAAAATCAGTTCAAGCTTATAAAATTTGATAGAGTTGTCTGTTTTGTATTTAAATTCTTCAATAAATATTAAAATATATAAACGTAAATTGAACAAATAAACTAGAACTAAAGTCGAATCTCACGTTTCTGGTTAGTGTTTGTTTAACAATTTTTTTTTTTTTTTACGTATGGCTTACCCTTTGCACTTGGTCCCTTAAATCCTTTTGTTTAGTTAAATCATTCCAAACAAAAAATTTGTACTATTCTCGTTTGGCATTTAAATGGATAAATATTAGGTTTCATAAAGATTCGACTTCAAAAGACAAAATAAAGATGATCTATATGTATATGCATGCTCAATGGAGACATCAATTATCATTTTGTTTCTTTTTTTTTCAATACATTTTCCCTGACAGTTAAAGGAATACTAAATGTACTAGTATTACTTTTGGTCAAAATATTAATTATCAGCTTATAAACCAAAATGTATGTTGACTAGTTGAATCAATAAAAATAAAAATAAAAATAATATGGAAATATGTAATTGGAAATTTTGAAGAGAAAAACTAAATCACACACATCTAAAGATCATCATTGTAATGGTAAACACTACACACTAGAGAAGAAAGAAGCATATTTGACTCTTGAGTAAAAGTTTAAATATCCATATATCAATGAAAAAATATATAGTATATTGTTGATGTTTGCGTCTATTTATATATAAATATACTATTTTTTTCGTACTTCAAAGCCCTTTTACACCTTTCAATATAGAAGACCCACGGATCTCTCGGTCAACGTCAACCGTACCATAACATATACTCTTTAAGCATTAGTGTAATTTCTTAAGCGTTACACGAAATTTGTTTTTTTTTGGCTTTAGTAATTTTTCTTCACAATCAAGAAAATTGTTTAATCCAGATTTTGATTTATAAATTCAAATATGATTAGGTTTTCACCTTGTATTCTTCAATTAATATCACCATAAACCCGAAATACGAAATTACATTTGATTCATTATCATACAAAATCTGATTATTAAGCGGAAAGAAAGATAGAAAACAGAGGAAGAAGGCTTATGCGATAATTAAAAAAAGGCTTAATCGTAAAGCGAAATCAATTAGAAGAAACGTTCCCTTTGTGATCCTTGCTAACATTGTCGCTGTGGTTTGCCGGAGGAGCTGCCGGAGAAGGCGGAGGGATCTGGTGGCGCGGTGGCTGAGTAGGAACGGATGAAGGAGGACTTGCTGCGACTGCGAGAGAGATATCGGAGAGGTCATCAAGGGAGATCGGGAAGCTCTGAGAAGGTCTTCTCTGGTGACGGCTTGGTCTCTCAGACATGTTTTAGCTTCGGATTCAGACTAGAAAGATTGGAAAGAGAGAGAGAGAGAGAGAGAGAGAGAGAGAGAGAGAGAGAGAGAGAGAGAGAAAATAAAAAAGAGAGATTGGTGTAAGAGTGATGAGATCGGGAGGCAGAGAGAGGCTGTTTATATAAAAGAGGGTGAAAAACAAATGGGTTAGGTATAGACAGTAATTATCCGAATTGAGAACATATATTAATTGGTAAATTCTACTATTATAGTATTAAAGACTAATTAACAGTAACATGAGAAAAATAAATGAAACATGAATTTGAATAACTAATAATTCTAATTTTTTCTTTCTCTTTATCATTAATTTCGTTAATTTAAAGTTATTTTATTTAAGTTGAATAACTAATTTCTTCTTATCTTTGAATTCGTTGAATAACTAATAATTTATTACGTTAGCTTTTTGAGTTAACTTATTTAAGTTGTTGACCAAAAAAAAAGCGGTATAATTATTTATTTTTTATACATATCAAATGATTCTCTATTTTTTAAGAAATTGTAATATATTTTCATATTTTACTTAATGATCATGTAGTACAATAATGATCACTTAGTACAATCTAATTTATGCAGTGTGGAATTCGTGTTGCAGTGTGGATTTCGTGTTGCTTTATAGTAGTAATTAGTTTGATTGGAGAAAAAAAAAGGTTGATTGGAAATTTCTTACACCAAAGTACTGCTTGAATATTTATCAATCATACCAGGATGAAAACAAAAAGATTGAACAAAAGTGGTAGAACGAAAATGAAAGAAGCATTAACACTAATTCTTCCAAAATATTTTCGTAAAAGCTAGGAGTTTTGTAATCTCTTTCCAAAATAGAAACACTAAATAATATCTCCAACATGTATGCATAGCTTTTCAGCCTAAGTTCTGTGCATGGTCAAATGGTTCAGTATAAGTTCTGCGCATGGTCAAAATGGTTCAGATCTAAACTTATGTGTTGTACTTTTTACACTAGCATGTTTACCTTTTGTTAGGTAAACCTATATTGACCTTAAAATTTGTATTAACTATTATTTGTTTAAGGGCATAAGTCCATGTGGTGTGGGAGATGCATAATTCAATAACCACAATTAACTGTATTTGAATAGTCTTACTTACTCCTGCAAGCGTCTGCAATCTCTTAATGTTGAAAAAGGTTCATTGCGATTATATGTAACTTCTCCGCTGACCACCATGGTTCATTGCACTTAGTGGAAAGAAGAAGAAAAAAAAGTTCATTGCATTTGATGAGAATATATTATAAATGTAGTTCTGACAAAATATTTAAAACTTACGATAAGCTTGTTTACAACATTAAATTAAGAAGCCAAATTATTGTATCTTTTTTCTTTTACTTTTCTTGTATGGAGGACAAACATTTCTCCCCCATGTGAGGAGATGTCAGTCTCGTTGGAATTTAATGTTGTGTTATACGTTCCTTTTAGAACCACACGACACGAATGCAAACATGTATTTAATTGTCTGTGTCAAAAATTTCCAGTTGATAAGATAGATTTAAATGAGACACAAATATTAAACATATATGGTAATTTCACAAGATGTATATTTCTAAATATATATATATATATAGACGTAGAGAAGATATAATATGAATTTAGATTGGATCAGATCAGATCGCTGCTGCATTTTTTCTTTAATAGAACAATGGTATTGTAAGTGGGAATGAGAAGCCTTGAGTGTTATGGTTAATGAGAGATGCGGAGAGATAGTCAATGGATACTACGTACTAACTACTAATGCATGTGAACAATTGTATGGCTTGATACATGATGTACTAAGAGTACAAGATAGGTTGTGAAATGTTGAATCCGTAAAACATTATGGTAAGAGCCATGTCTTTTGGATATGGTTGGTGAATACGTTACATAAATGTGAAACCCACAAACAAAACGGTAAAGAGACATTAACTACAGGAATAGTTATGGACATTGATTATTACAGATACACGTGGGTACAAAGTATGAAAATTAGTTTGGATATCTAAGCTAAAGTAGTAACTTCAAGAGATCATCAGTGATACTAATTGATCAGTGTCCTATAGAAAGCATCCAAGCATTACCAATTATTTCGAATGTTTCCTATGTTTTATTTCTGTTAATTGTTTTTCAAAGTGGTAAAATTTCACTACAAATATAGTATAATAGTTATATAAAAAAAAATTATAAATATTTGATTCAAAAAAGGAAAAAAAAAACGATAGAAATGTATCAGATATTGAAGCCAAGATAGCCAAATCAGCAAATCGTAGCCGTTGAATCATATTCAATCCAAAAGCTAACATTCATCAACTAATAAAACCAAACCAAAGCAATTTCTCCTCTGTTTGAATAATTCCGGTTAGATCAAAAACAAATTCAGTTTCTCGTCTCGAAGTAGTAAAGGGCAAAGTCATGGATTCTGGAACAAAAACGAAGAAAGGAGCAGCTGGAAGAAGAGGAGGTCCAAAGAAGAAACCGGTTTCCCGGTCGGTTAAATCCGGTCTACAGTTTCCTGTCGGTAGGATCGGTCGGTATCTTAAGAAAGGCCGTTATTCGAAACGTGTTGGAACCGGAGCTCCGGTCTATCTCGCCGCCGTCCTCGAGTATCTTGCTGCTGAGGTATATTCTGATTCAGATCAGCTATTGAATTGATTCCGTTGGAATCATCGAATATGTTTCGTTGACCATCAAGTTTTGATTTTAGGATGATGTGATCTTCGTCTGAATTTTAGGGTATATTACTTCTTTGCAAATATATTCTCGGGTCACAAATAGAAAACGATTACTAAGTTGTCAACGTATCATGATGTAACACGGTTCTGATCTTTTCAACTAGTGTTTAGAACCCATCTTTTGGATGTCATCTCATCTTTTGAATCAACTTGTTGCAAAACCTTTACCACAAATTTGAAATGTATCAGAACTAAACAAGTTTCCAAGTCTGATCATTTGTATCTGTTGTCCATCTAGGTTCTTGAGCTTGCGGGTAACGCTGCAAGAGAGAAAAAAGAACCGTATCATACCACGCCATGTTCTGTTAGCAGTGAGGAACGACGAGGAGCTACGGACGCTACTCAAAGGGGTAACCATTGTAAGAAAATAATTATTTCTTACCCATGTGGTCTTATAGTTAGTAGGTTATTTAATTGGGTTTGTTATATTTTGTTTTTAATCATTTGGGAACTAAAAGGACAGGTGTTAAACTACATGTGAAGCTTATGCTTATAAGAACAAGTATTAAGCTACATGTCATGCTAAAGCTTATTAGAGAACAAGTGTGAAGTTGCATGTTGTGTTTGAAGCAATGCTAGACACTTGTTCTCACACTTGTCACCACTGTTTTCATCTCTACTATGATGGATGTTTGAGATGAAATTAGAAGACAAAACCCTTATGAGGAGTAAGGTCCTCTTCCCTCCTATAAATAGATGGTTTGATCCATCACAAATCATCACAAGAACAAAATCAACACATAAAGAAAAGAGTTTATAGGAAAGGGGAGAGAAACCTTATCTTCCACCTAAAGATCATCTAAGAGTTTTTTTTCAAGTCTTCAAGCCAAGCCATTGAAGAAGAAGAAACCATTCAAAGAAGCATCATTTCTACAATGAGTGGAGGTATTACTTTAACCCTCTCTATGATTCTATTATGTGATTAATATAGATGTTTAAGATCTTGGAGTTCATGTTAAAAGAATGTTTAACATGTGGTATCAGAGCTTATGGTTATGAACATCTAATTAATCCATTAAGAATAATAGATTTATGGTTTAAAGAACTGAAAATTAAAGCTTTAAGTTATGATGTTTGTACACTTGAATTTTTGTTTGATTTAAGTTTCAAGTTACAATATGTGTTTAAATTAAAATATATATATATATATATATATATATATATATAAGTGATAAAAGATTGGTTTATCTTAATGTGCATAATTAAGAAATTGATATCACCATAATGGTTATATCTCATAATGATTTGCACATAGAAAACCAAAATATTTAAATTTTGATATGTTTATATATTAATTAGCTACCCACAGGTAGGCTATTGACATAAAACATGATCAATAATTTATTAGAATGTTTGTATATGAGTTAATTAAGTATATCCACAGATAGCTTAATTAATCTGATACATCATTCAAGAATTTTTTTTTGAAAGCTATGACATTAGGATATATTATAATGACTACCCACAAGAGCATTATAATTTGAAGTCATATGCATTCAATAATTTTTGTTAATGTGTTGTTTAAATTTTGAGCCTCAATTAAAGCTTGTTATATCTCTAAATCACAACATCATTTCCTGCTAATTTGCCATCTATGGTCTCTACTGTTTCGATCCTCACTGGAACCAACTTCTCAGAATGGAAAGAGAAAGTTGAGTTCACATTAGGAGTACTAGATATGGATTTGGCACTTCGTGAAGAAGAGCCAGATCCCTTAACTATAAATAGTACTGAGGAAGAAAAGGCTCTCCATAAAGCTTGGGAGAAAGCGAACAAATTAAGCATGATGTTTTTAAAAATGACCATAGCTAGCAATATTAAAACTTCCCTTCCAGATGCAGATAAAGCTATAGATTATCTAGCAGCTATAGAAGAACGATTTAAGACTACAGACAAATCCCTTGCAGGGAAACTTATGGCAGATCTTACAACCATTAAGTATGATGGGACAAGGTCTATGCATGAACATTGCATTGAAATGACCAACCTTGCGACTAAACTAAAGAATTTAGGAATGAGTGTGGACGATTCATTTTTTGTCCAATTTATCCTAAATTCACTACCTCCTCAGTGTGGACCCTTTTAGATCAATTATAATGCAATTGATGAAAGGTGGACATCTGATGAATTTGCTAATAAACTAGTCCAAGAGGAGGCTAGAGTTGGTAGTGAAGGAATTAAAGTTTCCCATCATGTTCAAGGAGCTGGACCTAAAGTTGGGTTTGGGCATAAAAAGAGCCATCAAAGAGCACAACCCACAATGAACGATTCCGATCAAGTTAATCCGAAGAAAAAGGCAAAGAAAGATTACATGTGCAATTTTTGTAAAAAGGTTGGACACTTTCAGAAAGATTGCCCTAAAAGAAGAGAATGGTTCGAAAAGAAAGGTAATCCTATGGGTTCCGTAAGCTTTTTCGAATCTAATTTTACTTATGTTTCTTCCAAAACTTGGTGGATTGATAGCGGTGCTAATGTACATGTAACGAATTCCGTATAGGGATTCCTTACGATCCAGACCATAAATTCAAGTGAAAACTAATTACTGTTGGGAAATCGAGACAAGGCACCAGTTGAAGCTGTTGGCACCTATCGTCTCATTTTAGATGGTGGATTTTATCTAGATTTATATTAGACTCTTTATGTTCCATCTATTTCCCGTAATTTTGTTTCTGTAAGCAAACTTGATTTGACTGGTTTTAAATCTACTCAAGGAGATGGTTGTTTTAATATATTTCTGAACTCTAAACAAATTGGTTCTGGAATATTAGTTGATGGTCTTTATATGTTAAAACTGGCTGATCAACCTTATGAGACACATCTCTCCTTGTATTCTGAAAGTAGACTTAAAAATAAAACATGTACTGATGACTCATATTTCTTGTGGCATAAAAGATTAGGACATATTTCTTATGAAAGAATTAAAAGATTGGTGAAAGATGGAGTCATTCCGAATCTTGATTTTACCAATAAGAAAATGAGTATAGATTGCATTAAAGGTAAGCAAACTAAACACGCTAAGAAATGAGCCACAAGAAGTACACAACTTCTTGAAATCATACATACATATATTTGTGGACCATTTGACGTTCCAAATTTTGGAGGTGAAAAGTACTTCATCACTTTTATTGATGATTATTCACGTTATTGTTATCTCTATTTATTGCATGAAAAATCTCAATCTGTGGATGCTGTACAAGCATTCATTAATGAAGTTAAGAGGCAATTAGATAGAAAGGTGAAAATCATAAGGTCTGATAGAGGTGGTAAATTTTATGGCAGATATAATGAAACAGGACAACATTCTGGACCATTTGCCATACTTCTTCAAAAATTAGGAATTGTTGCGCAGTACACAACGCCTGGTTCTCCATGGCAGAATGGTGTAGCTGAAAGGCGTAATCTTACTTATATGGAAATGGTTAGATCTATGATGAGTCTTGCTAACCTACCTATATCCTTGTGGATGGACGCATTACGTATTGCGGTCTATATTTTGAATAGGGTACCTAGCAAAGCAGTTCCAAAGACCCCTTTTGAACTGTGGAAAGGCTGGAAACCTAGTCTGTCACACCTCCAAGTTTGAGGGTGTGCAGCTGAAGTAAGAATATACAATCCACATGAAAATAAATTAGACTTCAGAACGATCAGTGGTTTCTTTATAGGTTACCCTGAGAAGTCTAAATGATATAGATTTTATTGTCCATCCCATAGTACGAGAATAGTAGAAACCAATAATGCCAGATTTTTTGAGAATGGTGAGATTAGTGGGAGTGATAAAGTTCGTGATATAACTATTCAGGAAACTAGGGTTGATATTCCATTACCCTTAGTTCCGAATGTTGAGATTCCTAGCATTGTTGACCCGTTAAACAATGAGGAAACCCCATTGAATGATCACACACTCCATGATGAAAATCTTGCCAATAATGATCATGAAGCACAAGAGGAACCAGCATTAAGAGATCAAATTGTACGAGAAGATATGCTATTTTATATGACTTTGTGATTTATCAAATAGAATCTGGAGAAGAAAACATTAAAGATCCGGTTTCTTATTCACAAGCCATGAAGGATGTTAATTCTGATAAATGGATTGATGCCAGTAGAGATGAAATAGACTCGATGGTTAAGAATGAAGCTTGGGACATCGTTCCATTGCCTGATGGACACTAAGCAGTCGGGTGTAAGTGGATCTTTAAGACCAAACTCGACTGTAATGGCAATGTAGAACGATATAAAGCCAGACTGATAGCCAAAGGGTTTAGTCAAAAGGAAGACATCAATTATAGTGAGACTTTTTCACCTGTGTCTAGAAAAGACTCTCTCATAATTATCATGGCGTTAGTAGCTCAGTATGATCTCGAGTTACATCAAATGGATGTGAAAACTTCCTTTCTTAATGGAGACTTGCAAGAAGAAGTCTATATGCGCCAACCTGAAGGCTTCATAATCGAAGGTCAGGAAGATATGGTTTGCAAATTGAAGAAATCAATATATGGACTGAAACAAGCTTCGAGGCAATGGTATCTAAAGTTTGATGAAACCATCACGAAATTCGGTTTCAAAGAAAATGTTGTGGATCCATGTATATACCTCAAGATCAGTGGGAGTAAATTCATATTTTTGGTATTGTATGTTGATGACATCTTATTAGCCAGTAATGATCTCTGTCTACTACATGAGACTAAGAGTTATCTCTCTAAGAACTTTGATATGAAAGATATGGGTGAGGCATCCTATGTGATAGGAATTGAAATATTCTGTGATAGATCACTAGGAATTTTAGGATTGTCTCAGAAAGCATATATTGATAAAGTTCTTAAGAGATTTGGCATGATGATGTGTTCTTCTAATAATGTTCCTATGCAAAAGGGTGACAAGCTTAACCTTAAGCAATGTCCGCAGAATGAAATGGAACATAATGAAATGCAAAAGTACCCTTATGCTTCTCTTGTGGGAAGTTTGATGTACGCACAGGTCTGCACTCGACCTGATATTAGTCATGCAGTCAGAATGTTGGGTAGATTTCAGAGTAACCCAGGACTTGCTCATTGGAAAGCTGCGAAGAAAGATTTGAGATACCTAAAGGGAACAAGAAACTACATGTTGATATATCGAAAATCAACACATCCACAGATGGTTGGATTTTCAGACTCAGATTTTGGTGGCTGTGAAGATTCTAGGCACTATACTCTCGGCTATGTGTATCTCCTTGGTGGAGGTGCCATTTCATGGAAAAGCCAGAAGTCAGAGTTGATTTATACATCCACAATGGAGGCTGAGTATGTAGCATGTTATGAGGCTTCTATTCAAGGAACATGGTTGCGGAATTTCGTGTGAGAGTTTGGGATTCTGAATTTTGTTTACAAACTTCTAACTCTTTACTGTGACAATCAAGCCGCAATCTTCTTCTCTAAGCATGATAGGATATCTAAAGGAGCCAAACATATGGAACTCAAATATCTATCATTAAAGCAAGATGTTAAAAGAGAAAAGTTTGTCATTGAACACATAGGCACTGAGGTAATGGTCGCAGACATATTTACGAAAGCATAACCTCCAAAGACATTTATGAAGCATGTAGAAAGTATGGGTCTGGAAGATAGCACTTAATTGTGTTGTCTGATAATGTTTTAGACTATGTTTGACATTTATAAGAGCTCTATTATGACTTTTACATCTTCTATTCTGTTTCCAACGTGCACACACATTATTGTTTGTTGGAATTATTGATAACAGAATGTGTCTGAAAAGATATCAAAGAGACCATTAAAGATAACTCCTACTTATGGAATAATGTTTATGTTCTAGCTATGAAAAGTAGTCAATGTAATAGTACATGGAAGGAATCATGTTGCAAAATGATGTGTGACCGCCATGACTCTCATTGGTTACAAGATTAGCTAAGACACTTATGAAAGACCAAATGAAAAATATAACATATTATGCCGACCTTATGATTCCCGAGTAAAACCATTATACTAACGACCAAGTAGGAGAATGTAAGAAAATAATTATTTCTTACCCATGTATGTGGTCTTATAGTTAGTAGGTTATTTAATTGGGTTTGTTATATTTTGTTTTTAATCATTTGGGAACTAAAAGGACAAGTGTTAAGCTACATGTGAAGCTTATGCTTATAAGGACAAGTATTAAGCTACATGTCATGCTAAAGCTTATTAGAGAACAAGTGTGAAGTTGCATGTTGTGTTTGAAGCAATGCTAGACACTTGTTCTCACACTTGTTACCATTGTCTTCATCTCTATTATGATGGATGGTTGAGATTAAATTAGAAGACAAAACCCTTATGAGGAGTAAGGTCCTCTTCTCTCCTATAAATAGATGGTTTGATCCATCACAAATCATCACAAGAATAAAAACAACACATAAAGAAAAGAGTTTATAGGAAAGGGGAGAGAAACCTTATCTTCCACCTAAAGATCATCTAAGAGTTTCTTTTCAAGTCTTCAAACCAAGTCATTGAAGAAGAAGAAACCATTCAAAGAAGCATCATTCCTACAATGAGTGGAGGTATTACTTTAACCCTCTTTATGATTCTATTATGTGATTAATATAGATGTTTAAGATCTTGGGGTTGATGTTGAAAGAATGTTTAACAACCATGGCGCACACGGCGGAGTTTGACCAAACATAAACCCAATCCTCCTCCCAAAGAAGTCTGAGAAACCAGCTTCAACCACAAAAACACCCCAAGTCACCACCATCAAAGGCTACCAAATCCCCTAAAAAGGCATAACTCTCTTCCTCCCTACTCTCTAATATGCCTCTATGTTTCTCTGTAAAGACAGAACACCTCTTACTGTTCACCATGTTGGTAAACAATGTGTCGTGCTAAATGTTCAGAAGAAAATACATACTCTGTTCTTACATAAATTTTACGAATTGCACTAAAATGATCAGAAAGAAATCCAAACTTTTAATTAAAAAGAAGATAATTCATATGAACAATGTATTATTCAGGTATCATCTTCATCATCATATGAGAAGATTTGATCAAATTTAAAGACCCAACAAAAAAAAAGGAAGCAACAGCACATGCACATATCTAATCTATTCTTAAGAGCTTGTAAATTTGGTGACGGCTTTGGTTCCTTCAGAGACAGCATGCTTAGCCAATTCACCAGGCAAAACGAGTCTCACGGCGGTTTGGATCTCACGTGACGTGATCGTCGGTTTCTTATTGTAACGAGCGAGACGAGACGATTCCTGAGCGAGTTTCTCGAATATGTCGTTGATGAAACTGTTCATGATCCCCATTGCTTTACCAGAGATTCCAATATCTGGATGAACCTGTTTCAACACCTTGAAAATATAGATCTTATACGTCTCCGTGCTCTTCTTCGTCTTCTTCTTCTTCTTGATCTCGCTCGTTCCTCCTTCCTTCGCGATCTTCTTCTCCGCCTTCGGTGGTCCTTTCTCCGCCGGTTTCTTCTCTGCCTTGGGCGCCATTAAAGTCGAGACGAGGTTTCAACGATGAATTGAATAATGAATACTTCCGGAGGAATGAAACTGTAATGAGAGAGATGATGATGATGATTTTTTCAAGGGTTTCGGTTTTGAATTTATACGTTTCGTGGGGTGATCATAATTGGATATAAGAACATTGGCGCGGATTGCTGACGTGTATGTTTCTAACTCGTTCGATTAATAATTGTTACTAACGTAATACTAATCGACGGTTGGCGCTAAAGTCGGCGGTTTTTATGGGCTTTATTGGGCCTCAACTAATATATACAAATAAAAATAGTTTAGGCCTATTAACTAATTCGCGTGATTGGAATTTGGAATGTTTTTGTTCGGAATTTTTAATTTAACAACCTTTTCAGTTAATTTTTGCAGTAGTACTAGATTAAATGGAATAATATATAGAGGAGTAATAAATATAAGCATCACTCAAAAACGAGTATTTTAAAACTCTAGAAACTGTTTTCACATCCAAAAAGATAAGGTGAAACTGGTACCAGCTGATAGATGAGTTTGTGTGAGAAGTAGTGTTATATGCATTTTTGGACATTGTAGTATAAGTGATTTTATGAACTTTTGATGATGTACACTTTGTACCAGCTAATGAGTTTCCAAGAAGGACTTCTTCGACATATATCAGTTACCAAACTCAGTGGTCCCTCTAAAGGGTTCGAGAATCCAACAAAAGGCATTCCTAAGATGTGGGGAAACTCCAAAGTACATCGAACTCATTCCTACCTTACAAAATAGATCAAATTTTTCTTGCACATACATTGGCTAGTTTTGATTTTCTTGTTCAGATAGATTCGTGATGAAAAGAATATAGTAGAGAACGAAATTTACTTTTAGATAATACAAGTGAATTTATTTATATAATTAAGCTATTTGAATGTAATTTTTTATGGCGGTTTTTCTGTTTAAAAGTTTTAATATTTCTCCAAATTGTATATTTTTGCCATTTGCCACAAAATCCATCAATTGTTTATTCTTGCAAAAAGTACATTAATTAAATGTATATTATAATATAATTTATAGTTTATTTAAATCATACGGATCTGATAAATACATTTGTTACATAACGTACACCAGCTCCGCAAATTACGTCCGTAAATTAAGTTAGTAACGTATCTTCCACACGATTTTTATGCTTCGGTTACATAAGAATGGATCCAATCATCTTTATTTACTTTTTTTTTTCTATCAATAGTGATCCTAAATACTATATTAATTTCATTTAGAGTCTTTAAATGTTTTAGCTAAAAACATTTATTTGATTTGAACATTGGCTAACTTTAAAAAAAATATTACACCATTGTTTTATAGTATATTTTTAATCATTTATTTTAATTATAGTGTCATCTTGAACTATAATGTCATCTTTTATAAGAGCTCGAGGCTTAAATGTTAGATGAAAATGTTAAAAGTTAGATTCAACAATCTACATTCATATGTATACAAATAGCTTAATACTGAAGTTGTTTGATCCATAATATTCAAATATTTGTTCAAAATTAACTATTTTGAAATAAAACGATCGATTTACATATATTTCTTTTTTGGATAGTGAATTCGACCATGCATATATATAGTGTCTAATATATTTCTTTTCTCCATACATCCGAGTCTGCAATCTCGAAGCCTCTGGTTACTTTACCCGTCCATACGGGTCAGGATACCCACACTCAAGAGTCTCAGCCATACGGAACATTGCTCCATCTCCATGCATCATGTGTCAAAATAAAAAGATACACACACACACATACCTCACTTGTTGTTTGGCTCGTTTGGAAAATGTACGGGTTGTTTTTGATTTATTAATATTATAAAAACGACATCGTTGATGGTAATGTATACTTAAATCACTTTATTAATTTGTAGCAAAGCTTTTAATTACGAACCTAATATCAGTTTTTTTTCTTCGGTGTCACTAGTTATATTTTGTTGTTGTTTATCACTAGCTAAGTAACGTCGTCTGAGATAGTATTCTGAAGGCATATAGTAAGAGAATACATTCTGAAGGCATATAGTAAGAGAATACATTCATATATATTCGTGAAGGCAAATGTTGGTAGGTGGAATTAGCTAGGTGACATTAACACAAGGTAAGACCATCTTCATTTAAGTAACCCACTTACGTTGCTTTAATCTTAATTAATTATATAAATTATATTAAACTAATTAAAGTAACTTACTTACAAACTTAAACAAAATCATCTTTGCATTAGAGAAACTGACGTATGTTGCTCAAACATTTAAATAATAATTTTTTTATTTAAAATAGTAAATAATAAATTTTTACAAAATTCCGAATAGTAAACATATATTATAAAATTTGGGAAACTAAACATAGTTTACAAAATTCGGAAAATATTTATTGTTGGGTTGCACCAAATTTTTGCCATATATGCTCAATCAAGTCGTTTTTCAAAAGATCATGCATTTGTGGATCATGAACGTCATTTCGAATGCTCATTATGTTATTTAGATTTGTTGACATATCTGTAGAGTATGATATGTCAACATGAGAAGTTCCGCTTCCTTCATTGTGATAGAACTCTGATGGTTCGTAGAAATTGTACTCATGTCGTTCGTCTTCCACTATCATGTTATGCAATATGATACATGCTCTCATTATTTTGCCTATTTTTCTTTTATCCCAAAAAAGTGCGGGATTCTTCACGATTGCAAACCTAGCTTGCAAGACTCCAAATGCACGCTCTACATCTTTCCGGCATGCTTCTTGATATTGAGCAAAAAGTTTTGCTTTTTGGCCTTGTGGAAGTGTAATCGATTGGATGAAAGTCGCCCAATTAGGATAGATACCGTCAGTGAGGTAGTACACCATTTTGTATTGTCGTCCATTGACAAAGTATGTAACTCTTGGAGCTCTGCCTTCTAGGATATCATCAAACACCGGTGAGCGGTCCAAAACATTAATATCATTTAACGTACCTGGTGGACCGAAAATGCGTGCCAAATCCATAAATCTTGCGATGCCACAGCCTCTAGTACGATTGTCAGTTTTCCAGATCCACGTGAATATTGTCCTTTCCATGCAGTGGGACAATTCTTCCACTCCCAGTGCATACAATCTATACTCCCTACCATTCCGGAGAAACCGCGATGTTCTCTAATATTAAGTAATCGTTGAAGGTCTTCCGCTGTTGGCCTTCTAAAATACTCGTCTCCAAAAATATTTATCACTCCTTCCACAAATTTTTCAAGGCATTTGTGGGCGGTTGTTTCAGTGAGTCGTAGATATTCATCCATTGCATCTGCTGAACATCCGTATGCCATCATACGAATAGCTGCCGTACATTTTTGAAGTGCAGAAAGACCCATCCTTCCAGTAGCATCTCGTCTTTGTCTGAAATATGAGACTCCATTCTCAATAGTATTGACAATACGAATGAACAATGGTTTGTTCATTCTAAATCGACGGCGGAACATTCCGTGATTGTAAGTTGGATTCTCACTAAAATAATCATTCCATAGCCGAGTGTGGCCTTCTTCGCGGTCTCTATTAATGTGCACTCTGCGAAATATTGGAGCTGATGGAACGTCTTGGTGAGTGTAGTTGTATTGAATCTCACCCACTATATTATCGACTTCCTCCTCTACCATTTCATCGACTTCTGGATCAGAACTCCAATTAGAAATTTCTTGATAATTTGGCTTTGTTGTGAGGTTTATGGGTATTATGTCTTAGGAAATTTGTTTATTTTGTGATAGAAATGGGCTTATAGGAAGACACTGAAGTTATAAGAAAAGGAATGGATTGAATTGTAGAGAGATTGTTATGGAGATTGTGTAACAAGAAGAACTGAAGTTACAAGAAAAGGAATGATATGAATTGGAAGAGAAGAAGCGGATGAAATGAAGTTACTCAAACAATTGTTCAATATATAGACTTAACAAAAGACAAAAAAAAAAAAACAAAACCCTTTAACGGGTTGGACAAACCGTGAGTGTCCTTGACAAAGGCCATACAATCCACACAAAGGCCAAAAGCCATACAATGCATACAAAGGGCAAAAGTCATATCAATCTTACAAAAGGCTAAACCATACAACCCTTTGAAAAGGCAAAAGCCGAGTACACATAACTCTACAGACCTACGGATATAAAATGTGACACTAAAACACAACACCCATCACGGGTCTCCAACATCAACACATCTTAGTCAACAAGACAGCTTCTTCCTTTCGATTGACATCATCACGACTTGGAACCTATAACACAATTAGAAGACAGTATGAGTTAAACACAACCACAAATTTATTACATACCAAATGTAAAACACAAACCGGTTAGTTAAACACGAACACAACAAGTTAAGTAAACCGAAACCTAAATGTTGGTCAACATTTGATCAAGGAGTTTGTCTCTAAGGCGTTCTT
Source organism: Camelina sativa (assembly GCF_030686135.1). Lineage (NCBI taxonomy): Eukaryota > Viridiplantae > Streptophyta > Magnoliopsida > Brassicales > Brassicaceae > Camelina > Camelina sativa. Next base: position 29,144,644 of record NC_141887.1, on the reverse strand, counting down.
CAGCAGGGGTTAGTTCACTCTTGTTAACCAAACTGTCTAGCAATCTCATTTTGTAATGCCTCTCTTTAGCCGCTTGTTCTTGATCTTTCATTGATATGATCTTATCTAGCTTAACCACTGAACCATCCTCCACTTCATTACTCACTGCCGGTTTCCTCCCTTTTTTCTTGGAAGCTTTAACCCCGGAGGCCTCATTTCGCTCCATCATTGCTCAAACCGGGTGTGTATGCTCCTTCTGGAGCAAGCTTAGTCTGCTTATGGCTACATTCCTCCGTGATCCATTTCTGATCATTCTTGAGTTCCCTCCAGCAATGTCCTAGCAAAAATGGCTTCTTCTGATCATTCTTGTAAAGCTCATACGCCATGCTAATGACATCATCTTCTGATTCTCCACTCTTCTTTCTTGAACTCGCTTGTGTGTAACACCCAACAAACTTGTTGACTTGGTGGTTTATCTTGCTCCACCTAGCCTTACATTGCGAAGGACCTCTTGCGTTTGAACCGGATGCACCATCATTTGCTTTGTAATAATCTGCAACCCTCTTCCAGAAACTATTTAGCCGCTGATCGTTACTGACAACAAGATCTTTGCTAGTGTTTAACCAATCGCTTATGAGATTCCGTTCCTCCTCTTCACTCCACTGCTTCCTAACTCCTCTGCCTCCGTCTTCTTCAGTCTCATCTATTGTAACCTCGATACACTCTTCAGATACAGATGCAGGGCAAAAGTGAACTGGCTGAGAAGAAACGGATTGGCTAAAGTGAAGTGGTTGAGAAGAGAAGGAAGAGGTAAAGTGGATAGGCTGAAAAGAGAATGTATTTGGAAGAATCAGATTTTCAGAACCGTTTGAGTCTTTTTAAGAATTCAAAAGATCAACAACATATGGCTGTGGAAAACGATTAAGGTTTCTAGGATCCATTGCTTGTGTTTAGGAAAGCTGATGTAAAACGAGACGGGTTTCTAGGATAAAAAGTTAATGGTTTTTTGAAGTGCTTAACAATCACGGTTTATAATGAGGTCAAGGTTAGTTGCGCTTTAAACCTAAAGGTTTATTGTGGTAAAGCAAACTCAGTGATTAGTATCAAAGAGATATACTTTTCAGTATATATCTTTGAGTAGACATGTTGTAAGAGATACACTTTCTCAGTAAATCTCAATGGCTAAAAGTATTCAAAAAGCTGATGTTTAAAGTCAAAACTATATTCAAAGACCATCATTTGCTTTGTTGAAACTTTTTAAACACAACCGCAACACTTGATAAAAAAAACAACTGCACTTGAACAAATTTTAATCACAACCGCAAACTCAAACACTTGAGCAAACAAGACAATAACATGTGGCAAAACATGTACCAAAAAAGCAAACTCAAACCACTCCATACAACAAGACAACAACCCTTGAGCAAATTTTAATCACAAACTGAATCTGAAACACTTGATGCAAATAAGACAACAACAATTTCGGAAATTTAAAAGCCAAACGGGTTTTAAAAAATATTTAAACACTTGACCAAATAAAACAATAAATACGTAGGTCACAATCTATAACACAATTACAAACATAGCACAAACATAACACTTCAAGAACATCAATAAAGCAACTAACTCATGCCAACACACAAACTCAAACATAATCTAACAACAACATATCAAAGCTAGAGTACCATACCTTGGATGGTTAAGAGAATCCAACCGCTGTATCCACTTCATGGATACCACTCTTCACCATTTAACCTCGCACAAAACAATACAAAAGGGTCAATATTAATCAAACAATAACTTATACAAAACATAAACCGAAATACATTCGACTCCTAATAAGAACAACAAACTGGTTCACTCTACAAGCTATAACAAAAAGGACAAACATATCTAATCTCATAAAAAATCAATCAGACAATCAATCGATTATAACCGAAACCAGTTAACCCTCCACACAAAGCTCAAAATCAATTGAACATCAAACTAATCTCATGTTCTACGCCTAATCAGTCAAATCGACAGAAAACAATCACCATTGAAACAATCATTTGAATTAATCTTAGCCATCCGATATGAATCAACAAAACATGCAATAAATTGGAGATAAGAACACGAACCTTCTCTCTCCGACTCGTTAGCCAGTAGACCTCGCCGTTCGCTGTAGGCCACCAGAAGTAACCTCCGTCGTCGTTGTCCCACCACAAGAACCCCGCCGTCGTTTTTCGTGAGAACCCAACCGTCAATTCTAACGGTTCCGTCGATCTGGAAGCCATCGCCTCCGGATCACCAACAACCAACCAGTTTAAGTCGGAAAAATCAATGGATTCAACGTCAATCCATTGATTTTTTCGATTACAGAAGAATCGCATCTTCATCCGCCGTTACATTCGAGAGAGAAGAAAGAGAGAAGTCGGGAAAGAAAGAAAAAAAATGAGGAAAAAAAAATATTTTTATATTTAATCATCCACCATTCAGCAGACGCCACGTAGCGTTCTTAAAGAGTTTCTTTGAATCCTTTCCAGAATAACGATTCTCGACTAACTGGACCGAGAAATAGTTTTAAATTATTTTTTTGGAGCCCAAATCCGTGGGTAACCCACTCAATAATTACCACTAGAGATGCTCTAACAAAATACAAAATAAATTGATTTAATATTACAATAAAGTTAATAAACAGTAATAGTATATAAAAAAAGATGCTAAAACAAATAATGATGATCATAATATATACTAGTAGTCTAGTACTAGTAGTATAGTTTTTGAATGTAGGGATGTGTCCTACTTCACGTGGTAAACGGACCCAGTGCCACGTAAGCAAATTGAAGGGGGTGCATTGCAGCATTACCGTTTCCTAAAATCTAATTGTAATCTCGTCTCAGCCAATCATAAGCAAATGCCCACGTGGGATTATGGGCCCTATCACGAGCCCAATCTTACAAGTCAGCAAATCTCAAACCACCTACGCCGTTTAGACTTTAGATTAAAGAAGATAACATATTTTAATCACTAAAATATTTTTAAAAAATTTGTACATATTATATATTTTTTTTAAACTGTCATCTTGATTAATTTTATTGTATGTATATCTTTCTTCTTCTTCTTCTAATTATGAATTATGACGGTATAATTAACCACTAATTAGGCGACTCCATGAAAACAGAACCATGTCAATTTTAACAAGAAAAGCAAAAAGTAACATTCGTAAATTGATTCGATTTCTTTTGAATTATATGTAATCAACTACACAAATAAAACAAAACCATGTCCATAATAGGTCATTCCGTGACAATAAATTAATATAATTCAACGAATATGTCATTTCCTTTTATTTCTTCTCGATATTTTTTCTTTACTTACGAATATTTTAATGTCTCTCTTTCTATTTTCCGGCTCTTGTAGCGTTTGATATATATATCTCTTCTTCACCTGCCTATCTCCTCCCCCTCCATCATCTTTATAGTCTCTAATACCATCTCTCTATAACAATCTTCTCTTTTCATTATTTTCATATATCATGGGTGATCAGAATAGCTCTCAAGCATCTTACATCCATTTGGTACGATTTCATCAAACTTTCTTTCTTTTCTTTTCTTGTCAAACCAATCTCTGATCTTTGATTATTTATCTATTTTTGTATCTTAAAGGATGCTGATCATATCATCACCATGTGTAAATTATTGGCTGCAGGTGCATCATTTGATAGAGGAATGCATATTGTTCAACATGGGCAAAGAAGAGTGTATGGATGCTCTGTTCAAGCATGCTAATATCAAGCCTATCATCACTTCCACAGGTACATACACATATAATGGTAAATATTATCAAGGGAGGAGTGGAGAACTGATTAAATTAAATTTTATGCAGTGTGGAAGGAGCTAGAGAAAGAGAACAAAGAGTTCTTCGAGGCATACGAGAGAAGACGAGTAGAAATACCGACCGAGAAAGAGACAGCTCGAAGAATCCGAGATTTGCTTTCACGAACTACAATCTAAGATCATGACACCTACTTTTTTACTTACACATACATTCTCACATACACATCTATATATCATATAGGTATGTGTATGTTATGCATGTATGATAAAAAAAAATGTATATGTATGATCCGATTCTAAATACCTATTAGACATATGTATCGTAATTTTCATTAGGAATGAATAAATTCGCCAATAGGAATATATATGTCTTTCTCATCTCCATTTAAGAAGTTTTTGGCACCCCTTTTTCTTTACGATATACGTATTTGCATATTTTTTTCGGTTAGACCGTGATTTTATATTAACCATATTTATAAGTATATGCGCATACAAATATGTATTATTGTATTGATTATTTTATTTTATGCATATGCAAGGTTATAAAAAAAGCTTAGTATAAAACTTAGTCAAACTCAAACACTGTTGTTGATGTTGAAGCAATAAGGTGATCAAAATTAAAACATATTTCGGACTTGGTTCTAACTATGAGTACAACATAACTTGGTTCGAACCCTTGAAATCATTAAACAGTTCAAATTTTAATATACATGATCAGTTGTCATGGACTATGACCATCACTACCGTCATTAAGATTTCCGGAGTTTGATATTAGCTTTTAATAATCTGCGATAACTCTCTTTACTTATAGTATATACCTCGTCGTTAACTAGTTTGACTCGTGTTTAACAAGAAAAACAATTGCTGGAAACAAAAAAATACTGTTGGACAGAGATCGAATAGTGGAGATGCCACGTGTATAAGGCACGTGGAAGCACGTGAAAATGTTTGTCATTTACATAGGATTGCGTGTTAGGATTTGGTGATGACCGCAAAACCGTGGTGGCTGTTTTTGTATTCTTGTCTTTTTGATTTCTGGTCAGTGTCGAAGCTAAGTTTGGTCTGTTTGGTGAAGACACTCTTCATCTGAAATTCCGCATTTTCGGTTCATTGATTGGACCGACCCGGACTAGTCCATTGCTCTCTTTTTTACTCAAAGATATAGTATTGTGGATGATATCTTGAGGACATTAAGTAATGGCGAATCTAGTTTTGGATCGGAGTATTTACACTTTTCATCTTTATTTTTAAATACTACTCCCCTAATCTAACTCTAAATGTAGTATATATAATTCATGTTATAATTCAGTAGGAGTTGTTTAATTTAGGTAAATGTTTCAAAAGATAAAACCAAAGTTTTAGATATTAAAGAAATCATTTAAAAAACTTCTAAAATGCATGATTAAGAGTTCATTTTTACATATTCAAACAAATCATATTAACTTTAATCTAGTTTTTTTTTGTTTTTCTATAGATAAAGATCCTAACAAGAAGTGAATCAAAACCCCGTTTTCTAAATCTCTAGTTCTTGTTTTGTTGGAAATTCATTCTATAAGGAATTGGAATAAAGGATTACCAATTTTAAAGGACAAAAAAGTACTTAACTGTGAAAGTCAATCAATCTTGTTTCTTCAAAATATATTCGAATTTGGTGCTTACTTTTATTTCACCAACATTGCAAATCTAAAAATAAAAAGAAAAGAAAAGAAGAGATGATAAAATGTCAACAACACAAATGAAAAAAGGGCAAACAAGAAAACGAAATGCCTAAAACGACAATGTACTTTGGAAATACCAATGAAAACGTAATGTCATGCATGTAGTTCCAAGCTCTTTGGCATGCCGTTTCAAATATATTACTCTTTTTTTTTATTTTGTTATATAAATGTAAAAGAGTTTCCGACGGTCCAGTTCATTTGCGTAACCTTCACATATACTTCTTCGAACGTTAACATCTCATTTTGGTCAATCGGAGTGTATTCATCAATGTAGAGGGAATCAAAATTTTGTAGCCACAAGTTTACGAGTACAAGACGAACAAGAGTTTCAATGAACAAAATCAACAAATGATGGAGTTTTGTATTTTAGTTTAATCAATAATGACTTTTGTTTTTGTATTTTAAAAGTGCATGATATCATATATATATCAGCGGTAACGCAATGAGGAATAACATTTTAGACGTCACGACAAGTAGGATTTTTTGGAGTCGAAATTAATAGGTTGCAATAGTCAGTCATGCATAGATAATTAACGAAGAAAAGAAAAACAAATTATACAAAGAGCCCAGCCCATTATGTTTACAAATTCAAGGCCCAAACTTAAAAACAAATTCAGAAACCAGAACTGTTGGGCTTAGTTGAGGCCTGAAATCAAGGCCCAATCGTTTGATATACAAAATGATATAAAATACCTTGTTGAGACTTAAAACCCTAAAATATATTTTTTCTAAGGGTTATCGCCTCTGTAAAACCGCTCGCTCTTACCAACTTCTCCATGGAAGAATCCATAAACAAGGTAATATTTTTCTTTTCCATAAGGCTTTTTTCATAATTAAGGATCACTCTTTAACCTCTCTTTCTCAATTGATGATTTCTTCAGAAATATATATATATATATATATGTACGATAAAGAAATTTACAAGGTAGTAGAATTTCTGATTAGATCGTTGTTTGTGTTCCCACCTTAGGGTCTGAAATCGCTGAAATTGAACGACAGTGATGCAGCCATTCGAGTAATCCGGTATAAGTTGCTTGATATATATATTGATTTGCTGTTATGTGTTCTTTTGTCACGTTGATGTAAAATATCGTCAAATTATTGCAGTGATGTACGGAGAGTTGTCGTAACGGGATATGACACTGGGCTTCCTCGTGATGTTGTCAAGAGCGCTCTGAGAAAACATTTCGCTTCATGTGGAGAGATCACTGATGTTTATATTCCAAAAAACTATACAAAGGATAATACACTTTCGAAGTTGGTTTTTTATTGTTTTGTTTTGTGGCTTCTCAATTCCTTCAGTTTTCCCAGTTCTGCTCATCTTTAATAATTAAAATGCTCTAAAATAATAAACATTTTTTTTTTCTTTTGTCTGTGATCTCCTCACAGATGTGGTTATATAATTTTTCTGGGAGAAGGCGCAGTAGATAAGGCCTTGCAACTCAAGGGAAGTGACGTTGGTGGATGGAATGTCTCTGTTACTCCGTTTCCGTGTCTGAAACATGCAAACGAGTAAGCTGATATCTACTCTTGCCGAGTAGGAAACTCTCTTGTAGGAGAAAGACAAAGCTCTTTGGTGTTTTCTGTCGTCTGGATATGATACAATGCAACCTTTCTCTATAATTTCTTATGCTTTCTCTCTGGATGTTAAAAACTGTAACTGTTTTCGACATTTTTTTTCAATTCCCATTACAAATCCAAAATCACACTTCCAGTCGCAATGAACAAAAAATGAGCCTATATGATACAAAGAATTCAAATCGAAAACATTCACAAACCGGGAGAACGAGAAGAGAGATCCAAGGAATCGCTAAACGGGTCAAACAAAATGCAAGCGGAAGGACTCAGCAACGTGATAAACTCCACTGCCCTAGCTAGTTCATACTCATACCAACCTTTGCTTTGCAGCGATATTCAATTTTCCCAAATTTCATTTCAATTTTCTATTTCTGTTATTAACATGATGCTAAGTTTCTTACGGTTAGCAATCACCCAATAACACAAAGTTCCAAGTGTTGAAATCATGATCAAACCTCCAATGGGTTTCTCTTTGGGTCCAACAACAACAAACGATAACAGCAATACGAACACTACTAATATCATTATGCAAGCCATCCACATGAGTTTGTATTTGAGAAATGCTGTTGTTATCACATATTAGAAGTAAGACGAGGAGGAATGGAATGACTTTTTAACGCAATGTCAATTAAGTTTTTTTAGAGTCGAAACTAGTAAGGTTGACGTGGTACAACCAATACGAAGTATTAACAACTTTAAAAAACGCAAACGGGCCTGGCTATGAGGAGATGAGTCATCAGAGCTGCCAAAAAAAAATGAAAAAATTGCATATATATTAGTAACATCGTAAGAGAATGAAAAAATTGCATATATATTAGTAACATCGTAAGAGATTAGAATCGAAGTACAATAAAATTAATTATTAAATAACTACCTCCATTTCAACCTCAATATTTTTTGGGCACTTCAACCTCCATTTCAACCACCTCAATGATCAAGCATGGCTCTGCGACAAAGTATAGAAGCCCACGATCCCCGTTATCGACATCATTACCATTGTCTTGAACCTCGTACAACTTCGTTCCATCTTTGGTTGTAGTTATACCTGTCCCATTAATTTTTATTAGTTTAATCTTAGATACCAGTAGTGTATCGTAACCGACATTTGGATGCAATCAACACAACACTCCTATATAGTAGTATAAACCATAACAAGACATTAGTTTAAAATGAGAACAAACCTGTTAAGAGCATGACGTGCACCGGCAAATGGCCTTGTCTATCATATCGGCTTTATATGCAGCCAGGCTCGGCGATGAGGGGGTGCAAGGTGCATTTGCACTGGGAACACTTTAAATTAGCATAAAAAAATAGTTTATTTTAAGGTCTAAAAAAATTTTCAAAAAAAATTTATATGTAATTAAGGCCTATTTTCTAAAATTGAACAGGGACCATCACAATTTTTTATGATAATTGCAGCTAATTCCTCATCGGTTGGTTTAGAAACTTGTGAAAAAATACAATAATTTATTTAAAATCCAGAAAAGACAATATACCTTTCCACTACTTCCATTTGCTTCCATTGATCATGCATGGGCACTTTGTTATAAAGGTATTGTTGCTGAAGAGCACTGTTCGCTTACATTCTTCATAAAAGGGGAAGATGACAATACCGACTTTGACGATGATAATGGTGTGCCCCTCTATAAATTTTCCAAGTTCAATTAGTTCATATAATTGCGATATGTGTCAAATATATCGATAATCTTTTGACATGTGTGAAAAGAAAATTTATTTAATAATTATGGAAAAATTAAAAAATTCTAAAAATAAAAGGATTACCATTAATATTTTTGAAAAGTATATAAAACCAAATGTAATCTATTATATCACTAATTATAATAGGAAATTTATCTATTAAATTACGAATTTCAATAGGAAAATTTGTGCAATTAATAAGGAAAATATTCATATAGTAAAAAGAAATTTATACAGAAACTTGATTAAAGTATAAAAAAGTTTAATATGTTAAAATTAGTGATTAACATAATATAAGAAAAATAAGAAATTAATGTAATTTTCTTAAGTTTTTCAATCGGGGAATGATTTGATAGCGTATTTAGTATTATGTTATTATATAAACTTTGAATTTTCTTATATCTGTGTTATACGCGGGCCTAATCTAGTATATATATATAAGGCCACATTGTACAAAATATGCTTTAGGCCATATTAAACCTAGGACCAGCCCTGCTCGTGGAGACAGACGACTGCTCCCTTGTCGTCAATGAAGGTCACCTAAACCATCACCGACACATCTCTCTTGGGGTAACGGAATTGATACATTCTGCACTCAAGACTTGGACTCCGGATTCAGATTCAGACTTGGACTCCGGATTCAGACTTAGGTTACCAATCTAACTGACTTTATTAGCATTGGGCTTAGGCCTATGGGCGTAGATGGCTGAATTAAAAATTTGTTGAAAGAGGGAAAAAGCATGAAGTGAGATTTTGTATCCAAAAACCAAGAAAGAAATGGAAAAATAAACCATTTTGCTGTCTACAACAAGAATTGAAGTAGGATGCGCAAGAATTGAAGTAGGATCCAGCGTGACTTTGAAATAAGAATCAGAAGAATGGTTAAAAGAATTACAAGGAACACATAAGCCATTTTTGTAACTAATACCAATACCAATACCGTGTTCAACACATAAACCATTTCTTTAATCCTCTAAGCCCATTAAGCATACAAAATAAACTCCTAAGCCCAAATAGTTCTCAATCGACGGCGTTTAACGTTGCTTTGGTATCATCATCATCATCATCATCTTCTGCTTTCTATCTCAATCTCATCGCCGTCCGTCGTTTAGGGTTTTAATCGGAACTGAGAAGCTCAACAATGGCTTCTCTGGCCAAGTTTCACTACTGTGACCAAACACTCCACCTCCGACTCAACCCTCACCGTAAACCCCAGCCCAAACCTGTTACAGACCGAATCTTACGAAAACCTCCTCCGTCTCGCGCCATCAGAGCTGCTTCGTCTTCATCATCCTCAAACCCTAAACCCTCTTTCCTCAAAACCACTTGCGTAACCCTAACAACAGCCGCCGCTTTGTTCGCCGCTTCCCTCCACATCGCCACCAAACCCGCCACCGCATCAACTCTCGTCTCACCTCCTCCGCCACAACAATCCATGGCGGCGGATCTCTCTTCCGATCAAATCTCTTCGCGTCTAAAGGAAGAAGATAAAAAAGAAGAAGAAGAAGAGGCAGCGCTGGAGAAGCGTCTCGCTAACAATCCAAACGACGTCGAAGCGCTTCATTCTCTGATGAAAATCAAATTCCAAACCAAAAACCTCCAACACGCCTTAGAGATTCTAAACCGTCTGATCGAAATCGAACCGGAAGAACAAGAATGGCGGATCTTGAAAGCTCAGGTGCAAACCTACGGCGGCGATTTCGACTCAGCGACCAAAGGCTTCGAAGAGGTTCTTGCCAAAGATCCGTTTCGCGTCGAAGCTTACCAAGGACTAGTAATGGCTTACTCGGAATCCAATTCCAAGCTAGCAGAGGTCGAGAGCAGAATCAACGAAGCGATTGAGAAATGCAAGAAGGAGAACAAGAAGAAAGATCTTAGAGACTTCATGTTGTTGATTGCACAGATTAGGGTTATAAAAGGGAATCTGATTGAAGCACTTAGGGTTTATCAAGAATTGGTGAAAGATGAGCCTAAAGATTTCAGACCATATCTATGTCAAGGTCTGATTTATAAATTGATGAAGAAGAAAGACGAAGCAGAGAAGCAGTTTGAAGAGTTTAGGAGATTGGTTCCTGAGAATCATCCTTACACAGAGTACTTTGATGCTAATGTGCTCAATACTAACAAGCTTTGAGCTTTTTGCTTAGAAATGTTGGGGTTTGGATTTTGAGTTTTGTCTCTTGAGTAGTTATCGTATTGAAGGTTTGATGATTGTTATGAATACAAGAAATAAACACATGCACGATCAAGAAGTTGAGAATTTGTTAGTTACCGTTCTTTTATTGTTCGATCAGATTCACAGATCAAATTTTATTACATAGAGGATTGGTTTTTTTACATAGATAGCGGATGACTTATTAAAGCATGATTACTTCTTCTACGTGAGAAGAATATGGTAGATGAAACGACTATCACACGGATCTATGTGGTGGCGTTGGAGGAGTCTCTCCTTTGCTTGGTCCTGATGGTGGGATTGGAATGTATTTTGGTAACATTCCGAAGACTACACGTTGTGATGGTGACCATGGTTTTACACCGACCGTGGTTGGTTTAGGTGGCGGCGGCGATTGAGAAGAATTTCGTGTGCTTGGTCCTGATGGAGGGACTAAAAATCTGAAGACCATGCGTTGTGAACCGCCGCTGGCGAATAGGAGACCAAACAAAATTAACACAAGAACAGAAGTTGATTTTGCCATCACAATTATTTACTTTTGTTTTACACACACAACACAAAAGCTGATATTGTTTGGAGGGTTTATATAAAACTTTTGGATATCATGTCAATGTAAATATTTTTTCTTTACCATACTTTTCTTTTTTGGTCAAAATTTCTTTACCATACTAAGAATAAGTTGACACGTTACAATTATGCCATAAAAGCTATTCAAATTCAATCCAACTCCATTACTCAAATTAAACTAAATCATTAAATCATTATAAGTGAATAAGTGAAAAATTGTAAAAAATTGATAGAGAGTTTTGTTGATTAGTTTTCTAAAATCTTGTAAAGTCCTCCAAACAATTCTTGTGTTTTTGTAATATTTTCCATGACTGTATTTTGTAAAGAAAGTATCTAAAATCATGAACCAATAACATAATAATTAAATTCATTAACAATCATAGATTCTTTTGTTTTAATTGAATAACACAAAACTTTTAATGATTTTATAAAAGTCTGAATCTAAGAACCTAGATTTGTTAAAATTTTAAATGACTTTTTACAAATCACAAACTAATAACACTAAACTTTAAGAGAGTTCAACAAAATCTTGATCTAATAACAACAAATTCTACATAATATTTAAAATCTTTAAAATTCTATTCAAATCTCAAACCAATAACTCCCACTTATCACAATTCTATTTTTTTTTTAATTCTCATTTTCACAAAGTTTGTCTTAGAAAAAAATAAAGATAAAGATTAGAATTTGTATTTGGAGTTTTGTCTTTTGAGTAGTTATCGTATTTAAGATTTGATGATTGTTATGAATACAAGAAATAACACATGCACGATCAAGAAGTTGATTATTTGTTAGTTGTCGTACTTTTATTGTTCGATCAGATTCACAGATCAAATTTATTAACATAGAGGATTGGTTTTTTACATATATAGCGGATGACTTATTAAATCTTCTACGTGAGAAGAATATGTTAGATGAAACGACTATCACACAGATCTATGTGGTGGCGTTGGAGGAGTTTCTTTTCTGCTTGGTCTTGATGGTGGGATCGGAACGTTTTTTGGTAACATATTTTTGCTTTGAGCTTTGAGCTTTTGCTTAGAAATGTTGGGGTTTGGATTTGGAGTTTTGTCTTTTGAATAGTTATCGTATTGAAGATTTGATGATTGTTATGATTATGAATACAAGAAATAAACACATGCACGATCAAGAAGTTGAGTATTTGTTAGTTACCGTACTTTTATTGTTCGATCAGATTCACAAATCAAATTTATTAACATAGAGGATTGGTTTTTTTACATATATAGCGGATGACTTATTAAAGCATGATTACTTCTTCTACGTGAGAAGAATATGTTAGATGAAACGACTATCACACATATCTATGTGGTGGCGTTAGAGGAGTCTCACTCCAAGAAAATAATTTTATTGAAACGTATTTTTGAGGCATAAAATTTTTGTCATAAATTTGTGACATTTTTAATACGATATTATGACTTAATTTATTTGTCATAAATTCATAGTATTTTTGTCATTATATCATGACAAAAAAAAAATCATAACCAAAATTTGTCACAATTAGTGACGAAAATGCTACGATAATATTAATCGTCACTCTTATGACTATATTGTGATCAATATGTTGTTGCAAATTAGTTATGAACTTATAACAGATATGCAAGTCACAATTTGTGACATTAAAATAAGTAAACATTAGTCATAAAATAGTATAAATTGTTATGTCATTTATACAAAGCCCATTAAGCTAATTCTCTAACCCTAATTTAAGAAGACTTATTTAAGATATGATTAGGGTTTTATTTTTTATAATTTCGTGCCTCCTAAACCTAGAGAGAGAGTAAACCAATTGAGAGAAAGAGAAACTAACTTATTGGACATTATGATAGTCACAAAATATCATGATTTTTGAGTATTTGTTAAAATTCTGCGACAAATTTTTGAGTATTTGTTATTCTAAACACGAATTGTGACGATTTTAAAACGTTTTGTTAGTCTGTAATTGAGACAATTTTGTTACTTTTTGTGTCGTAATTATTTATGACAAAACGGTTACTAATATATCTGTTGCAAGTCTTGTGACGGTTTTGTTACAAATAAAAAGTTGTAACGATTGTATTGCAACCATTCAAAAATCGTCACAAATTCGTAAGAATGTTTATATTTATTGGAGATTTAAGTGTTATTAAACGGTTATATTATTAATCATTACAATGTTTGAGTGAATGGTCACACTTATTCAACGAACGGTTGCAAAAGTTCGTCACAACCATCGACCATTATATATACTATGTTTCTCCACATCAAAAAACAAAGGAAGAAATCGAGAGTAAGAAGAAGTGAGATACCGAGAGAGAAAAATCAGATTCACAAAAATCAAAGTTTCAGAAAAATTTTGGTGACAAAACACAAAATCTCTATTTGTTTCTCTTGAATCTTAGCCTAAAACAAGAGAGAAAACTTTGATTGTTATATCCTACAAAGGATTTCGCATAACCCTAGGCTTGAGAGAAGGGTCGAAATACTCTTTAAGGAAAGTGCTCTTGTGCACGTTTGAATCATTATCCAAGATCACCGTACGTTACGATCGGAGAGTTACACCGTTTATACAACAATATTGTAACTAAATACTTTTTATCGTGACTAAATATTACGTCTTAATAAAATTATTTTCTTTAGTGTCTCTCCTTTGCTTGTTCTTGCTTGGTCCGTCTCTCCTATGCGTCTTCTTGCTTGGTGCTGATGGTGGGACTGGAATGTATTTTGGTAACATTCCGAAGGCTATCGCGTTGTGATGGTGACCATGGTTTTACACCGACCGTGGTTGGTTTCGTCTGCTTGGTCCTGATGGAGGGACCATTGCGTTGTGAACCGCCGCTGGTCTCATCCTGAAGGTTCGTCTCAGTGGCTTCGATGACACAAGCGAATAGGAGACCAAACAAAATTAACACAAGAATAGAAGTTGATTTTTCCATCACAATATTTACTTTTGTTTTACACACACAACACAAAGCTGATATTTGGGGGGGGGGGGGGGGGGGGGGGGGAGTTATATAAAACTTTTGGATATCTTGTCAATGTAAATATTTTTTCTTTACCATTAGTGTCAAAACAAGAAAGGGGGACAAAAGATATGTTGATATGTTGATTAAAATGATCCAAATTCAAGCAGAGTACACGCGTTACATTTTATGTATGCCATAAAAGCAATTCAAATTCAATCCAACTACATTCAAGTCATTTCAAACTCTTATCACAATTCTAATTTTTTTTCCCTTAAATTCTAATGCCATAACAACACACAAATGAACACAAAAAGAATAACATTTTCACAAAGTTTGTCTTCCAAAAAAATAAAGATAAGAACATACATATAAAGAAAACAGAGGAATAAAAAAAATGGAATTACTTCTGAGTAATAATCTCAGGCCAAAACTGTGCGTTTTTTACTTTGGAAATACTCGCCAGCACAGTCAACGGCGTTACGTCTCCCGTCACGGTAACCTTCTTTGCTGCGAAGTCTATGTTATACGACGTCACTCCTGCATATAACAAAAACGATCAAAAAGTACAAAAAAAAAACAGAGTATTTTTACAAATCAAGATACAAATGATCTCTAATTCACAGTCAGTTATTAAGAAATAACTTTGCTAGTTACCTTTCAATTTTGATAGATGTTTCTTGACTTTCCCGGCACAGCCTTTGCAATGAAGTGACACTCTCAGAACAACCACCTTTAGACAAAGCAAGAAAGATTGTTATGCTTGATGTTACATATAATCTCAGCATTAAGAAGAATGGTTTTGTTAAATGACTTACTTGATCGGAAGAGGAGTTCTTCTCCTGTGATGTCGGTGGCGGTGGCGGCGACGGCGGAGGAGGAGAAGGAGGTGGTGGAGGAGGAAGAGAGAATTTGAAGTCCGGGGAGGAAACATCATCTTTATCTTCAAGTGAGCTTAGCGATGCTGTAGGAGAAGCTTTTGTTGGTTCAGAGAAAGGATTATCCGGAGACAGAACCGGTTCATAATCCAAAAACCCTTGGAAGAAATCGGGTTTCTTCTTATCCAAGAAAGAAGAAGAAGAAGAAGATGAAACATACTTTGAGGCGTTTATGATCAGTCTATCGTCATGAAAGTTATCCAAATCATCAGCTTTGGTTATCTCCGGTTCATCAATAGGTAGTTGAATCGGGTCGGAATCCACAAACCCGTCGAAGAGAACCGGGTTGCTCAATAAGTATCTTGAAGAGCCCTGAGGAGTGTCACTGCTAAAACAACTAATCGGTGACTTACCAACGTCAGATTCACCTTTCTTGCTCTTCCTCTTCGCTACACGTTTTTGCTCACTACTCTTTAGACCTAATCTAGTCTTGAGAGGAGTATGATAAGTAGAAGAAGACGTAGAAGAGGGATTAAGGTTTGGAGAAGGTGGAGGAGTGAGTCTCCGACCGTCACGTATGATTGGGTTATGACGGTCGATGGCTCGACCACCGAGCCGTATTGTGGCTGAAGTAGAAGAAGAAGGTTGTGAGGTTTTATCCATGGTTGAGCAAATGGTTGTTGTTGATGCTTGAGACGCACATAACATATCTTGTTTTGCTTGTGTATTGTAAGACAAAGTCTATAGTTGTTGTGTATGCAATTAAAATGCGAAGAGGTTTCTGTAGTCAAATATAAATTAAAATTTTAATATTATATATATTTTCTCCTTTTCTTATGTTCCTGTTAAAGATATTTTTTTTGGTTGATGGGATCGACTTTAGAGAAAGTAAATATTATTCGTATTCTTATTAAACCAATGTGCGAGAGAGATTGCTAGGTAGACCTAGAACTGATGGTCTTGGACTGTATTATTTGGACTCTGTATAGCTTAAAATAAGTTTTGCTTAGAAAAACATGATTAAAAATTTGGTTTTCCATATCCAAAACAAAAATATGTATTGAGTCAAATGTTCTATAAGAAAAGAAATGGTTACACATAAAAACGTAAGAACATGAAAAGACCAATTTTTGCGAACCCCTTATTGATAGTTCCGAATCTAATTCTCACAAACACCAACAAACTCGAAAGAAATTGAGAATCTGATACTCGTTGGAGTTTATTGACGAATTTATTCCTCTTTGCTTTCACTATTCCCACTTTATATCTCTTTTTATACCAAACCAATTTAGAATAAAAAGCCCATGACGGATGAATAAAACGATTGGGCTTTTAAACAGCCCAGTATCACTTCCAAAAAGAGTCTCGAGGGTTTTTTTTGTCACTCAAAAAGGGCTTCGTATAAATTAGCCTTCTTCATCAAAATTAGGGTTTGCGACTCTTGGAGCCAGAAGCGACCAGGTAGCGAGCGGCACATCAGTTCAATTCAACCACCAGCAAGCTCACGATGGGTATGACGAGATTCTTATAAATCTTCTTATCTAATTCGTGTTCAAATTGAGTTCTTCTTCATCATTCGTTTTTTCTGACTGGGTTTTGTTTTGTTGTTAAAGCGAGGATCAAGGTTCATGAACTTAGGGATAAATCGAAGACTGATCTTCAGAACCAGTTGAAGGAGTTCAAGGCTGAGCTCGCTCTCCTCCGTGTCGCTAAAGTCACCGGAGGTGCACCCAACAAGCTCTCTAAAATGTACGTTATCGATTTCTACATATACGCATATGTGAAATGTGTTGTATACTACTTATATCCACAATTGTTTGAATTTAGTGTTTGGTTTAGGTTTACTTGCTTATTAGGGTTCGTGTCATTTCGATTTAGAGAGTATATGCAATCTTAATTTCACCGTTCTTGTAAGCCAAATTGAAGATTTTTGGTAGGAATCGCATATGTGCTGCACTGTTAGAGAAAGTGTAGTGTAGTATGCATTTAGCTTATAGTGTCAATGCTTCTATGAGTAGAACTTGTATCTTAAATCAATCGAAAGTGTATTGTTTCATTAATGGACGTTTTGGTTGTCAACTTAATATTTGTGTGTTTCTGATATATACAGCAAGGTTGTGAGGAAATCCATCGCTCAGGTGTTGACAGTGATCTCCCAGAAGCAGAAGTCTGCTTTAAGAGAAGCATACAAGAACAAGAAGCTCTTGCCTCTTGATCTCCGCCCTAAGAAAACACGTGCTATCCGTAGACGCCTCACCAAGCATCAGGTTCGTTACCATTTCCAATTTCAAAGCTGCCCTCTTTCTGCTTGCTTTTGTAGTTGGTTTCCAACATTAGGTAGCTGCCCCAGTAGTAGTAACCTCTGCCTTTTGAAAAATTGGATGAAATGGTCTTAACTTTGGTATTATATGGGTTGTTTGTGGTACAGTCTTCGTTGAAGACAGAGCGTGAGAAGAAGAAAGAGATGTATTTCCCAGTGAGGAAGTATGCGATCAAAGTGTAGTTTCATTATCGAGCTTTAGCTACTAGAAATGATGATGATTGAGCTTTTGATTATCGGCTTATGTATTCTCCCCTTCTTGTCCCACCTTTTCTTTTTTAGTTTTACTCAAGTTTTGTCATCAAACAGAACAAACTCTCTCAAACAATCATTTCATATTATATTGAACCAAGTCTGGGTGTTGCCGTTTCTCTTGTTTCTTAAATTTTCATATCAATCTTGTTGGGTTAATTAACTTGTAATGTTAAGGAATGATAATGATTTTAAGTATAAAACGTTGCAAATGACAAGGTCTTGAATCAGACAGAAGTCACACTAGAGAACGTGGTTCAAGTTTGTTTATTCAGATAGAGAACACGGTACAGCATATGGACGTAGACGCAAAGATCTTTGGTTCATACTTCTAGGGCTGGGCATAGGACGGGTACCCTTAAATTTTCTAATACTCTTTACCTGATCCGACTCTAACGGGTAATAGAAAAAAATTACTCGTACTCGATCTTTAAATAACGGGTACCCGGAAAAAAATAGTTGACCCTTTAAATACCCGACCATTTACTCTTACCCGGATAAGTGAATATTCGATAAAAAAAAATTATCAATAATCGCAATAATAATTTCATATTCCAAAATCCGAAAAGAAAAAAATCATATATGTATGCAATTTATAAGTCCAAAATTAGAAAATTACGAACTTAAAAATAAAAATAAAATATTAATTCAATTGGGCGTCGTATATATCATTTCAGTTGGACTAAGTTGAACTTAGGCTTTAACTTAACTCTATAATATATTTATAAATTAATAATAATACAAAATATTAAATGGTATTTACGGGTTGGGTAAAGAGACGAGTAACATGACGGGTATTGAAAACTAAACTAATACCCTATACTCGTCCCTTACTCACGGGTAATATAATTATAATACCTTTTATTCGACCCTACGCTGTGGATACCCTTTTTTTGGGACGGATACAAGCCGAGTAACAGGTCAAATACGAGTATTATTGCCCAGGCCTACATACTTTATAGGAAAAAATAAAAAAACGACCATAGTGGGAGTCTAATCCACGACCTTTTGATTCGAAGTCAAACGCGCTAATCCACTGCGCTATGCGGTCAAAACGAAACAGAGAGTCTCAACCTTTATTAGACTCGTAACTCACACTTTCAGAGCTTGTGAAAAAATTTAAGTTACACTTTGGAGCAGTTAGTTTTCATGGTTGGATTTCCACTAGCGGATAAAATTTCCACAATGTTTGGTATAATCATTAATCATTAAAATTTCCACGTTCACATAGATACTATCATACTACCAATAACGATTGCTTCGAGTGGACACTAAGGTTTGATTATGGTATATTGTAATCAAGATAATGATTTTTAAGATATTTGATAAAACAACACAAGAAGCCAAAAAACCACGAGCAGAATATGATTAATAATATTTTTCTTTTGTTTCTTGTCCAGAGAATTCATGTTACTCTTGTCTAATTTATTCCTCAAATCATCTCATGTCCAGTCCCCATAACTCGATCTGAATTCCAAAGATTCTTTCAACAGAACAGAACAGAACCATCATCATCACCATGAAAGAGAACAAGAAGAAGACGATGGCGAAGCAGATGACGGCGAGACGTGACGACACGCCGTTACACACGGCGGGTAGAGAAGGCAACACGGAACTTCTTTTGGAGATGATCGGCGAACACGACGGCGTGGAGCTGAAAGAGCTGTTGGCGGAGCAGAACCAGTCCGGTGAAACGGCTTTATACGTTGCCGCGGAGTACGGCCACACCGACATGGTTAAGATTCTGATGAAACACTCCGACTCTGTCTTAGCCGGAACCAAAGCCAAGAACGGCTTCGACGCCTTTCACATCGCTGCCAAGAACGGACATCTACGTGAGTTGACTTGATTCTCAATAAGTCTTTGCTCTCAAGAATTAGCAATTTTGCAAATCAAGTAGTTCATTCTAATTACGTAACAATACCTAGAAGATGAAATTGCTATTTCGATGCTTATTGATAAAGATTTCTTGATGTGTGTTTGGTTGTTGTAGAGGTTCTTGATGTGTTGATAGAGGCAAACCCAGAACTCTCATTTACATTTGATTCATCCAAAACGACGGCGCTTCACACGGCGGCTTCACAAGGCCACAGAGAGATTGTTTGTTTCCTGTTGGATAAAGGTGTGGACTTAGCTGCTATTGCGAGGAGCAACGGTAAAACGGCTCTGCACTCTGCAGCTAGGAACGGGCACACGGTTATCGTGAAGGAGCTCATTGAAAAGAAGGCTGGAATGGTTACAAGAGTTGACAAGAAAGGTCAAACCGTGCTTCACATGGCTGTTAAAGGACAAAACACTGAGATCGTGGATGCGTTGATGAAAGCAGATCCTTCGTTGATCAATGCCGCGGATAATAAAGGAAACACTCCTTTGCATATAGCTGTCCATAAAAACAGAGCAGAGGTAATTGTTTGTTTGACTTGAGAGAGATTACAATCTTTTTTTAAGTTGTTGTTGCGTCAAAAAGTTAGTTAAGCTTTGTTTTCTTTGTAGATTGTTCAGACAGCTTTAAACTATTGTGAAGTTAGTAGAGTGGCGGTTAATAAATCTGGAGAAACAGCTCTTGATATCGCTGAGAAAACCGGAATGCACGAGATTGTACCGCTTCTGCAAAAGATCGGTATGCAGAACGCAAGATCCATAAAGCCAGCGTCAAAAGTGGAACCATCAGGCTCTTCTAAGAAACTGAAAGAAACAGTCAGTGAGATAGGCCACGAGGTGCATACTCAGCTTGAACAAACCGGGAGAACGAGAAGAGAGATTCAAGGAATCGCTAAACGGGTCAACAAAATGCACACAGAAGGACTCAACAACGCCATAAACTCCACTACCTTAGTTGCAATTCTCATAGCAACCGTTGCTTTTGCAGCCATCTTTAATGTTCCAGGCCAGTTCACGGATGACCCGAAAAATGTTCCTCCAGGGTATTCACTTGGGGAAGCGAGAGCAGCTCCAAGACCCGAGTTCTTGATATTCGTAGTGTTTGATTCTTTCGCGCTTTTCATCTCTTTAGCTGTGGTTGTGGTTCAGACATCAGTGGTGGTTATAGAGAGGAGAGCAAAGAAGCAAATGATGGCGATCATCAACAAACTCATGTGGATGGCTTGCATTATGATATCAGTAGCGTTCGTATCGCTGTCTTTTGTTGTTGTTGGAAAGAAAGAGAAGCCTTTAGCGATTGGTGTAACGGCTATTGGAGCATTGATCATGGTGTCAACACTTGGGACAATGTGTTATTGGGTGATTGCTAACCGTATTGAAGGCTCTAAATCGTCTCCATCTTCAATGATGTCAGATCCTGAGCTAGCTGATTCCAAGCATAACCGGAAACTTTATGCAGTATGATTGAAATAGTGAAACAAAGTATTTAATTATAGAACAGAGAGATTTTGTATTCAGAAAATAAAAGAGATCTCTCTATATATTTACTCATTGTATAGGCGTTTTACATGATACATTGCAAGTAGAAAAAATCAACAAGACTAAACATCACTCAAGACTTTGAGACTTTGACTTAGAGTCAACGTCAACAGCTGCTATAGAACAATGTCTAATTTAGATGAATCCAATTAAAATAGAGTAAAGTTTATCTATTAGTAATCAATATATAGTAACAATGGTAGAATCTAATATTACGACTTATCAAAAGCATAATGATGCAAATATTTTTAGCAATTGCTTCGTTTGAGCACAATGGAGACATTATTGTTGTGAGAAATCGTTTCAACCATCTGAAGCAGCTCTTCGAACCATTGTGCATCATTAAAGTAACTACCTCCCAACCATATAACCATCCTCTCTAGTGTCTTTGCGTTTCTCACCACCAATTCAATGAACGAAGCCAAGAGTTTCGACGTTGCATCATTACAACCCAACATCTTATAGATCTCCTTTGATGTAGGAAACACCTCACATGTTGATCTCCAACAGTACTGATCCGGAATTAAGCCTTTTAAATTATGCATATCCTGTAGAGCACAAAATATATAGTTATCCCAAAGCAAACTAACACTAGTGATTTTTTAAAAATATCAATCCTATATCCCAAGAAAAGTGAAAGACATGGTTCGTGGAATGTTCCTAGTCGGTTATTAGTTTGCATGGTCTTATGAACACAAAAGGAAATGAAAGAGGTTTGTGGTATAGATACCATTATGTTGTAGCAGGGCATCGTATGTAATGTTAGCTTCTTTAGGCCAGGTGAATTTTGTAGTAACCTTAATATACCAGGGATAATAGATCGAACAAGCTCCGTTTTAACAATCAAATTTTGGACCTTGAGCGTTGGGAAAGGAGCATGGCGAACCTCGGCCAGAGAGAGAATCTAACAAAACGAGATATGATGAAATTAAAAGGTCACAC
The DNA here is from genome assembly GCF_030686135.1 of Camelina sativa. Lineage (NCBI taxonomy): Eukaryota > Viridiplantae > Streptophyta > Magnoliopsida > Brassicales > Brassicaceae > Camelina > Camelina sativa. Next base: position 29,122,341 of record NC_141887.1, on the reverse strand, counting down.
TAATGAAAAAATATATATATATATATATATATATATATATATATTATTTGTTAAGCAAGTAAATATCTGATACGAAGTATGGACTCACGTATCAAAGAAGAAAGGCCATTGCGGCAAAGGCTTAGTTTTAATGTTTCCTGTTCTATGATATGTAAGGTTTTGATAGTTTTCCTTTTAGTCTTTGCTTATGTCGGTTTATAGAGATCTATATAAAGATCTCTACAACATTAATAAGAATGAAATTCCAAGCATTAACCTTATTCTCTAAGAGAGACTAGGGTTAAGGGAAGCTTTAGCTTTTACGTTCTCTATTTTCTAAGCAACTTAAGCTACTCACCACAGGTCCTATTACTAGAACTGCAGCGAAGGCTCAGGCTCGTAACATCTTGGTATCAGAGCAAGCCGGTTCAATGGGAAAAGGGGCGATGACTACATCACATTTTGAGCAAGTTATGAAGACGCTTGGAGACATGAACAGATCGTTCGGAACAGATCTGAGTGAGCTCCGACAGACTTCAACCTCACACCAAGCCGCCCTTGAGTCCATAAAAGCGGATCAGCAGGAGGAGCGGGAGCAGAATAAGTCAAGATTGGAAGAGGTTCGTGAAGAGCAAACCCAGATCAAGGAAGTTATGAAAGCCGATAAGCAAGAGGTCTTAGGGAAAATTCGTTTTTTGGCCTCGGTGATGGGAGTTGAAGTAGAGGAGGCTGAAAAAGACACAACACCGGTTTCTAAAGCAGGAAAAAATAACAACACCAACGGAGGAGAAGGTAAAGGCACTTCTTCTAGTGGACCTTGGGCACAACGCTCTTTGGGAAGAGAACATGGTCACCGATTGCAAGATGGTGGTGGAGAATGGTCAGTGAGGCCAATTGGGGAACTTCCACAAGAAGAGCGATCCACTCACATGACGGGGGACGTGAGGGTGCACAAGGAGGCTGTTTTGAAAGGTGGAGCTGCAGGAAGAGAGAGTGAAGGGAGGGAAGCTGAGAGAATCATAGTTCCACCGTCGAAGATAGAATTTCCGGCATATGATGGGTCAACGAATGCTGTTGAATGGCTGCAGAAGTGTGAAGACTATTTTGAGGATCAAGGTATCTACAACGATGATGTGAAAGTGCGTCAAGAAACTTTTGTGTTGTCTGATAAAGCACATCATTGGTATACCAATTTGCGAAGGTTAACTAAGCATCGATTGGGTTGGGCAGAGTTCAAGAAAATCTGCAAAAGTATATTTGGCAGAGCAGATGCAGTAAATCCTATGGGTGAGCTAAGTAACCTACGACACACAGGAACGGTAGACGAGTATTGTGACCAGTTTGAGGAATGTTTGGTAAGGCAAACAAAGCTAACAGGGGATCAACACCTATGGCAGTTCTGTGTGGGTTTAACTGATTCCTTGAGAAAAAAGTGGAGTATTTGAGACCCGAGACAATATTTGAAGCCATGGAATATGCAAGGGACAATGAGTATAAAATCGAGAATGATAGAAGAGTTCGTACTTTTGGCGGACACACAGCCCCACCCCACACGCTATTCAAACCCAACCTCACGACCAACCTCAACCGGTTATCGAGGAACTCAAGTGGTAAGAGGCGGAGAGGCTTTTCATATGGGACCAGCGGAGCAGAAACAAAATTCACAAAAATTAGTTTGGAAAAATTTAACAAAACCTGAGATGGCTGAAAGAAGAGCTAAGGGACTATGTTTTAATTGTGATGACTTGTATGGCCCTGGTCATGCTTGTAAGGCAGTTTTGTTCTATATTAGACCCCTCTTGGAGGGCGAGAATATGGATGATGAGCCCTTTGACGATGAGGACACCAATCTCTCCCTCAATGCTATGAAAGGAGAACAAAACGAGAGCACTTTTCAAGTGAAAGCAGACATTGCAACTGGAACAGGATGGACATTGTTGGACACATGGAGTACTCACAATTTTATCCAGAGTAGTCTAGCAGAGAAGTTGGAAATACCAATACGACGGCGGCCGGGAAGGTTCGTATCTCTAGCCGATGGTGGCAAGTGTGTAATCGACGGGTTGTGCAAGGTTCCTCCAATGATGGTAGAAGGAGACAAGTTCACGATAGACTGTTTTGCGATTCCGTTAAGTGGGTTTGATGTCGTTCTCGGTATTCGCTGGTTGAATGCCTTAGGACGTGTGATATGGGATGGTCCAGCACATACTATTGAGTTTACTCATGCAGATACTTTGATCAAATGGCATGGAGAGGCTAAGGAGAGGAAGGACCACTGTCCTAATTTAAACTCCATCCAAAATGATACACTTGAGGACTGGTTCGATAATGGGGAGGAAATTTTTATTACAGGGGAGAATGTAGTTCCTATCACTCAACACAAATCAGTTCACAGCTTCACTATGAAGGTAATGATGACGCAAGTTTCTTCTTAATTACTGGACAAGTTGTTAGTGGAGTTTGCGGAGTTATTCGATTAACCAACAGAATTTCCACCCCAACGACCTTGTGATCATTGTATTCGGCTCATTCAAGGAGCCAACCCTATCGCGATTAGACCGTATCGCTACCCTCATCTTTTAAAGGATGAGATTGAAAGGCAATGTTCAGAGATATTGCGTCATGGCATTATACGGCCTAGTTCGTCGCCTTTCTCTTCTCCGGTGTTGTTAGTTAAGAAGGTTGACAAAACTTGGCGGTTCTGTATTGATTATCGTGAACTTAACAAGGTCACAATCAAGGAAAAATTTCCAATCCCAGTGGTTGAGGAACTCCTTGACGAGTTACATGGGGCACGTTATTTTACCAAGCTCGACCTCACGTCTGGTTATCATCATATGCGAATGTGTGATGAAGACATTGAAAAGACGGCATTTAGAACGCATCACAGCCATTATGAATTTTTAGTAATGCCTTTCGGTCTCTCGAATGCACCATCTACATTTCAAAGCCTCATGAATTTGGTGTTTCAAGGTATGTTAGGAAAATTTGTGCTTGTCTTCTTCGACGACATTCTAATTTATAGCGCCACTTGGGACCAGCATTTGCATCATATGCGAGAGGTTTTTGAGCTTTTGCGAGCGCATAAGCTGTTCCTCAAACACTCCAAGTGTTCGTTTGGGAGAGAGGAAGTGGGGTACCTTGGAAATGTAATTTCTAGTGGGGAAGTTCGTGTGGATGAGTCTAAGATAACTGCTGTGAAAGAATGGCCAAGACCGCTGACAATAAAAGCTGTTCGTGGGTTTCTAGGCTTGTCGGGGTATTACCGGAAATTTATTAAAGGCTATGGTGTATTAGCTACTCCTTTGACACAACTTCTTAAAAAAACGGGGTTTCTTTGGAATGAGGCAGCTGAAGTAGCATTTGTATCATTAAAACAAGCTTTGTCTGAAGCTCCTGTTTTAGCCTTGCCAGATTTTTCACAAGAGTTTGTTGTGGAGTGTGATGCTTCAGGCAGTGGCATTGGAGCAGTTCTTCATCAACGAGATCACCTTATTGCATTTTTTAGTCGGTAACTAGTAGCCCCTCACCATAAACTTGCAGCATACGAAAGAGAACTCATTGATTTAGCTAAAGCGGTGATTCATTGGAGGTCTTACTTATGGGGCCGTCGATTCTTGATTCGCACAAACCATTACAGTTTAAAATTTTTGTTGGAACAACGCCTTTCTACGTTTCCGCAGATTCATTGGATTAGTAAGCTACTTGGATTCGTTTTTGGGGTGGAGTTTCGGGCAGGAAAATACAACAAGGCAGCCGATGCATTATCTCGACGTGATGAGGAAGACCAGGCAGGTCAATGTGAGGTATATGCACTTAAAGGACCTGACACGAGTATTTTTGGACGATTGCGGGGTGAAATAGAGAGGGATGTAGAGCTTGCTACATTGCGGGATAAGGTTATCTGTGGAGAACTGACAAAAGATTGGATGATTAATATTCTATAAGGGTCGAGTGTATCTCTCTTCTTGCTCAGAATTGGTAGGTGAGGTGGTTTCAGGATTTCATAATTTTGGCCACGAAGGAGTACAGAAAACTATGGATCGAATACGGCGAGATTTCTACTGGAAAGGGTGGAAGAAGACAGTCCAGGAGTTTGTTCGAGGTTGTCAAGTTTGTCAACAAAATAAATGGGAGACATTGAAACCAAGTGGGCTGCTCCAACCGCTTCCAGTTCCGACTCAGGTTTGGTCAGATATCTCAATGGATTTCGTTGAGGCTCTTCCTAAGGTTTCTGGGAAAACGGTGATTTTGATGGTGGTAGATCGCTTTTCGAAATATGCTCATTTCATTGCATTGAGTCACCCATATACAGCAGGATCTGTCGCCCATGTTTTCTTCCGTGATATTGTCCGCTTACACGGTATCCCAGAGACCATTGTTACTGATCGTGATCTGGTATTTCAGAGTTTGTTTTGGCGAGAATTGTTCAAATTGATGGGCACAAATTTATGTTTTACAACTGCCTAACATTCTCAGTCCGATGGTCAGACCGAGGTGGTGAATCGAACATTGGAAATGTACTTAAGATGTTTAACTGGAGATACACCCCGACAATGGCTGGAGTGGCTTCCATGGGTCGAGTACTGCTATAATACGTCCTTCCACACTGGTCTTAAGGCAACACCATTTCGTCTAGTCTATGGGAGAGATCCTCCTAGATTGTTAGATTATACTGGCGGAAGCACTCAAGTGGAGGCTGTGGACGTCGCCTTAGGACAACGTGATGAGTTTTTGGCACTCGCTAGGGAACGTTTAATGGAAGCTCAAAATCGAATGAAGCTTGTTTATGATCTACATCATCGGTTTGTTGAGTTCAGTGTTGGAGATTGTGTGTGGCTCAAGCTACAACCGTATCGCCAGCTATCTGTGGCTAAGAAGGCCTTCATAAAGCTCTCTCCAAGGTTTTATGGTCCATTCTAGATAGTGGTTCATATTGGGACGGTGTCATATCGATTAAAACTTCTGGATGGCTCCAAAATTCACGATGTGTTCCATGTCTCTCTACTCAAGGGTCACAAAGGACAACAGCCAACCGATACACCAGTTCTACCGCCTGTTTTACATGGCCGTTCAGTGCCAGCTCAACCAGTGGGGCTCCTTAAGGCTCGTATACGCGGCGGACAGAGACAGCTTTTGGTCAAATGGACGGCTGATGCAGAGGACGATGCAACATGGGAGGATGCGGGGAAGCTTCTGGAAGCATATCCTGCATTGGAGCTTGAGGACAAGCTCCTAGTGGAGGAGGGGAGTAATGATACAAAGTATGGACTCACGTATCAAAGAAGAAAGGCCATTGCGACAAAGGCTTAGTTTTAATGTTTCCTTTTCTATGATATGTAAGGTTTTGATAGTTTTCCTTTTAGTCTTTGCTTATGTCGGTTTATAGAGATCTATATAAAGATCTATACAACATTAATAAGAATGAACTTCCAAGCATTAACCTTATTCTCTAAGAGAGACTAGGGTTAAGGGAAGCTTTAGCTTTTACGTTCTCTATTTTCTAAGCAACTTAAGCTACTCACCACGGGTCATGTTACTAGAACTGCAACGAAGGCACAGGCTCGTAACAATATCATATATAATGAAAAGTTTGGATTTACATTTTGATTACCATAGACTTTGGTTCCTTGGCAAAAAATATAAAAACAAAGGAAGAAAAAAATCAACAAGACTAAACATCACTCAAGACTTTGAGACTTTGACTTAGAGTCAACGTCAACACTGCTATAGAACAATGTCTAATTTAGATGAATCCAATTAAAATAGAGTAAAGTTTATCTATTAGTAATCAATATATAGTAACAATGGTAGAATCTAATATTAAGACTCATCAAAAGCATAATGCTGCAAATATTTTTAGCAATTGCTTCGTTTGAGCACAATGGAGACATTATTGTTGTGAGAAATCGTTTCAACCATCTGAAGCAGCTCTTCGAACCATTGTGCATCATTAAAGTAACTACCTCCCAACCAAATAACCATCCTCTCTAGCGTCTTTGCCTTTCTCACCACCAATTCAATGAACGAAGCCAAGAGTTTCGACGTTGCATCATTACAATCCAACATCTTATAGATCTCCTTTGATGTAGGAAACACCTCACATGTTGATCTCCAACAGTACTGATCCGGAATTAAGCCTTTTAAATGATGCATATCCTGTAGAGCACAAAATATATAGTTATCCCAAAGCAAACTAACACTAGTGATTTTTAAAAAATATCAATCCTATATCCCAAGAAAAGTGAAAGACATGGTTCGTGGAATGTTCCTAGTCGGTTATTAGTTTGCATGGTCTTATGAACACAAAAGGAAATGAAAGAGGTTTGTGGTATAGATACCATTATGTTGTAGCAGGGCATCGTGTGTAATGTTAGCTTCTTTAGGCCAGGTGATTTTTGTAGTAACCTGGATAATAGATCGAACAAGCTCCGTTTTAACAATCAAATTTTGGACCTTGAGCGTTGGGAAAGGAGCACCGCGAACCTCGGCCAGAGAGAGAATCTAACAAAACGAGATATGATGAAATTAAAAGGTCACACTAATGAAAATATATATATATATATATATATATATATTATTTGTTAAGCAAGTAAATATCATATATAATGAAAAGTTTGGATTTACATTTTTGATTACCATAGACTTTGGTTCCTTGGCAAAAAAGATAAAAACAAAGGAAGCAAAAAACTGATAACTAATGAAAATATTTGTTAGAAAAACCACTTAGCAAGTTCATGTTTTCATCAAGGCCATCTTAATTAACCATCAAACAAACATTAGTTAAGGGCGCGTGCTAACCAAATGATAACAAGTCTACCAGCCATGGTAATTGAGTTTTAGGTAGTATGCCAACATACCTGAAAAAGGGTTCCCCCAAGAGTAAGCCTCTCTACATTGTGTGATTTTGCTACCATCTCCAGCGCCATGGTTTGATAAAGATCAGCAGTCGAGGGAAGGTGTATTCCACTGATAATTTTAAGGTCAGCTTCGGCCAAAGAAGTGACATCCACTAAAGTAGATGATCTATCAAAGTATTCCAATTTCAAGTAATGGATGTGTGGAGCTACAATCACGACTGGCCCTTTACCAATTTATCTCCAATCTCCTCAGACTCGGGGATTTACTCAGATCAAGACGCTCAAGTGAACTGCATCTAACCAATTCCAAGCTTTCGAGGATTGGACAGCCAGAGAGAATATTTTCAATGGACTCATCCGGAAGTCTACAATAAAACAGCGACAAGTTCCTTAGGGATTTCCAAGACACTATGCATCTGGGAATCATATCAAAATAGGACAACTTCACGGTGAGCTGCTTTAGAGAGGAACTTAGATAGAAGATATCCGGAAAACTGTAAGTCTTGGAGTATGTAAAATATACAATGGACACAGACAGCTTCGCCACATTGCGGGAGATAGCGAACTCGATCCAGCTATCAACCTCTGGGGAAGTGTTGTGAAGAAGTCTCAATAAAAGATTGAAACTATTGATTTTGGGAGCCGTGTAGGAAATTAGGGTATGGTTTATGCTTCGGCAGGCCTTCGCCTTGTGTCTACTCTCATAATGTCGAGACAAGGTTTCTCGCACCATACATGCCTCCAACGTCCGGATAAGACGCAAGTTGTCATGGCCAATTCGGTGGGAATAAAGGAGAGAATATGGTGCAGGATCTCATCTGGCATAGAGTTGATAAAATCTGCACCGTCGATTATTTCTCTTGCTGGTTGGACTTTTTGGTGGCTACGCTTTCTACGATGTTGTCGTCGCCGTCTCTCTCGCCTATTCGCCATGATAACGCAGATCGAGGTGTTTAGGTTTTCTTTTTGCTTACAGGAATCGTTGAGTCCGTTTCTCTATTACGTACAATTTATTATTAGAATCGAACCGAATTGAAATAACCTTTTATAAGCATTACCCTAATAAGGCCCAAAATATATTTTATAACATTATGGCCGGGCCTAGTGAGCAATTTTAGTAAGACAAGTTTACATTATGGAAAACGTTAAAACTATGATATCCTATCATATAGAGCCCAAATTTTACTTTCATCCTACATATCTTTCAATAAATGCATTTCAATCTATATATCTCTAAATTCATAGTTTAAAACTACTCTATATGTTTTAAAATATAAGATGTTTTAGAGAAGTTTTTTGTTTCATAATATAAGATGTTTTCAAGTTTCTATGCAACTTTTAGATTATGTTACTATTTTATATTATGCAGTATTATTTCTGATTTGTTCAATTTGTTAGAAGTAAAAAAGTTCTTAATCAACATGCTTTAGTTAAAATATCATATATTTTGAAACGGAGGGAGTATTAGTTTTCATCTATTTTCCCATATATTTTTTATCGGTTTATAGAGTAAACCCCATAAAATCAATCATACCAAATATTAAACCAAAATTAAAAAACCCGATTCATGTTAAAAAAACCCAACCCAAGAAAATACATCTATAACCCACTAAAGATCCCCAAATCATCAAATCAAATCCCAGATTTTAAAATTAAAAAAAAAACCCTAAAAACATAAACTTTTCAATTTCATCTCTCAAACCATGAGCAATATTTGTCCATTGTAGACATATATATGCACATAAAGTCTTGTTCTACAAGAACGTGAATCATTATTTCTAAGTTTCAACATTTGTTTAAGCCAAAAAAACCGTCATTTACTTTTTATTTTGTAAGGTTAAAATTTAACACCGTCAAAAAATTTGTAACGTCCGTTGACGGCTGTTAACTCGTAATTGATACGAATTAACCAACCGTTTTTATGACAAAATAAAATAAATGAAGAATTTTTTTCCAACAAAAAAAGATGAGGTATTAAACGTCCAAATAAAAAATAGATGGCGGTTGTTTTCGGCTTTTTTTCCTAAATTTAAATATTGAATGGGCTACTTCCTGTTGACAAAAAAAAAAAAAGCTGTCCAGATAAAAACTTAAAATATTGTTTAGACTTTAGATTAAACAACGAATGAAGAACCGGCCAAAAGCGAAACCATTGAACAGTCATTTTCTGATATTTCTCAATTGATTGGTTAGACTTTCTTTGTCAAAAAAATAAAAATTGTGAATTTGTTAGAAATGCCATTTTTTAGATATCCCTTTTCAAAAATACTTTTTTTAAAATCATTTTCAGTTTAATCTTTTTTTACACAATTACAATATGTTAAATTAATTTTTTAAATTTTCTTTTAAGTTTGAGTTCTTTATTTTACATTTAAGATATAGTTTTTAGGTGATAGAGTTCAGTATTTAGTATTTAGGGTTAAGAATTTATTCATTTTATATATTAAAAATGAGTATATTTAAAAATGAGTATATTCAGTTTCCACAGCGCGGCCAAGTATGTCCTAATTGCCGCCAGTTCAATGCAAAGGTACGTATTCTAAGCCAATGAATTATGGGTCTTGGTGGGTTCATTCATGAGATGATTCTTGTGATTTGTGTAGGTGGGAAACAACAATCACATGCTTTGTTGGGCATGCCAATCGCATTTCTGTTATCTTTGCAAAAAAGTGGTGAAGAAAAGTTCTCAACATTATGGACCAAAGAGTTGCAAGCAGCACACAGATGGGTAAAGCATTGCAAGAAGATATTGTAGACTCTCAAATACTTTGGCAAATATTTTTTTTGAAAAACCCAAGTGTAGTTTTTTTGCGTGAGGAAACGTTTTACTCTTCCCTTTCATGGTGATGATTCTATTTGGGGGAAGGATTGTGAGTAAGTCTCAATAAAAGACTGAAACTATTGATTTTGGGAGCCGTGTAGGAAGTTAGGATATGGTTTATGCTTCGGACGGCCTTGGCCTTGCGTCTGTTCTCATCGATGTCGAGACAAGGTGTCTCGCACCATACATGCCTCCACCGTCTGGGTAAGACGCAAACTTTCGAGGATTGGACAGGGATAGTAGATCGAACAAACTTTCGAGGATTGGACAGCCAGAGAGAATATTTTCAATGGATTCATCTGAAAGTCTACAAGAAAGCAGCGACAAGTTCCTTAGGGATTTCCAACTTCCAAGACACTAAGCATCTAAATAGATTAAAAATGTCAATGGTTGATAACTGGTCAAGACTAAAATACAGATCAAGCTCTGTTATGGCATCATCTGATTCTTACTTCATATCCAAAGACCACCTTTTCGTACAAGGTAGTTCATTGGTCCGGTAAACTTTACTTCTTAGTGCTTCCTTACTGCAAGAATAGAACCCATATAAAAAGACGAAGTCATTTGGCCATACTTCGGCGTCGGACTCGGGCCACTTATATAGATTTACGTAGGAGGCACGCATGGGACGAACAGGCACGCGCAGGTCACGTGCATCGTTGATGCAACTGGAGATACACACCGAGTTCATGCTCAATAGAAAAGTCTATTGATTTTGTTTCTCTTTAAACTAGTAATATACCCTATAAATTTTTTTGTACACTTTTTTATGTTTTGAAGAATTACTCTCTGACATATACATATGTATGTCAAGAATATTTACATATACATAATTTTTGTATGTTTTTTATTTTTGGTAATAAAATGTGGTAGGGACAGGATGAAAGGGATCCAGGATGAAAGGGATCCAACACAAAATATAAAGTCGCATAGTGTCACTCACATGCATGATGAAGCGTAAAACTGTAAGTGTCATCTGCTGATTAGTAGCAGACACAAGTTTCTGTTCGACAGATAGTAACTTCTTCTTGGATACCATATTTAGCAAGATTCTCTTACTATAATTAGCAAATTACACAACTGGCCGTTCCATTAGCCAAATTCCTACATTCGTAGGAGCCGAGACTCGATTCCGGGTGTGATGGTGCCTTTTACAAATGGACTTACCTCCTGCCACTGTACTAATGTTACTTCACCCCAAATTACTTCTTTTTCTGTCAAACTTATTACTCTTACAGTCTTGCTTCATTTTATTTCATTTCTATCGATTTTATTACGAGTATTCCTTTCTTTCTTTTGTTAAATTGAAAATGCGACATTGCAAACACTCAATCGAATTCAACGACAGATGAATTCTGCGTTGATAACGACTTTTTGGAAAAAAAGAAAGTAACCTCTTTATTGTTTTGTTTTTATGTAGTTTATGTTATCGTATCATGGGTAGACACGTTCTCTTTAAACTTTAGTTGATATTAAGTTCGAAATATTTATTTGCATAAGTTAGAAACGTTATTATGTGTTACCAACTAGCCGATCACTAACTTCAGTTTTGTCTTTAAATTAGTTCTACAAAAAACTTGATCCGGATAATATATATGTTTTTTTTTAGTTTCAGTATGGTATTACGTTTTGAACTTTTTTTTTCTTTTGTTTGGGGCTTTACCGCATGTATTAACAACAAGTGTTTAAAATTTAGGAGAAAGTACTCAATTTTTCAGCTGTAAAAAAAGACGTTTGTTTTCAACCTTTCATTAAAAGCTAACACAATCATACAATGACTTTGTTGACAATTTGCTTGAGCATAAACATATCAAATTTTAAAAATGTCAAGAAAAGAATTGATCGAAATCATCAAAAAATAATAATGGAGTTTTCAACATTTTGGAAGATCACTTGGAGGAGGAAGAATTGATTGGTTTGGGCCTTTACCATTTTCAACCAAGAAAGCCATCTTTAGTCCCCATGTTGTGTGAACCTCTAAATGGCAATGCATAAACCAAACCCCTGCCACCACATAGATACATATTAATTCAAATACTCATTTTCATACATTGTAACAATTTGATTAATTATGGATATTACTATGTAATATGTTCTAATACTAGTATCATATTTGATTTTGTTAGATAATTAGACAAAATGTACCTGGATTATCTGCTCGGAATCTGATCGCCGCCCAACCACCAGAAGGTACGCCGACGGTGTTCCTCTCCACCGGATCAACAAGATTAAACTTCTAATTAGGATCTTTCTTGGAATTGTAATTCCCAGTTCCTAAACCAACCACAAAGAAGTTAAACCCATGGAGATGAATGGGATGGTTCTCGGGCGCCACATTGCCGTATCTTGCAAAACAACTTGCACTGTTGAATTGTATGGAAGCTTGTAAAGCTTTGTAGCCTTCATGGTTGCTAAATTTGAAGGCGGTTTTCCGGTAAAATCGAAAAACCGTCTCGGTTTACCAGGGAAATCGGTTGTGTATACTCCGGTTAGGTTAAAGTAATGCGCTTCAAGCAAAGCTGTTGTAGGCATCTTGAACGTGATGTTGTTTATGGCCGCGACGACACGTGAGAAGTTTCCGGCTTTACAGCTGTGTCACCGGTTGTTTCCTAACCCAACGGTAAACAACAGATCGTGATCAACGGTGATCGGAACGTTAGCCGGATACGTGTTTGAACTGAGACTCCCAAGAAAATTGTCGAACGAGTTTGCAACAGAAGTAGCGTTTTGAGGCGGCGGCGAAGTAGTTTTGGTGGGTGTGGCAGAGAGCGTGCCAGAGTAATGTACGGTAGCGGTTGCGGTGCGGTTGTCGACGGAAACGACGGCGGAATCTTGGAAAGGAGCGGCGGCGATCAGGTATTGGCCAGATGGACGAGCAGCGGAGACTAACGCGGTTGTTGTTTGACCGGGAGCGATTAGGATCGTGTCGGTGTTGAAAGGTTTGACGTAGACAGCGTCAACTTCCACGACGATAAAACGATGGCCGGCGATTTTAAAGAAGAGCTCTTCGTTCATTGCTGCGTTTATTAGTCGTAGCATGTACGTTTTCCCTCTTTCTACCGCTAATTTGAAATTACCTTTGTTGATATATAATAAAAGAAAATATAATATTAGATCATAATTTTATAGTGAATTCAACTTGCTATATTAATCAAAACATATGTAAGTTTACTTCAAAATCGAATTTATAAATTTACCTTGAGACGGACAATTTGGAACGAGACCGGGATTACCGTTAATGACATGAGCATATCTGAGACATTAGGTGCTAAACCGGATTTTAATGCTTCGTTAACAACCATTTCGGTATCAGATTTCCACCACTCACCTATAATAAGAATTTCAAATTGTTAACCAATTTTTTTTAATGAAAACTAACGCTTAGTATCATAATTATCTGATTGTAATTAATTATTATAATAATACGCTTAATCATAAGGATCTGATTGTAATTAATTATAATACCTAGTACGATGACTTCTTCTCTGTGTGGTTTAGGGAACGGGTAAGGTAGACCCGGTTTAGGTAGAATCACGATGGCACCATGAACCGTAGTTCGGAGCCAGAAAACATGTGCATGCCACCAGAGCGTACCACTTTGCCCCGTGACCATACCGTGAAATTATACACGTAGCTGTGACCCGGTTTGATTGGACATTGAGTTATATAAGCCGGTCCGTCAGCCCAACCGGTTCTTAATTGTCTTATCCCGTGCCTTACAAAAACCAATATTTTAGGTCGATTTGGTGAGTTTCGAAAAAATAAGGGATGAAAGTTTTATATATGTATGTTTCTTAAAAAGTCAGGCATGCTCACCAATGGATAGAGACGTTATACTTGACGTTGTTAACGACGTTAACGAGAACTGTGTCGTCTTCATTAGCGTAAATTGTTGGTCCGGGGAATTTACCGTTAACGGTAACAATCTGCTTCGTCGAACAGAGCCGCGTTACTTGTTTGGTTACTACTAAGGAAAGAGTATCATATCATCTCATCCGTCTATGATTACTCAATTCTCATATATTACTCTAATATACATTAATTATATTATTTTATGTAATCTTTTTAATTATCTCATTTGATTATGGTTTGTGCTTATATATAAGTTGTATTATTCCATTTGATAATACACAACAACTAGATTTTACCCTGCGGTACACCGCGGAGCTATGTTTTATTTTAAAAAAGAAAAAAATAATTTGATTAGTAGATTAACTATATATATATAGATATATAAGTATATGACTAATGTTTTGCATATTTTAAATCTTTATCCCTTATATTTATACATTAATTAAAATTTAACTCATGTTCTAGCATTTGATTAATAATATTTAAAATTTATGCTAATGTTGCTATAACCCGTTTTGAAATAAACCCTGTTTTATGAGATTTTTAACATTTATAAGTCGAAAGATTCATAATATTTTAATTTTTATTAAGTTTAACATAGAAATAATCATTTTTTTTTGAAATGGTGTTAAAATATAAAAATGTATATTTATTTTATTTAATAATTTAGATAGAACTAATTAGTTTCTATAAATACATTTCGAATTTATTTATAACAATTAAACCGAAGTTTATGACATATGCTCCTCTAACCATTACTATGTATAACAATTAGTTTTTATAAAAAAATGAATTTAGTTAAATATTTAATGTCAGTGGCATTCCCTAGAAATAATACTGAACTTCAGGATTTATTTCATAATTATCTCCAAAAATGTATATATAAATAATAATAATACAATCATACTCTCTCCATTTACCGTTATCACTTGTACGTAGTATTAGATAATTACGTTTTAGTACTCTTTGTTTGATAAAATTCACACCAAGCTCCTACACGTTAAAACATTTAAAACGCAAAGGCCAGGCACTGTCTATAATCATCAGCTATTACTATGGCCAAATGACTTTTTTTTTTTTTGAAAATATGTGAATTTCATTAAACATAATGTTTGCTGAAGTTACAAAAGCGGGATACAAGCATCGTCCCTTGCTCAAAAAAATAAAAACAAGGAAGGAGCAGACAAAGTCATAATTTGAGTAGGAGTCTAGTCATATTGTAGCCAAATAAGGAGAAGGTCTTTGAAGTTTCGCCTTTTTTGCTTTGCCAAGATGGCGTCACGGATTTGCCGGTCAAGTCGTTTGAGCAGAAGAGGGCCTTCCATGGATATGTTATTGTGATAGCGGTTGTTGCGCTCTGACCAGATAGCATAAAGAGTTGCTTGGGCAGCTAATCGGCGCAGACTCCTTGGTGCAGTGTTGTCTTTCAGATCCAACCATGCTGAGAAGGCATCCCATGTGTGGAAGGAGAATGGCCTGTATCCTAGGTGACGGGTGACTGCAGACCACAGATCCTCACTGAGCTTACATCGCAGGAACAAGTGTTCTCGGGTCTCAGGGAGAAGCCCACATATGCAACAACTGGGATCAACTTGTAGTCCCCAGCGAATCAGGCGCGTCCTTATGGGGAGTCTGTCTTGATGCATCAGCCAAAACAGGAAAGCATGACGAGGGATTGCTCCCTTGAACCAAACCTGAGCAGTCCAAATAGGTGCGTTTTGCACGTGGCCTCAAAACCTCACAGGTCTTGGAGGTGGAGAAGTTCACCAATTCCTCTGTCCCAATCCGCCAAGAGTATGAGTCTGAGATCGCCGCAGGGAGAGGGGTGGTAATCGATGTGAGGTAGATATGGAGGGATTCTGCTTGCGGTGATCTGGCTGGTCTAAGGTTCCACCTTGTTTCAGTGGTTGTAGAAGCGACTGATCCGTGTAAAGAAATACCAGTTTGGGCTGGTCCAGAGCCTCCCATGAAATCAATTAAAGGACCAAAAGGAGTCCAATGATCGTACCAAAAGTTTAGGTGACAGCCATTCCCCAAATGTGCTTTCATAAATTGAGAAGTGATATGTCGAAGCTTAAGCATAGATTTCAGGGTCCCGTAACTCTGCTTTTTGATGTCAAGCTTCCAAAAACATCCATCTTTTATTTTGTTGTTTTTCAGCCAGAGAGCCCATAGGGAGTCCCTTGCAGCCAACAACCGCCATGTAAGCTTGAGTATCAATGTTTTGTTCCATTGGGAAAGGCATCTGAAACCTAGACCACCTTCAGCTTTGGGGAGACAAAGATCTCGCCATGCCATTTTTGCTATGCCTTTCTTGGTTACATCACCACTCCAGAGGAAATTGGCGCAGAGAGTTTCAATTTTCTTGATGCAGCCCTTTGGCAGAATAAAAGCTGACATCCAGAAATTTATTGTGTCATATATCACAGATGATATGAGTTGTTGTCTACCTGCATAGGATAAAGCACGCGACGACCAAGAGGAGAACCGGTTGGTTAAGTTCTGAAGGAGGGGTCTGTACTCTGCTAATCTTAGCTTCCGATGCATGAGAGGGAGGCCAAGATATCTTATTGGGAGTGAACCGATAATGAAGCCAAGAGAAGCCATCTGTGTGGCTTCAATTTGGGTCACTCCTGCTAAGAACAGTTCAGTTTTGGACAAATTCATAGTGAGGCCCGAGATGCGTGAGAACTCTTGAAGGACTGCCACTATATGGGATAGAGAATTTGTCTTGCCATCAAAGAACACCATGATGTCGTCTGCGAATGCCAAATGAGATACAAGGGGACACAAAGCAGAAGGATGAGGACCAATCTTGTTTGCGCTGAAGTGTTGCGTTAGTAGCTGAGAGAACACCTCCATCGCCAGAACAAATAGGTAAGGCGAGAGAGGATCACCTTGGCGCAGTCCTCTTGCTCCTCGAAAGTACCCGCATAATTCACCATTTATGCAGGCTGAAAAACTTGTTGTAGATATACATTGATCGATTAGGGAGATGAATCTTGCGGGGAACCCCATTGCTGTAAGAGTGTTGATTAGGAAACCCCAATGGACTGAATCAAAGGCCTTCATAAGGTCTATTTTTAGCATGCCTCTTGGAGATATGTTCTTTTGGTTGAACCCCTGGACCAGCTCAATTGCAAGCAGAACATTTTCAACCAGCAGTCTGCCCTGAATGAAAGTTGATTGGGAGTTTGAGATGAGATCAGGTAGAACCTTCTTCAAGCGATTGGCCAGTATCTTAGAGGCAATTTTGTAGAGGGTGTTACAGCAAGCAATAGGTCGGAACTGAGTAATCCTTTGTGCGTTCGGGATCTTAGGGACAAGAATCAAAATTGTTGCATTCCATTGTTTAAGCATCTTCCCCGTGTTGAAGAATTCAAGAACAGCCTCAACCACTGAGTTCCCTACCGTGTCCCATTGTGACGTAAGGAATTCGACACAAAAGCCATCCGGGCCCAGAGCTTTGTTCTTCGGCAACGAGAAGACAACACTACGGATTTCCTCAGGTGTGACATGGGTCGAAAGAGTTTGTATAGCGGCTAGAGAGCATCTTTGAGGAAGCAAATCAGCAATTTCTGAGACAGAGGCAGTAGTGAGTTGTGTCTGGTTGCCTAGAAGGTTCTCGTAGAAATCCACCACTAGAGACTGGATACCTTGCTTTGAGTCTACTACCTGATCATTATTATCAAGGAGGAGGATAATTTCATTGAAGCCCTGTCTAGTAATAATGGAGCGATGGAAGAATCTTGAGTTTGTATCCCCATCCTCCAACCAACAGATGCGTGATTTCTGTCTCAGGAAGGATTCCTCAACTTTTGCAAGGAGGGACCAGGTTTTATGAGCCTTTTTCTCCTGGTTGATCGATTCAGTGGAAGGTAGTCGCAGGAGTTCATTTTGGCAGTGAAGAAGTTGAAGGTACGCCTCTTGAGTCCTTTTCTCTATACCTGAGTAGGTGGTCTTACTAAACTCCCTTATCACAGATTTAAGAGCTTTCAGCTTTTTAGCAATAACAAACATTTTGGTTCCATCGAAAGCTAATGCATCCCACCAAAGCTTGATGAGAGGGGCGAAATCAGGGTGCTGATTCAACATAACCAGGAATTTGAATGGCTTTTTCCGCTTTGGTGCATGACTGTCGAGGAATAAGCAGCAGGGGCTGTGATCTGAGAATGCAGGTTCCCCAAATACGGCTAAAGAGGAGGGAAATGCAGTGATCCATTCATCACTGACAAGAATCCTATCCAGCTTTTTGGCGATCAGCCCAACGGTATGTTTGTTTGTCCACGTGTAAGTGTTACCACAGTAGGGGAGATCCGCTAATGAGGAGATACTTAGACATTGTTCGAGGGCACGCATACCCGGAGTAGTGAGGTTTGCATCTTGCGAGGAGTGCTCATGTGGAAACAGCGTTTGATTGAAATCCCCTAGAACAGTCCAGGGAATAGCAGGGTTAGCAGTTGCAGTGTCAACGATCTCCTCCCATAGATCCTTCCTGGCAGAGGCACAAGTAGATGAGGCATAGACTATAGAGACAAGAATGTTGTGAGAGACAAAAGGCAGCTTAATCTGACAAGTGATCATCTGCATAGATTTGCGGATAACAGTAACTTGAACAGAAGGGTGCCAGACAATCCATATCCTCCCAAGTTCTGAGAACTCATAGTTATTTACAAAGGACCAGCCTGGAAGTACGCTAGTTACTATAGCTTGCGCGTTCAGGGGAATTACATGGGTTTCAAGAATCCCACCAAAAAGCGGCTGGTGTAGTTTCAGCCATTTCCGAATGCTTTTCCGCTTTACATGGTCATTAAGACCTCTTACATTCCAACAAAAAATATCCATAAATGGATATGGGGGTTAGAGGTTTATGGGACCTCCGGCCCTTGCCTTACGCAGCTTTTGCCTCTGCATCCGTTTGGACACAACCTTTAGAAAACGGTCCTCGTCCGGTTCAGGGTTGTCATCGTCCTCGGATAGGTTGTCAGAGCTGTCAGATTTGATTTGAGAGGGATCATCAGCAGTTTCATCGTCCTTCGGTGATAGATGAGAGAATAGGTTATCCCTCAAGTCAATGAAAAGTTGCCCTTCATCAAGCCACAAAGTACTACGCGCAAGTACTAAGACTTGTCTTTGATATGGGTTCTATTCTTGCAGTAAGGAAGCACTAAGAAAGTAAGAAGTAAAGTTTACCGGACCGTTGAACTACCTTGTACGAAAAGGTGGTCTTTTAATATGAAGTAAGAATCAGATGATGCCATAACAGAGCTTGATCTGTAGTTTAGTCTTGATCAGTTATAAACCACTGACATTGTTAATCTATTTAGATGCATAATAGTCTTGGAAATCCCTAATCATTCCTTAACCATTCTCTCTCTCAACATTTCTACTTTAATATTCCACTAATCTTTTCTTCAAATCTAAGCTTCACTTATTCCTCCACGTTATTAAACCTTGAAATAGAATAAAAACCAAAATCCATATATATATTAGACATACGCATTACAGAATCACTGAGGCCGAGAGGAGAAATTATAACACAGAAATAAATAAAAAATAAAAAACTTGAGCTTGAACACGGTGTGTATCTCCCGGAAAAAGGGCCATTTCATACCCGTACACACTCCGAATTGCTGCATGTACAAACAAGGAGTGCCAATTTAGACATATACCCTAAGTCATTTCAAATTTCATACCTATACTCACAAAATTGAGCCAATTTCACAGTCCACGTTAACGGATTTAAGTCAACCGTTAGAGATGCTGACTCAGAATCCACGTGTGTATTGACGTGCCATCGAAAATGTAAAACAACGTCGTTTTAATATGTTTTCTTCGCAAAAAATTGTGGAAATTCCACACGCCAGAAATTCGAACCCGGGATCTCTTATGTGTTTAGCGTAAGACTTAACCAGTTTATCCCACAACAATTCTCAAAAGAATCTTACAAACTTATTCATATAAACCTAAGGTAGCATCCATCGAAATCGAAAAAAATTGTGGAAATCCTCACTCCCGTGGGTCGAACCCGTGTCCTCATATACAAATAGCATAGGACTTAACCAGTTGATCTCACAACAATACTCGATTATATCACACAAATTTATTCTTATAAACCTAAACAATATCTAAGTCCCAATTAAATAAAATGTCATCGTTTTGAATTGGGGGAAAAATAAAAATCATGGGGTTCTTCTTCTTCTGTCAAATCGCGATTTGTGGTTTATTTGGGTTTTTTTTCCTTCTTCTTCTTTGTAATTGGGTTCGATAAACCTAAATAATATTCTTCTTCTTCTCTGATACAGAATTACAGTGATTGAGAATGGGTGAGCGATTTAGAGGATTTCCTAAGAAGTGTCAAAATAATTCTGAAAACGACGAAATAATTCTGAAATTAGATAACGTTTTTTTAATAGTTATCTATCTTATAATTCTATACTAGCCTGGAATGACCCACAAGAATTATTTGGCATAATAGTTATTTAGAATTACCTTATAATTCTATAGTTATTTTACAGCTTGATGCACTATCTCCCTTCAACCCTTTGATACACAATAGTTATTTAGTATCATATCATCTCATCTATGATTACTCAAATCCCATATATTACTCTAATATACATTAATTATATTATTCTATGTAATCTTTTTAATTATGTCATTTGATTATAGTTTGTGCTTATATATAAGTTGTACCAGGAATGTTAAGATTCGGGTTTGGAGAGTTTGGAAATAATGGGCTAAGAGGAAAAGAAGTTGATGTCGAAGAAGGTAACTCAGAAGGGAACCCGATTATGAGGACAAAGATGAGGGTGACGTCGATGGTGATGAGGCTTCGGTCGAAGTTCCCACGTTCGAAACAGAGAATATTATTGTAAAATAACATAGTCAGCCGATGTTGAGAAGATCGCAAGCACATATTGTGAGATCTAAATACTTGGAGGATTACGTTTTAATGGCTGAACTTGAAAGTGAACGAATGTTGTTAGCACTGAATGAAGAGCCGTGGGAATATAATGAAGCCAAACAATTAAGAGCATGGAGAGAAGCGTGTAATGAAGAAATTTTATCGATAGAAAAGAATAAAACATGGGACTTAGTTGATCTTCCTTCAGGGATTACACCAGTTAGATTAAAGTGGGTATTCAAACTGAAAAGGAACTCGGATGGGAACATCAACAAGCACAAAGCGAGGCTGGTGGCTAAAGGTTACGTACAGAGACACGATGTTGACGAAGTGTTTGCTCCGGTAGCACGAATAGAGACGGTTTGTTTCATTATTGCTTTAGCAGCATCTCACGGTTGGCAGGTGCATCATGTTGACGTTAAAACTGCGTTCTTTCACGGTGAGCTAAAGGAAGTTGTATACGTAACTCAACCATAAGGTTTTATAGTCGAGGGAGGTGAGGATAAAGTGTATAAGTTGAACAAAGCACTTTACAGGTTGAGACAAGCACCTAGTGCTTGGAATCACAAGCTAAACAAAATTTTGAAGGAACTAAAGTGTGTAAGGTTCTTGAAGGAATCATCGCTATATCGTAAACAAGAACAAAGTCACCTCCTTCTTGTAGCTGTTTATGTGGATGACCTATTGGTCACAAGTTCGAGTTTGAGTGCAATTCTTGACTTCAAGAGGGGAATGACTTCTAAGTTCGAAATGAGTGACTTGAGGAAGTTAACTTATTATCTCGGTATCGAAGTTGTTCAGTTTAATGGTGTTATTATGCTAAAACAAGATAGATATGCATAGAAAATTCTTGAGGAGACTGGAATGCGTAATTGCAATTCGGTTCATATGCCGATGGACTCGGTGTTAAAGTTATCTAAAGCACCAAGAGAAGAGTGTATTGATGAGAAGGAGTATAGAAGAAACATCAGGTGCCTTAGAAACTTACTTCATACACGACATGATCTCTCTTATTGTGTTGGTGTACTAAGTAGGTATATGCAGGAGCCGAAGGTGTCACATGGAGCAGCTTTGAAACATGTTCTTCAATACTTGCGTGGAACACTCTCTTCTGGTCTTGTGTTTACTCGTGTGGATAAGACTGGTCTGGTTGGCTATAGTGATAGTAGTCACAATGTGGACGAGGACGATGGTGAGAGTATGACTGGTCACATCTTCTATCTTGATGGGTGTCCAATCACTTGGTGCACACAGAAACAAGAGACAATGGCTTTATCCTCCTGCGAAGCAGAATTCATGGCAGCCACGGAGGCTGCAAAATAGGCGACTTGGTTACAAAACCTTCTTGGTGAAGCCACTGGAACGGCGTGTGAGAAGGTAACCCTTCTTGTTGATAACAGATTCGCAATTGCACTTACTAAGAACTGATCAGAGGTCAATTAAAACCTAATGTGCACTCAACCACGATCTAGTGGTGTCGTCGTAACACTTTAGGATCGAATCCACAGAGACCAAGCGATGCACTATGAAATTGTATAGATCGAATATAGCTAAGGCAATGAGAAAGTTTGTGCTTCAAGTAACTGATTAAAACAGAAAATAAATAAAGGTTTTGAAATCAAGGGAAGGTATTGGGCGTAGGGGATCAGTTAGGGGATTACAATCACAAATTTAGATGATATATTGGAATGCATTAAGAACCGTTTTTGAACTCAAATCACAATTATAAAGCTAACCTACTTCCGCACCATTAGCTAACTTTGCAAAGAAATAACTAGACCCTAAACTTCGGTTTGAATCTAGATAAACAAGCAAGCATTAAAGTTCAAGTTTGATTTGTTCACAAGGTGCCTCAACTTCAATTTCCGTTGGCTAAGGTCCACCTTGCTCACCTATGTTTCTTTCAAGTAACTCAACAACATTTTTGGTGTCACGATGAATTAAACCTAAGATATTAATCTAGGTGATCAGTCTAACTTAAGTATTAAGAACAACAATAGATGAAGAACAAATAGATTTATCCCAAATCTAACAACCTAAGGTTAGATAATCATAAACCCCCTTTTGAAACCCGAAACCCAATAGTAAAACTACTCAGACATGGAAGTAAAAGAACAGTCAATCAAAGATGAAGAAAACATGTTTGAATTGCAAAGAGAAATTAAAAGGGTTCAGAATTCTTCTCTAAAGGGTTAGAAAAGATAAGATATCTTTTCCCAAAGCTTACAAGTACTCAAAAGCTGCGTAGAATAAAAGTTCTTGTTCTAGAGGTCGAGCCTCGTGCTTAAATAATAAAATAAAACCCTAAAAGTCGGTTTAAAACATAAAAGGAAAAGTTGTTTCGGGTGCGGGACTGGTCAATCTCAAATGCGGATCAGCCGATCTCGGATGCTTTTCTGCATTTGCTCCATCTACTTGCTAGTCCGATCGGTCTTCGACCAACTTTAGCTTTAGATGCTTGTTTTCATCCCAAAACACTCGGTTTTCATATAAATAAGGAAATGGGGCGAATTTGAAATACTTGCTAATGAAAGAGGGCCAGGTTGTAAAGTGACAGTTTTGGTATAAGAAACTCCTCTTACCACTGTAACCCACAAAGCCTTGACGCCGAAGTTGATCAAAGAAATTCCAACATAAGACTGCATCACCTCTGAATATAACCACCTGGAATTAAAAAAAGACAGAGCAGAAGCAAACATGAACAGAGAGCAATCCGTATTCATCAACATGAACAGAGAGCACAACTTAAAGCAACTATAATCGGAGTAACCTTTGTAATGGTAGAGCCTAGATGACAATGAGTTTCAACAACCTTCAGCTCTTCGGGTTAGTGCCTTCCCCTCATCCAGAAACTAATGAAGCTTTTCATTATTTTGAGCTCGTGTTCCCAGTAGCACCTAAAAAAGGTTGTTATAGTTGATGGTTCTCTCAGGCTTTCAAAAGGTTGTTAAAATTGAGAAAGAGAGAGAAGGATGATAACATAACCTGATCGGAGGAGATACATGGTCGATGGTTCTCTCCGGCTTTCAATTTTGGTTATCCACTCTACAGTTTTAATTGAAGAAGTTAAAATAGGAAATTGAAGGATATTATTATATGAGGAGAATTGAATAGCATCTTCGTCCTTAAGGAGAACCGTCGTCCTTGCTTGGACCAGAGATGAATCGATGGGACTCTAGAAGTAAGCAACACATATGAGAATCATCAACGACGGAGTAAGAGAGAGAGATAAAATTGAGAAAGAGAGAAGGATGATAACATAAGCTGATCGGAGGAGATACACGGATGGTTCTCCAGGAAGACGAAGAACAAGTGTTAAGAGACTGTGTTGTTGTTGTTTTTAGTTGCTGACAAATTTGTGACCCTCGTATCGTATATATATAGAAGTACCTGATGATGATGATGATGATGATGATGATGATGATGCTATTTCTTCACCAGAGGAGACATACCTAGCAAAATTCCCTCTTCAACAGCTGCTTTAGTGGCATTCAAAGCATCTGTCACTCTGCCTTTCTTCGCACCAGCTTCAGCTTCACTTACTCCTCCAATCTACACACAATTAGCTCCAGAATTTATAACACGACAGTTACTAACCAGGCTGATATGATTATGAGAGTACAGAAACAATTAATAATGGACTAACCTTCAAACTGAAACACCTCCAGAGAGATTAGCCAACCGTTATTGCAGTTTCTCCCTCTGCAACATCAAACTGTTCAGATTATTTCACGGTTAGATTGAAATCAATCCACAAGTCAGCAGTTGATATGTATATATTTACAATGGGCAACAATACTCCTTCAGTCATTGGAATGGTTACAGATTTAACAGTGCCGCATACTTATTTCTAACTGTTTATCCCAATTTAAATTTGAAGGCACATGGTCATAATTTTTCTCTCCAAGTACAAACACGAAAGGAAATATCAAGGCGCCTCACATGCTCAATGAGCATGGAAGTTATGATAAAATTAATATACTTACAGCGGATTTGAAGTCAGGGTTTGACAAGTTTACTGTGAGGTTTCTCATCAACAGTTAACTATCTGCCTTCTTCTATAAATAGAGACATATGGAATTTAATGTGGTTACGTCTGGTGAAAACCCTCTTTCGTTGAGCTCAGAGAATGCACGTTCAAGCCTCTGGCAAAAGATCACACTGGTTACAAACCAAGACAAAGGTTTTCAGGAGCACAGCTCGAGCTAGGTTCGATAACTCCAGACTACACTTCTAAGCTAGAGAATGCATCAGACCTGTGCTATATATGACATGCTCGATCAAAGTGCTATTACCGGTTCTCCATCACCCCCACCAAACGATCGACTTCTACCACCTGGATGGAGATCCATGTATTGATCTGCGGAGATTGTAACAGACATCACAATGAGTATCCAAACTTTGAGGCAGAAAATGAATATTGAACATGTTTTACCAATTCTTTTGATGAACAATATATAAAATTTGTACTAATAGGAAACAATCTAAAGTGAGCAATGCTATATACGACAGCTTCTATTATGAAATGCATCTTCCAGTAATATAGCTTAAGGACGAATAGGGCTATATATGGTACACATTTCTAAACATGATACCCGATAAATGCTCATGCAAATAGTTCAGTCAAAGAATCAGCAGATCTATTTTTCCTTACCTATCCAAGACTGTCGATCCTGCAATGACAAGATTTGTTTTCATGGCAGTTTTGAAGCTGAGTTTTGATCCTTACCCTTGAGAGTTCTTGCAATTATTCATCATTTCCGCTCAAAACTACGGCATCTATTGTTGCACCACAGGCTCCGAAGTCAACTCCATCATTGAAATTAGAGAACCGGTCACTGATAGTTCATGGAAATGCAGGACGAAACACCTTAACCAAACAAGACGTTTAAATTCTGATTCCTATCACAGGTCCCTGATCGCTTCTGCGGACTCCATTCATTTGATCCCTAAACCACCAAAAATGTTCAAGTAGCTAAACCTCAAAGCCTTGACGCCGGATTTTGTGAATGTATTCCACCGTAAGTACTGCAGCATGTCTGAATAAATCTACCTGAAATAAACAAAACATACACACATATGTAGAGCTCCAGAGTCGTCATTTAAGAGACGGAACAAAAGCAAACATGGGACGCATGAACAGGGAGCAATTCATATTCATCTGCGTGCATCTAACACAACTTAAAGCAACCATAATCGGAGTTACCTTTGTAATGGTAGAGCCTAGATGGCAACGAACTCTCTGGGATGTCCTTGACCTAATCCATTGACACTTCTTGTTCTTGATACCGGGCATTGAGTTTTTGTTCCCAGAATACATATGGATGCACATGAAAAACGCTCACTCATAATCAAGCTGTGTTGAAAAATTACGTTATTAAAAACTAGAACATGATCCAAAAACATTGAAAATTTATCCATAGCAAAGGATCGACACACAGCACAAAATTGATCTGCTTACCAGCAATTCTTGAAGCTTCAACAACCAACATGTAAACTACATTGAGATGGATGCACCTGAAATATAAAACCAAAGAGAAAAAGTTCAGTCATAACCAAGCTGTGTTGAATAATTTAAGACGTATAAAAACCGAGAACAAGGTAGTCAGCCATAATAATTTCCCTTTTTTGCAATCACAGCCGTTCTCTTGTTTCCTTTTTTCCATTTTTTCGGTTTTGACATAATTATGGTTTGGTTTAGCAAAAACATCTTGGCTGCCATTAATAAAAGTTTACCAGTGTTTGCATACATAAATGTAAAAGAAATTCATTTGATAGGAGAAAGCAGACCTGGAAGTTAGGCTTTTGACTGATGAATGTGCCTGAGACTCGTTAAGTAACGTCTTCAAGCTAGGCCATTTAAAAAAAAAAAAAACCTCAAAGTCCCATCATGTACTGCATCAAACAAAATACATAAGATCC